>NC_139939.1:22313799-22318799 GCF_963454915.1 Gymnoscopelus microlampas
TTTAGGCCAGAGCTCGCCAGGACCCACAGGCAAGTGGTGTTAGAGTAACTAAATACATTTACTCAAGTACCGTGCTTAAGTCTAATTTTGAGGTACTTTGAGTATTTCTATTTCTCGAACAACTTTATACTTCTACTCCACTTTCATCTCAGAGGCAAACATTGTACTTTTTTTAATCCACTATGATTATTTGATAGCTTTACTTTGTGGATTTAGATTGTTATTACAAAACATACATTAACCACTTAAACCATATTTCATACTTCAAGCTAACAGGTTGGCTATTTTTGAAAGGATTTGAATACTTTTACTTTGGTATTGTACGTATATTTTGATGCCACTACTTTCGTACTTTTACTCAAATAAAATGTTTAATTCAGGCCTTACTTGTTACAGTATTTTTATATTGTGGTATTAATACTTTTACTTAAGCAAATCTGAGTAATTCTTCCTCCACTGAAATAAAAAGTAGTATTTATTTATAATACAAACTAAACTTACTTTAGGTAAACTCATACAACAAAAGTTTTAAAGCGAACATTTGTAACTCAAATCTTTGCTCCTGGGGGTCCCTGGACCAAAACATTTTGAGATGGGGGTCCACGGCCAAATACATATCATTTTGGGGGTCCTTGACCTGAAAAAGTTTGAGAACCACTATAGCAACATAGGTTTTTAAAAAAGAAACTGTTTTGATTTGTCACTTCTAGTGAGAGTTGGCCAGGTCCCACAGGCAGAGGGAGGGATGGTTGTTTGACGTTCGTGTTGAAGAGCAAAGAGGGAGGCTCTACACGTGTCTCTGTTCCCGATGTGTGTCATTAATTATTAGGATTTTGTTTCGTTTTTAGATTATTTTCTTAGGCACCGGCGGTTCCCCTCTGGGAATCAAACCTGGGAGCGATGGCGCAATTATGTGGTCAACACACTATCTGGTTACCTATTGGCGGGCCATTCCATTAATTAAGTTCCACCAATTCATTTTGCACGTGTCTCTGTGTGTGTACAAGTGCAAGCGTGTGTCTATGTTTGTGTGTGTGTGTGTGTGTGTGTGTGTGTGTGTGTGTGTGTGTGTGTGTGTGTGTGTGTGTATGTGTATTGTATTTCATTCTCTCCCCAGGCCTTGTCAGCTCCCTACTCCTTGGCTCGTAAAGCCTGATTTATACTTAGTTGCACGCCAGGCTTACAACGCGATACATTGCAATGTATTGTGAGTTTGTAGATCGTCTTTTTCTCTTTCGATGCGACATGGGGCACGCAACCACCAAGTATCAATCGGGCACAAAACCCTCCCTCCATCCATCCATCCATCCATCCTTCCATCCATCCATTCACTGGTTCTCAACCTCTGGTCCGGGGACCACCAGGGGGTCCAAATGGAGCCTTATGGATCTGAAACTCTGAGAGTGGTTGGTTCCATTTGTACACTCTCAGAGTGAAATTAAAACTTTTTACACAGTTTACAACGTTGATTTAGATGTAGATTTGGGGTCTCAGAGATAAACATGTGGTATCAAACGGGGGTCCATAGAGTAATGCTTATCTAGGCTGCACTAGCGCTCCTGATTTCGTGCATAGAGGGGCGGGTTTAAAATCAGCGCGGAGAGAATGCGCCTGATCCCATTGGTTCACCGATCTGTCCGTCAGCCCCCGCCCCGTCAACACAACATTACGAGCGACGCCCACTGCACTCTGGTTGGTTGGGGAAATGAAACACCTCCTATACCGGGTACGCCGACGCGCTGTTCCAGGCTTTTATTTTTTTAGCAAAACTAAACAATAAAAGCCTGGAGATCGAGGCTAATGCTTATCAAACTGGGGTCCTCTCACGTCCTTGAAAGTAAAAAGGTCCAGAATCACTTAACTAAACTATACCGAAACAACAATCTATATCGATCGATCGTCAGTGCTAATTTAACTCAGAGAGTGTAACTCTATTCCATCCCATCCATCCATCCATCCCTCCCTCCATCCATCTGTCCCTCCCTCCCTCGCAGTGGTGCGGTTAGGAGAGGGGGACACCAACCCCCCCCACCCCCACCGAGTCAAAAGTGCAAGTGTGCCTGCTCTGCTCTGGGCTGATGAGTCACCAAGAGGCAGCTTTCCCCCCACTGTTTGTAAATATGTGGTTAGTCTAATTGAATGCAGCTCCGCTTCTCAACAACTTTCTGCTTTTTTTCCTCCTCCTCTCCTCTGTGTTCTGCTGCGAGTGAGGCCACAGCTGGGGCAACATGAGACACATGGCACTGATGCTTACCGCTTTACCCAATTCCCACATGCACACGCGCGCACACACACACACACACACACACACACACATACACACATACACAGTTTGTATGGAAGGATTTATGGAATTATCTTTCTCGCTGTATCTCTCTCTGTCCTTCTTTCTCCCTCACACACACACACACACACACACACACACACACACACACACACACTCCCACGTTCTCACACACACACACACACACACACACACACACACACACACACACACACACACACACACACACACACACACACACACACACACACACACACGGAGAACCAGTGTGCGCGCACACAGAGCAACTTTAACATCTTCCCCTAATTACAGGCTGTGAGATCCCTGTCTAGAGGCTGTGGTTTGGCTGGCTCTCCTCTCCCCCCATTAAGACCATAAGCAGCGTGTGTCAGTCAGCAGTTAGAGGGCTGCTCTCCGGAGGTGGCATTGGTTGGCCAAGAAACACACACACACACGCACACACACACACACACACACACACACACACACACACACACACACACACACACACACACACACACACACACACACACACACACACACACACACACACACACACACACACACACACACACACAAAAGCAAACAGGTTTGAGTGAAGGACCAGTACAGTGATTCTCAATCTTTTTCATATCAAGGACCCCCAAGTTTGATATGCATCATAGGCCACAGACCTCAATTTGATATGATTTTTTTGTGTGAATCAAGACCCGACGTAGACCCATAAAGGGCCTATTTGGTTCCTATCTAGCTGGGGGGCCCCTGGGAGTCCCCACACCGCATGTTGAGAACCAGTGGTCTAGTAAGCATTTATACATGCATTCATCCATCATTTATACTGGCAACTGCTCGTTGCTAAAATAAACCAAACGCCAATTGAATACTCTTTTGACATGAGAGGGAGAAATATGATCCTTTTTTTTTGCCATCCTTAACTTTCCTGATAGCATTGAACTGAATTTGAGTGATTGGTTACATTTGCATCGTTAGCCAATCCTTGCCTGCTGCCTGGAGGTGTTTACATCCAACACTAGATTTATCTTTTTTTACTTTTAATGTTATTATATTGAGCCTTTCTGATTTGATTGGCACCACCCTGTGGGTACAGTAGGTCATTCTGAGCACAGTCTTTGCCTACTTGACCTTTTCAAGCCTGATGAGACATGACCTCAGTTTATCTACTAATATACAATAATCACAAAAGTCACAGAAGTATACCCGTCACTAAATAGAACTTCCATGCGTCCTCAACACAAAATTCCCAACAGGACTGTTTGTACCATTAAGAGTTTTAACCATTTTCAACCCATTTTGAGCATATCATTATAGGAGAACATTTTAAAGCTTAAAAATATATGTATGTAGCGGGAAATCTACAAGCTCACAACACATCACAATGTGATGTTTCCTTTGTCTCCTTCGGGCTATTTTAGCTGGGCGACACAGGGGCTTAAGTGGTTAATTGAACTAATTGGATTATGGCATCCCCCCTTCACAACTTTATTTTAAGATAGTTTTACTCTCCTACTTCCTGTTTTTTTCCCCCCTCTCAGATTGAGAGACTTGACATTTTGATGCTTAACAACCTATAGCCTCAGGGCAGAGAAATGCAAGATTCGTACCCGATTTAGTCTCAATTTAAGTCAACCCACACACACATTTACAAGGTGGTGTGAGGTTTCAAATCCCTTATCACGATTCCTCCCACAACAACACCTTGGTCTTGGAAATTTGGCAAGGATGATAAGTTGTAATTAGTTTGGTAAATGTAGTAAATGTTGTCATTTTTACCCACTACGCAGTCAATCCTCAGTATGAAAAGGGTGTACAAATGGAACCGAATGGAGTTAAATTGAAATTCAGGAGTTTATAGTGCAAATTGCTAAATCATCCGTTCCATCTCCACTTGTCTACAGTACCACCTTTTAATAAGTAGATGTTTTCACTCTTAATGACTGCTCATGTATTGTAAGTGCTTTTATCACCAGTTTCAGAGTTTAGGAACACACTGGCCCCTCACATTCAGCCACCAAAGATACTTTATCATTAAAGAGAAAATACACATTTTTCTTATTCTGTGTCCGAGTGCAATGCACCAGTCATATTCCTTGTATGTGAACATATTGGCCAATAGACAGATCCTGGTTCTAGTGTAATTAAATGTAATCAATTTATAATACTTCAGTTAAGGCTAATATCACCAGTTCCAGAGTTTGGGAAATCCCTGACCACTCACAGTCAACTACTGCTTCTTTTTTAATTGAATTATAAAATCTTTGATGCAGCGGTCTTCACCGTTTTTCAGGCCAAGGACCCCTTAGCTGACAGAGAGACAAAGCAGGGACCGCTATTACATTGTATAAAAATGTGTTGCGTATTTTAAAAGAAAGCCTTAGAGGTTTTCAAAACTAGCCCTCCATATTTAGTTGATTTTCTCATCAATTATTATTATTGCTATTTATTTATTTTTGCTTACACATTATCTTTGCTAATAATATGTTGTATTCATGTTAATGTGTAGGCCCATGTTCAGACATTTAAATCTTTTGGATTTCTTTTTTTTCTTTTTCCTACAGTATCACTCAGTCATTTAGCGGCCCCCGTGTAGTAACTCTGAGGACCGCCTAGTAGCCCTACCCCCCCCCCCCCCCAGTCCCGAACCCCCCTGTTGAATGATAATAATAATGACTTGAATTTATATAGCGCCTTTCAAAAA
>NC_139939.1:22321299-22336299 GCF_963454915.1 Gymnoscopelus microlampas
TTTCTTCATCACTCTCACTCTCTCTCTCTCTCTCTCTCTCTCTCTCTCTCTCTCTCTCTCTCTCTCTCTCTCTCTCTCCATCATTTTTCCTAAGCTCTCTCTCTCTCCTCTTGTCTCTCACACTGGGCCTTAGACTACTCCCAGCTGGACTGCAGACTCTGAAGGCATCCAGGGATATATCAGTTATTATTAAACCTGCCCTGCAATAGCCAAATACCTCATCGCTCACGCACACATGTACACACACAAATACACATATACACGCGTGCACACACACACACACACTCACACGTACACACCACCACCTGGCAGAATGAAGCAACCGCTTCTCTCGCAGGAGATAGACATAAAAAAAACAAAAGAACAAAAAAAGAAAAATGCCGTTGTGATTAGAAGAATAGGAGAATGCAGTAAATCTTCCTCTGTGTGATGGTTAAATGGTAAACATATGCCAAAGCAGCCTTGCTCAGAGTGTGAGCTAGTCTCTGAACATTCTGAACAGCCTTAAAACAATGACTCACCTTCCGCAACCACCGCCCCCAAGTGTACCCCAGTTTTCCTCTGTGCCAGGTCTTTACGATCAATCACAGAGCCTTTAAAAGCTAATATCATGCTGTAATCCCCTCTTCTCAATCGACATTTGTAGATGGAGCATAGTTCGACATAGCGCAACCCGATTGCCAGAGAGAGAAAGATCCTTTTGCTGTTTTAGGTTTTTGCAAACCGTGTATACGTTGAATCGAGCTGTGCGACGGCTGCGCTGACAACTCAGTGCCGTTCGCCCTTCGCAGAGAGAGAGATGAAGTATGAAAATGCTCATGAAAATGCTTGTTACTATCACACAAAGATTTGGTAGACCCCCCCTGTAGTAAATATGAGGACCCGGACCCCCCTTTAGAATCTATTAGCTATGAAATCTAGGATGGAGGCGACATGATCCACGTCTGGAAACGTTGATATTAAAAAAAGAAAAATTGGTTCGGAAACATATCTTTGGTTTGGAAAAAAAACATTTCCTATCAATTACTCACCCAATAAAGCTTTGAATTCATAGAGATTATTTTAGTTTTTGTCACATTCCTGAGCCAATAATCCAATATCTGACTAATTGAAGACATGTTCTCTTTGAATCCTGGATCATCAGTAGGTTTATATTATTCATTTATATAGTTTTGCATTGGTCTACTACCGCGGTGGACACCGCAGATATTGAATTATTGGCTCAGGAATGCGACAAAAACTAAAAAATCTCCATGAATTGAAGGTTTCATGGGGTGAGTAATTGATAGGAAAGAAGTCATTTTTGGGGTGAAGTATTCCTTTAAGTGGTTAGACAAGCACACAATAGTGTCTAAAAGTATCTTGCGAGTACTTGAGGTTTGAAACCACATGTGTGTATATTTATAATATATCAAGATATAAGTGATGATAAAACTAAACAACCTTAAAGATGTGTACTTACGACACATATATAAACTTGTGTGTCGGTTTATGTCTGTAATAAACTACAGAAGTGCCTTTGAACCTCAACTTGAACTTGAACTTGAATCTGAACCTGCCTGAACCTGAGCTTGCAGTCAAAACGTGACCAAGCCAGTCAGCTGCTACACCTCCCCCACCACCTCTCTCTCTCTCTCTCTCTCTCTCGCTCTCTTTCTCTCTCTGTCTCTCTCTCTCTCTCTCTCTCTCTCTGTCTCTCTTTCTCTCTCTGTCTCTCTCTCTCTCTCTCTCTCTGTCTCTCTCGCACACTTTCTCACTCACTCTCTCTCTCTCTCTCTCTCTCTCTCTCTCTCTCTGTCTCTTTCTCTCACACTCTCTTTCTATCTCTCTCTCTTGCAGCCGGCTTAGTAGTGGGATTAAAGAGTTGCTGCGGGGCCATCAAAGGCCTGTCACCATCTGAGTTAATGGAGCATCACATACACACACACACACACACACACACACACACACACACACACACACACACACACACACACACACACACACACACACACACACACACAGCATGAGGGACAGGTCCTGTAACTTGAGATGAGGGCATTTTTTAGTTTGGGGGAAAACGGGCGGAGAGGTATTAGGATGGAGGAGACAGAGAAAATGTTACAGAAAGAGTGATGGTAGAAGGGGGTGGAGCTTAGCGTATGTGTGGTTACAGAATGAGTTTTAACGTGTGTGTGTGTGTGTGTGTGTGTGTGTGTGTGTGTGTGTGTGTGTGTGTGTGTGTGTGTGTGTGTCTGTGTGCGTGTGCGTGTGCGCGGCTGCGGTCGATATTAGATGTCAAATCTCTCACTAGTTGCATGTGGGTCGTGTGTAATCATCACAAGGGGCCGAGAAAGTGGTGCACTTAAACATAAAGCCCAAATGACACGCTTACTTACACTTCAGACAGACATAACACACGCTAGACGCTAGTGCATACCGTACCATTGTTCACACCTGCACAGACTTTACAGCACGCACACGTCACGTTTACTGAGGCGGCACAAGGCCCCATATAACACTCAGACATGTGGCCTTCCCAAACATAGGCACACGCACACACACACACCCACACGCACGCACGTGCACACACACACACACACACACACACACACACACACACACACACACACACACACACACACACACACACACACACACACACACACACACACATACACATACATGCCCACATGCACGCATGCACACACACACACAGCCAGGTCAGCAGGGTACAGTTCCTGTTGCTTCCCTGATCAAACAATGGCAGCTCTATTACAGGCCTGACAAGCTAGACTGTGCCAAGGGGGAGGATGGGGGGGGGGGGGGAAAGAGAGGGAGAAGGGAACAGACAGAGAGATGGAGAGGGGTTGGGGGGGGTGTCTGAAGAAAAGGAGTCTTTAAAAAAAAAAAAGGCCTGGGCAGAGTGAGAGAGAAAAAGAGAGAGAGAGAGAGAAAGAGGAGAGAGAGAGGAGGAGGAGAAAGCGAGAGAGATCGTCTTACTCTCTTGACACGACTCAAGGGTCTTGTCACAAAACCAAAGGGACATTTTCCATAGAAATGGCAGCACAACCCCCTGTAGTCCATTACTTTACCTGGAATCCAAATTGTCACCCAACCTGCCTTTTGACAAGAGCACAGGATGAGCACCTGTGTGTGTGTGTCTGTGTGCGTGCCTGTGTGCGTGCGTGCGTGTGCATTGTGCCTCCTGTGTGTATTGTGTCATCTCTTATGTGTAATGGCCTACATCAGGAAGGCCTCAGCCCCGGTCCTCGTCCCCCCTTGTGACATGGACATGCACAGAGACACTGTAAGGACACAACCTCTACTTGGAACAAGACAGTCCAGTGTTCCCCCTCCTCCTCCTCCTTCTCCTCCTCCTCCTCCTCCTCGTCCTCCTCCTGCGTATCCTTCCTGCCCCGTCTCTCCAGGAAGCTCTCCTTCTCCCTCCCCTTCCTCCCTCGTTCCCTTCCTTCCTTCCCTCCCTCCCTCCCTTGTCGCTGTCTGGGTCTTTATCACTCCTCTCACTCCTTCCTCTCTCTATCTATCACTGGTAGGATGAAAGGTTGAGTGAGTGAGTGAGTCAGTATGTATGCAAGAGGATATTCACGTGCACGCTCGTGTGTGCGTGCGTGTCCATCTGAGAATTAGTCATTATTACGCACGGCAAAATGAAGAGTAAAAGTGTGAAGTGGTAAAAAGTGAGAAAAGAACAAGCTCCTTTTCCTGTGCGGTTTTGTGTGTGTGTGTGTGTGTGTGTGTGTGTGTGTGTGTGTGTGTGTGTGTGTGTGTGTGTGTGTGTGTGTGTGTGTGTGTGTGTGTGTGTGTGTGTGTGTGTGTGTGTGTGTGTGTGTGTGTGTGTGTGTGTGTGTGTGTGTGTGTGTGTGTGTGTGTCTTTGTCCATAATTAGCTTAGTCTTTGTGTCTCTGTGTAGTGATTAGCATTCTGTTGACTCTAGCTAGCTAGCTAGCTGTGTGAGGCCCCTCATTGAGGAAGAGCAGGTGGGTTCCTACTTCCATGGCCCTACTAATCGCCCCTTCCTCTTGGTGGCTGACTGGGTCAGGATAAGGGCAGCTGGCACACAGAAACCCCACTGTTTATGGGGCTGAGGGTGAATAGATGTCAATGGAGGATGGGTGTATATACTAGGCATATCTAGTTGTAAGGCCATAGGAAGATCTTGGTCCTCAGCCAAATCGCACTGAGACTTCCTTCCCCATACCACCTCAGTTAGACTACATTTATTTATATTTTAGACTATTATTTTAGACAACTCGTCGTATTGCAACAGGTTGTAGGCTAAGCTTGTTTGCCTTTTTTTGGTGAATATATCATGATGACGTGCCCAGATTAGGGTAGCTATAGGGTTCATGAGGTTAAAGGAAGTGTGGATAGAGAAGAAAAGAGGCCCAACAGACTATGAAGTCATTCAGTCATTTACCATGTAGATGAGCCCGTGGGTGAATATATAAGTAACTCTTTCATCTTGTTTTGACAATAAAGCTCCTGACAAGCTGTACTGTGGAATCAGTCAGACATTCACATTCTGGATTCAGACCACAGACCTGGCCTCTGTCTGATTAGCTCCTGTCTTCTGCTGACAGCCAGCCAGATAGACAGCCGGTTAGCCAGACACTCAGCCAGTCAGGCAGTCCCCCCCAATTCCCATCGACCGACCAAAGAGTAAGTTAGTCAGAATCATCCAGAACAATGAAACAGTATGCGATTCAGTTCTTTCAGTTTGATCACATTGGACGTGTCGTATGCTATGGCTTGTCACAGTGCTGTCATGGCCAGGTAGGCATGTTCTACTGTTCTACTCTTTACTCTGTGTCTTGGCTGGAGAGAGAGAGAGAGAGAGAGAGAGAGAGAGAGAGAGAGAGAGAGAGAGAGAGAGAGAGAGAGAGAGAGAGAGAGAGAGAGAGAGAGAGAGAGAGAGAGAGAGAGAGAGAGAGAGAGAGAGAGAGAGAGAGAGAGAGAGAGAGAGAGACACACACACAGAGAGAGAAACAGAGAGAGACAGGGAGAGAGAGGAAGAGCTGGAAGAGAGATTCTTGAGTCCATGAATCATTCTGCATCTTTCTCTTTGTCTATTTCCCTGTGTGTGCATGTGTGCTAGCATGAGTGTGTGTGTGTGTGTGTGTGTGTGTGTGTGTGTGTGTGTGTGTGTGTGTGTGTGTGTGTGTGTGTGTGTGTGTGTGTGTGTGTGTGTGCACGCGCCCACCTGCGTACTGAATCCAAATCCCAGGTGCTGATTTAACTAATTACATATGGATAATGTAATAAACTAGAAATGGCGTGCACATCAGGTTAGGTCAATACCATTCTCAAACAAAGCCTTCAGAACCCAAATCGTTCAGCGGTGTCGAAACATTTCAAACAGACCCAAATGGTTTGATGTGTGAAACGCCGCACACACACACACACACACACACACACACACACACACACACACACACACACACACACACACACACACACACACACACACCTCCTTTACTTTCAGACTTCCCGTCTTTTTGGAGATAATGGGGATTTGAAAACGTACCTCGTCTAGAAACCTGAAACAGACTCGTATCTCTGTTGTAAGTCTCTGCGATATATTTACACACTGGGATGGTTGCCCAGCTCTGCCCATGGTTCTTCTCCTGGCCTGGATCCAGTCCAAAATCACAGATACCCTGATCAGACTGGTTTCAGCATTAACCATGAAAGGAGAGCACCTGTAATCTCTGATATATACAGTCTATACCCCCCCCTCCCCCCTCTTAATAAAAAAAAAGTTACATTAAGTATTGTGTGTGCTATGGAGTTTGATTTCAGATACCTTGGCTACTGATCAAGATGTGCCCAAATCTGGCTGGGATTGCAGTGATTTGTGCGCGTGTGCATGTGTGTGAGTATGCGTGTACGAGTGCGTGCATGCGTGTGTTTGCGTCCATGCCCCCCGGTGCAGAAAATACAGAGGGCTCATTGTGTCTTTCAGTGTGTTATAGTGCTTGTGCTTGTGCTTGTGCTTGTGCTTGTGCTTGTGCTTGTGCTTGTGCTTGTGCTTGTGCTTGTGTGTGCACGTGCACATGCATGAGCGGGCATGTTCCTTCAGCCCCCTCCCCCCCCCCAACAAAAAAAGACAAACACAAAAAACTTCCTATAGTATGCTGTAACGCGGAGATGAAAGTCACGGAGTTAAATAGAAATCCACCTCCTGTTTCTTTTCCTCTCTCTCTCCTCCTCCTCCTTCTTCTTTTCTCCGGCAGTCTCTTTTTTTCTTCTTCTCTTTTTCCTGTTCCCTTTCTCCCCGTCAGGCTTAATGCCCGCTTACAGCTCCATTTAGGCTGCATGCGTGGAAATTGGGTAGGGGATCTTGTGGGTTTTGTGTCCTTGGAGATAACCAGTGTGTGGGAGGTGACAAAGGTAGCGTAAGCTGTGTACGCATGTGTGTGTGTGTGTGTGTGTGTGTGTGTGTGTGTGTGTGTGTGTGTGTGTGTGTGTGTGTGTGTGTGTGTGTGTGTGTGTGTGTGTGTGTGTGTGTGTGTGTGTGTGCGTACATGTTAATGTTTTAAGTGTAGGAATAGATTTCACTGCAAGTGCATTGCACAATCATTGAGTGTTCATTTCATCTGTCAGTTTTGAAAAGCTACACAGTGTGATCCTTGGTGTTATTTATCCATTTGTAAAACGTTTTGAGAGTGTACATTTGCAGGGTTAAATTGACACTGAAGATTTTTACTGGGTAGAAGAGACTGGAGGAGTCACTCTATCTGGAGTGTCAGTATAGTGTTTGAAGACTCTCAGCTTGGTTCGTGTCACCTCCGCTCTAATCTATATGCCTGAGTGCTACTTTAACCCATTCAATCCGGGAACGCGTCAACAAAATGTCTTCTAAATCCTAACAGTTTCTATAATATCAGTGGTGCTCAAACCTTTTCATGACAAGGACCACCCAAAATGATATGTATTTGGCCGCCGACCCCCATCTCAAAATATTTAGTTCCAGGGACCGCCATAAGCAAAGATTTGAGTTACAAATGTTTGCTTTAAAAAATATATATTTAAAGATTTGCACACATTTTCATGATATTTTTAAAAAATTGCAGATTTACAAGCTCATAGCGCAGCACTCAGTGCCGCGCTATGAGCTTGTATATCTGCTATTTTTGAATAGCCAAAGTATAAAATAATTGTTATAGCTCAAATCTAAAATGACTCTGAAGAGGCCGATAATGGACCAAAGTTATAGGTCCATTCTTTTTCCCCCCCTTTTTTTTACATAATATGTAATTAAGAGTTCCACACTATAATTCCACTGCTTATAGATCACGAGCCCTGTTGCGTTTCGTGGAAGCGCTCTAATTAAATGAAAGTCCAACAAACACAGTGCAGACATAATGTTTTGTCTGGAAGGTTCTGGATGGTTTGATAAGATCAAACAGAGCAGAAATGTGTCACACAGGCAGCGCTGCCATCCTGGTTATCGCTGCTGTCGGCTGGAAACCTCCTCTGTCCAAAACCGTTACTTTTCAGGATTCCAATGAAAAAAATAGCTGATCTGCAAGCTCAAGCTCATTTTGAGCTTGTAGATCAGCATTTTTTTCTACTTTTGTATGACACTGTAGCAACTAGGGCATTACTCTGCGAAATAACATAAAAAGTTAAAATATGGAGATAAAGGCCAGTCCACACCAATGCAACTCCGTGCAACATGCAACTACTTGCAACTACTCGCAACCATTATCCCCAATGGCAGTTGCAAGGAGTTGCATTGGTGTGTCATGGCCTTAAAACTTGAATTTGTTTGTTGCAAGGAGTTGCGACTAGTTGAATTGGTGCGGTTTGGCCTTTAGAGGTGTCTAACCGACAGCAACGTTATGTAATGTGGCACTTTGGGATAGATCTCCTGCCACAAAGGTCACACACTCCTGAGTTCACACAACTTTGTGGAAAATGGTTAATCAGACCGTCGCAAAACAGGTAAAGAATCATTGTACTGTATACGGTGAGTATTCACATATCCAACTGGGGTATGATTAGCCACAATTAGGCAACGTTTTATTTGATCTTCTTATGGCCATTCAAACAAATCTTTACTGATAACAGTTTGTTCAAACTCTGTTTTCTTGGACGAACTGACTGCGCACGCACGTTCTAGGTCCGTGTGTGTGTGCGTGTGCGTGTGCGTGTGTCTGTGTCTGTGTCTGTGTGTCCGTGTGTGTGTGTGTGTGTGTGTGCAGATCGAGAGAGAGAGGGAAAGACAGCAAGAGAATTGTGGGAGCTCTCTCACAGCACTCAGTCATTAAGCTATTTCACATTAAGCACACTTCTGACTTCCCCACTTTTTTTCTCTTCTTCACCCCCCCTCTCTCTCTCTCTCTGTCTCTCCTCTCTCTCTGTCTCCCATGAGAGACACAATCAGCCAGGGCGTCAGTAGTTTCACCACAAAGGCCCCGAGTGGATTACATCATTGCCTCTGTTAACGATGCTGCCTGACACAAACTCTCAACATGTTATTGACTTCACATGGTCCCCTCTTCAACTTTTTCGTATAATATTGAATCCAGTCATAACCAGTCATAACCAGTCATAGCCGGCCGCGGCGACTGAGCATGCATCGCGCCTCCGGCTACAGCTCGTCTCATTCAGAGATATCATATATATGTGTGCTGATTTACATAGGCAGTTGATTTAGAAGATGCCGTCAACTTAATCCAGTTAAGAGCATTTTTGCTCTCTCTCTCTCTCTCTCTCTCTCTCTCTCTCTCTCTTTGTCTGTCTGTCTGTCTGTCTCCCTCTCTTGTCTTCCTTTCCTTTGACTTTCCCTTGACTTCCTTCCTTAAGGTTTTACATGTAGAGAATGGTTGATTATGCAGGCGGATATAATCTGTTCCCATATACTGTGTAGATCACGTGCATAGTTGTACAAGACAATGGTGTCATGAAGTAAGTTAAATTAACACTTGGTATGTGTAGGAGAAGTAATAATAGTATAAATACTAAAAAGTATGTATCTAATATTTCATAAGAATTTTTATTCGGATCAATGTGTATGGTAGAGTATGTTAATACAATATAACAAACACAACTGTGGTGGTTGTAGTTGGTCTACCTGCTCTTCTATTGACAAGTGGTATTGCGTGAAACTCAAAACGCAATTCATCCTCCACCCAAAGGCTTTCCGTTATAGCTCAACAGTAGACATTTTGCGCGGGGGACCCCGGGTTCTAATCCCGGGTAGGAAATAAAAGTTACAGAATGGAGCTTTAACTTGGACACGCGTAAGAGATGAGACAAAGTAAATGTAGTTTAAAACGATGTGTACGAGATGGAAGAATTAATTAGATGGAAACGAAAAACAATTGAGTGGAAAAGAATGGGACGTCAGACAAGCTGTCCAAGAGATTGGGAGAGAAAGGAGGGAATGGAAGGAGAGAGAGAGAGAGAAAGAGAGAGAGAGAGAGACAGAGAGAATGAAGGAGAGGGGAGAGCGGGATAATGACCGGAAAGGGGGATCATTAGTCCGTCACTATTCCCAATCTACAGTCTCTCAGACCAAGGCCGCCAGATAAGTGAAATCATATGTCTGTCTCATCACAGTGTACAGACACACACACACACACACACACACACACACACACACACACACACACACACACACACACACACACACACACACACACACACACACACACACACACACTGGCGGAGAGAGAGAGAGAGAGAGTGTGTGAGTCTGTGTTGATGTGTGCAGCAGACAGCTTCCACATAGCCGTAAACATTAATTCAACAACGCTCATTAAAACAGCCAGCTCTGATATGCTATGGTCCATATGGCTCTGTGTGTGTGTGTGTGTGTGTGTGTGTGTGTGTGTGTGTGTGTGTGTGTGTGTGTGTGTGTGTGTGTGTGTGTGTGTGTGTGTGTGTGTGTGTGTGTGCGCACGCGCGCGCGTGTGCGTGTGTGAGCGCGCACATCCTTAGTTCTCTCCGGTGCATATCATCTATCCGTAAACGTTCAAGTTCCAGACTCGTAGCATGTGGCCGTTTGTGATTGAAATCAACCCAAAACCCGCTACATATTCATAAATAACACTGCCCACCATGCAGGTATGATAGACAATAGATGGGTAAAGAGAATGACATGGGAAGGTTGCTCCTGTCTGATATGTTTGTCAGTATGTGTATGTCGAGACCTGGCTGTTAATTTAACCACTTAACCACTTGAACTCCAGCGTCCGTATTCTGGGGGAAATATTCGCAGAAAATAGCTATATTTTCAGCGAAGATATTTAATGTAGGGCGAATACAAAAAAGTCACTAGTACAGAGCCCTGAGGGACACCGGTCAATAGGGGTTAAGTGGGTGAGCTTGTATATCTACTATTTTTGAAGAGCCAACGCTAAAATCTAAAATGACACGGATGCTTTCTCGAGTTTGAATGGGTTTTAAATGAACACTCAGGATGTTTTTAGTGTGCTGTAGTCATGTTGGACTTGCAGCTGTGGTTCTGTCCATGTGAGGTCAAGGTCAGTTTATCTGAGCTCTAATGTCTCCCAGCTCGCTTTAAAAGCCGGAAACACCTCAGACAGTGTTCATGTGAAATAGCATTGAAAAAAACAACAACTGACAAAATATAAACTAATGAATAATCCTACACGGTAAAGATCGTACATTTAGAGTAGCCAATTATTTGTAGCTATTTTTCTCTCTATTCAATCGTTATGCCAATTAATTCCTCCCACTCAGCTGTCGTATCTATCCTATCGGCTCACTTGCCAGTGAGGAGCCCCCGCCAGGAGGACGGAGCAGCCTTCATCCTACTCCTCCCGTTCAACATTCCCCACTGACGGCCAATTGCGTTCATATAGACGCTCGGCAAGTCGGATGCACCGCGGTGGATTGTGAACCCTTAGACTAGTACTTTACCCACCCGAGCGCCCCAAAATCCTAAGCTATTCTTGTCTTGTATAATTATGAGCAAAAGCATAATTTAGCAAAGGTGTCATTAAATCATAATAGCCATCAGAACAAATTACCACACTTTTCTTATCGTGTAAGCAGTTCATCCTCCTGACAGCTCTATGAATCAAAAGCTATGGATAACGTTTGATCCAGCCCCTCATCTTAATCCCTAACCCCACTGGTTTCCCTCGCTAAACGATCCCCCTTATCGCTGTCTGAAGCGCGCTTCTCTCCTCTCCACCCCGCCCTAAACGGGCCGCTGGTTATAAATCGCCATGAGAGCTATACAACCACAGATAACGCTAATGCACTTACAAGCGTCAACCAGTCACTTAGCAGGGATATTTACAGTTCTCAATTGTAAGCCCTGCCTGACAGAACCCCCACCCACCCCAAAGGGCAGATAAGAGAAATGAATGTTTGTTATATAGATGGACAGCTTAGCCCTCGGAGGTGACACAGAGAACTGTAACTTACACTGCAAAATCCTGAGTTATCTTCACCCATTAATATCTCTGTCTTGTAAATTCTAACAGTTTTCTGAAAAACTGCAGATCTACAAAAAAATAGCAGATCTACAAGCTCATAGCACAGCACGAAGTGACACGCTATGAGCTTGTATATCTGCTATTTTTAAATAGCCAAAGTATAAAATAATGTTTAAAGTGGTTAAAATGTAAAATTACACAGATGCTGTCCCGGATTGAATGCTTTAAAGAGGGTGTAAGTGATAGTTTTTTTGTAAAAAATAAATGTTAAATACAGTGTAGCTCTACTGTATATTCCGATATATTCCGTATTCCTTGCTGTATAGAGTGTTTGTTCAGTAACAAGGTAACAAGTCTCTCCGTCTCTCCAGCTCTTTAATAAAAAAATCTAATCCGGATACGACTTTTATTCAATCAAAGAATGAGAGCTCATGCCGGATGTAGGATAAACATGTGAAGTGATGAAACAAAGAAATGAGCAGACAAAATTGGAACTGGAAAACTGATAAATTACATTATATTTGTGAAGTTCTCTCTGGATGCAATTGGTTAAGGGCACTCTGGTGGTAGATCCCGCCTGTGCATGACCCCCCCACACACACACACGCACACAAGACCAAAAAAAAAAGTAAAACTGTAATCCAAAGTTCCACATGGCTCACCTTGTGTTTTAATTTGACACCTGAGACCACTCCAGCCCCCTGCAACAGTAACACAGAATAGTAGAGTCACTATTTCCCTGTGCATCCTGGCTCTCAGTTCCAAGTATATCTCTAAGAGAACTACTTAGATTTCATCTCGATTTCCTCAATTGCATGTATTGCTAATCTATGGTCCCTCTCGACACACTAATGTCTGTGTGTATATTGCTGCTGTTTTTGCACACCTATAAGGTTATTATTTACATTGTCCACACTTTACACACTTAACACTTTATTACTTGTTGTTACTTACCCTTACCTACCCGTACTATAATGCCCCACTAAATACACTTGTATGAGCATGTAACAAATAAAACCTCTTGAATGCGTCAAGCTTCAGCTTGTGTAAGATAATTTGTCATTTATTTCAACTAGAAAACCTAGAAAAAAATGTAATGCCAGGCCCTCAGTTTACATGCCAGCAGTTCAAATGTAGTTCAAATTTCCATTTTAATTGCAAAACCTTCGATACCCTTGGTTCTCAATAGTCTCTCTGTCTCTCTCTCAGTGTCTCTGTATGTCTCTCTCTCTCTCTCTCTCTCTCTCTCTCTCTCTCTCTCTCTCTCTCTCTCTCTCTCTCTCTCTCTCTCTCTCTCTCTCTCTCTCTTTCTCTGGTGTACTTATGTAGCCTAAGGGCCTGTCCTCAGCCAACCTCAGCCAAATTCGGTTTTATCTGTGGGTTTGCTGGTCTTGGGTTTGGCTTTCCTTAACATCAATCCGGGCCAGACAAGTGAAATGCCTAAAAATGACTGACATCCCCCCCATAAAAGCCTGATAGTACAGGGATAGTACAGGCTTATGGGTTCCATCTAGAGAGGGTTAGAGGGCAAGAGAGAGAGTGAGGGGGGCTGAATTGTAAAAGTTGATGGACATTATTATAAACAGGAGTCAAGGGAATTTGTTTATGTTTTTGTTATGCTATAAATGCTTGGTTGGTGAATGTTAATATCAGGGAGGAGTGGTTTCTCTACAGGGGTTCCCAATGTACAAGCTTCATAATGTAAACCAGTAGCTCAGGAGTCAGAGTGGTCGCTTGGGAAACAGAAGGTTCACGGTTCGATACCCGGCCGGCTCCCCTTGAGTTAGAGTCGAAATGTCCTTGAGCAAGACACTGAACCCATAACTGCTCCTGGTGAGCAGGTTGGTGCCTTGGAACGCATCTGTGTAATCACTTAAACCATTATTTTATACTTTGGCTATTCAAAAATAGCAGATTTACAAGCTTGTAGATCTGCTATTTTTGAAAAATCTCGAATATATTTTTTTTCAGATATTTGAATATAAATATATTTTTAAAGGGACATTTGACTAAAATCTTTGCTTCTGGGGGTCCCTGGAACAAAATATTTTGATATAGTTTTTTAGTAAACTGATTTAGAAGACATTTGTAGAATCGGCCTCGGGGCTAAATGGGATAAAGGTGCTATATAAATATACCATTTACCATTCACATCGTGTCCCAATCGGCCCTCCTGGCACCTCCTGGAAGACCCCCTGGTTGGTCCCTACGTTGAAACCCTGTGGTCCATAAGCACATGCACACATTGCTGATGGCTCCCACTGTTTATTACAGATGACAGATTGATGTTTCGATCCCCAAATGATCTCAGGTTTTCTCTCCTGATGAAGATCCTTTGGGGATTGAAACGTTGATCTGCAATCTGCAATAAACAATGGGAGCGAACGCTATTTTTATGTGATCTCTGATCACATCTCTCTCTGAATCTATTTATCTTTCTCTCTCTCATGCTCTCTCTGTTGCTCTGAACTGTAGCACAAGAGAATAACAACATATCACCAAAAGATTTCCATGACTCAAGGCATGATGCTGGTTTGCAGAGCAGAGGAATTAAGGGGGACACAGAGAGGGAAGGAAAGAGTAACAATGTGACACAATTAGATAAAACGTTAGAGAGAGAGAGACAGAGAGACAGACAGAGAGAGAGAGAGAGAGAGAGAGTGTGATGAGAGCTTTGGTAGTGATGAGGTATCGCGTTGCAAAATGAAAAGCACATTTTCATAGTATCATTCTCTGACACCGTGACGGCCCGCGCTCTTTCTTCCTCTCCCCAGCCCCCCCTCCCCCTCTCTATATCTCTCTCTCATCTCTCTCCATCTCTCTCCATCTCTCTCTCTCTCTCTCTCTGTCTGTCTCCCTCTCATCTCTCTCCATCACTCTCAATGCCGTAACTCCCCAACATGTTTATTTGCCCTCCCCTCCACCCCCACCACCCCCTTTTCCCTGTCAATTAGCTCATGTAAACTTTGCTCTCCCTCATTGTTTCTCCAGCGTAAAGAGCCTCTGCTTTTCATTAAGACCAAGGTCTGGTTTTTAGTAGCAAAACCTTGCCTATAGTGCATGCACACACGCACGCACACGCGCTCACACACGCACACACGTTCACGCACACGCACGCGCACGCACACACACACACAATTTCTCTCTATTTCTCTGTCTCTCGCGCTGTCTCTCATTCTCTGGTGTGTTTATGTGTTTTGTGTAGTATTTCCGTGGCCCATGGCTGCAGTGGGGAGGTTTTGTTTAGAACCACGTGGCCTTTCCTCCACAAACCTCAACTGACTGACACGCTGACGTAATGCCCCTCTCTCTCTCTCTCCAAGAGGAAGGTGTCTTAAGCTCTTAAGCGTGTATACCGTTGTGCCGGCGTGTGTTTGGATCACGTTTACACGCTGTGAGAGGACAGAGGAAATGCATGAAAGAGCATCAGACACACACACACACAGGTGCTGGTGTACGTGGGGATGGTCAGAAGCAGCACCTGTCTGCCAGCTGTGTGCGTGTCCCTTAGGGAGCCTCAGCCTGTCTGACTGACAGGAGAGGGGGGCAGGGGGTGAGGGCCACAAAACAGCTGGGCCAG
>NC_139939.1:22343799-22346299 GCF_963454915.1 Gymnoscopelus microlampas
CTATGCTGTTTGTTCTGCTCTCCTACAAGCTCGCAACAAGCTTGTAGATCTGCTATTTTAGCTACTTTTTTAATACTTTGAATGTGAAAGTGGTTAAGTGTGTCTGTGGGTTTTATGAATATTGAACCAATGACGAGCATTAACAAGAGCTTGTGACTAAGTCATAATTTACTTTAATGGAGTATTTCCCATTTTCAGTACTTTTACTTCTACTCCACTACATCTCAGAAGCAAATATTGTACTTTTACTCCACTACAATTATTCGACAGCTTTAGTTACTAGTTACTTTATAGATTAAAAAAAACAAAAAACATACATTAACACTTCAGCCCTATATATATTTTGGCCATTTCAGCAGATATACAAGCTCACGTCGCGATGCGATGCATTGTGAGCTTGTAGATCTGCTATTTTCAAAACATATATATTTCTTTTACTTTATGCATGCATAACTAGTACTTTTACTTTTAGTACTTTAAGTACATTTTGAACCAATACTTTTGCACTTTTACTTTTAATTTTGATTACCGGACTTTTACTTGTAACAGAGTATTTCTACACTGCAGTATTGATACTTTTACTTAAGTAAAAAAAATAGTGCTTTTTCCACCACTGTAACTACATTGGATTGTGAACCGAAAAGTGAACCGTTTTGAACATACAAGGTTTCCACCCGACAGTGACGCTATATATGCTGCTTTCTCCTGCCATGCTGCTCTCCTGCCAAGCGCTGGTCTCTGGGATCACATTATCTCTTCTTATGGCCTCTTTGTCCAACTGTGCTCTCATTCTAACTTTGTAGGTTGTAAGACATTTAGATTTTAAGTACTTTCTTTGAATATAAATGACCGCAGACTCTGTTTTAGATCTCATCTATTGGTGAAAATGCAGAATACATCCTTACGCTCCCACTCGTACCTAAATACTGTAACATTCTCACTCCCCATTTTACGCCACAGTCTGAAACCTCACCACATAAGCCTCTACTTCACCCCCTAGTATTCCTCATTCCTGGTACTGTATCACTTCTCGTTACCTATTTTTATCTATGCTGGATGCGTATAGCATGCAGACGTTTGTTGGTCATTTGTTCACACATGCTCTATGTATGCTGGTTAGAGAGTCATATACCGTTTGTTTCTCCTCAAATGCTAAGTGTGTTATCTAGATAGCATATTTTTCAGACAGATGCTAGGTTTGATGTTTACCTGCTATATAGAGAGTGAAGTCTGAGCTATATAGCTGACAATGCCATGGCCCAAGGCCTCCCTGCTGGACTTGCACTTAACCCTGCTCTCCAGGTGCCAGGAAAACACCACCTGGTGGTGACAGCTGGCTACGGCACCTATCACGTGCGCGCATGTGTATTTCTTATAGCAATGGTTCTCGAAATCTTTTGAGCTCTGGATCACTAGCATATTTTATACAATCCTCGAGGACCACCCCACCCTACCTCCACACAACAAGATATAATATAATATCATTTATTTTATATTTTTTTAATTCTTATTTAACATGAATGATCTTAAACCTAAGTTGTGTGCTGGTGTCGCACACCGAAGGTGAGCTTGTATTATTGTGTATATATATATCTAACTATATAAATGGCGAGCAACTTCCGTGCCCTCGGTGTCCACACCCCACAGCTCTGTTATCGACTAAACACAACACCGTCACACCACATGTCGCCAACACTGTCGCCACGGCGGGCGGCCTGAATTTACGTTTCGCGTAGGGCACCTGCCATGCCTCACTACACCGTTCCCACCTCGCAACATAATTAATTCTACTCACCAAATGTCGGACACAACGGAAGTGGAAGCAGCTTCCTACCGCTTACCGTGCGTACCACCGAGGCCAACACAACACGACGGCCCGCCATTGCAAATCCCCAAAACAACAAGAGCACGTTGCTCTGCTCTGCTCCACACACCAGGCTAGGTTCATGACACCAAAGGATTAGCCAGTGATGTCATCATTACTGGTCAACACACCAGGCTAGGTTCATGACAGCAAAGGATTCGACAGTGATGTCATCATTATGCAACCCGGAAGTACACATCGCCGGCATTGGGATGCCAGGTTGGGATGCCACGCCAGAAACAAGCAAGAACCTGCATGATTTTTTTTTTTGATTTTTTTTTTTTTTTTTTCTTTTACCGTTTGGAGATTTTCATCCGACGACTTTGGCGCGGACCACCAGGGGGTCCGCGGACCCCCTGAAACATAAAAAATATTATTTCTTCCCAATTTTTTTCTCAATTTTTTTACTTTTACATTACAACTTTTTTTTTTTTTTTTTTTTTTCCCAAATGTTCATGTCATATATACACGCGCCCACGCTGGGCCCCGTGCGCGGCTGGGGGTTTCGGGCGGCCGTAGGCCGCCCGGACCTCTAGTATATATATATATATATATATATATATATATATATATTATTTTTTTTACGCAATTTAAAACATTTTCCCATGGACCACCTGTAATCATGCCACTGTGCCT
>NC_139939.1:22348799-22351299 GCF_963454915.1 Gymnoscopelus microlampas
GTACAGAACCATAACGACAGAGGTTGCCGATATCTTACATCATACCCCTTCTTGTTAAACGGTTGACTGCATCCGTTTGGCAAAAACGTCACAAGCAGCAAGCCATAATAATTATGAAGAACAGCTATTACATGATAGCTCATTGTTATGTATTCATTTTAAACAACAACTCAGTTACATCATGCAGTAAAATCCTTAGTGTTAATTTAACTCCAAAGAGTGTACATTTGTACACTCTTCGGAGTGTACTGTACACAATAATCTACAAGTAACTGTGTCAAACTGTATGAGTGTACGGTATGCCTGCTCTCTCATGGGGAACCTTCCCAAATTTGGGCTTTGCATGAATTAGGACTCACAAAAAGCATTGGTAACATAACACGGCCAAAATGTACCATACCGGCCAATATACAGTAATACCATTCTTCTCCACAACCAATGCAGAACTTAATTTCCTCTACCCACAGCGTCTGTAAGTCCCTGCCCAGTACTTGAGAGGCAGTAATGCCTTGTAGCTATATATACAGTACACGTGTTAAAGTGATTTCCATCGATACAGCCAAGAGGTGGAGGAGGCCGGGGTTCTACTGTGTGAGGATAAGATGGAGAATGGAGGGGAAAGAGAGAAGGGTGGGATACAGAGGAGAGGGGCATGTAAGGGCAGCCAGAAAACCCAACCGCCAACCCCCAGTTCATGTACACTGTAGTCTCTACTACACACTAGTAGACTGCCTCTCCACGCACGCACGCACACACGCACCCACGCACACACGCACAGACATTCAATTTCCCTCTATTTACCCCTCGCATCTTTCTCCTTTTCCTAATCATTTAGCTCCAAAAGTAGCCCTCTCCCTCCTTTACACTCCTCCCTCCAGCCCTCTCTTCTCTCCTCCCCATTACCCCCCCCTCCCTCTCCCTCCCTCCCTCTCTCTCTCTCTCTCTCTCTCTCTCTCTCTCTCTCTCTCTCTCTCTCTGTGCGCCCTTACCCTGGTCTCCCAGCATGCCTCTCTCCTGGGTCTTCTGGGTGGTGTGTTGGCAGAGCGTGGGCGCAGGCGGCTCACAGACGGGCGCACAGATGGGCGGCAAGCTGCGCGGGGCGGCCAGGCACACCTGCTCCACACACACACACACACACACACACACACACACACACACACACACACACACACACACACACACACACACACACACACACACACACACACACAGCCCCGCGCTGCCACCTTGCCTCACAGCCTGCTGGCCTGGCACAGTGGCATAGAGAGACAAAAGCACGCACATGCATGCACATGCATCTAAACATATACATATTTACACACACACACACACACACACACACACACACACACACACACACACACACACACACACACACACACACACACACACACACACACACAGACACACATATACGTGTGTGTGTATATATATTATATACTAGAGTTTCGGGGGGCTACGCCCCCCTCAACCCCAGCCGCGCACGGGGCTTTGCGTTTGTTGGTCCCTCCGTGTCCCTGTGTCTATATCCGTGTAGCTGCAGCACAGAGTGGGCAGTATAGATGGGGATTATGGCTGTTAGAGGCATGTACGCGCACGGGGCCCGCGTGGGCGTGTGTATATGGGGGTAGACAAATTGTCTAAGTAACATTTGCAAAAAGGGGAAAAAAAAAAAAAATTGTAAGAAAGTGTAATGTAAAAGTGACAAAATGATGAAAAATAAGTAGAAGAAATTATATTTTGTATGTTTCGCGGACCACCAGGGGGTCCGCGGACCCCCTGGTGGTCCGCGCGGAAATCGTGGGATGAAAATTTCCAAAAGGAAAAAAAAAAAAAAAAAAAAAAAAATATGAAGGTGGTTGCTTGTTTTTCTGAAAGCTGGCGAATGGCAGCCCTTTCTGCAAGATGGCGGCCGCCTGGTGTTGTTGTGAGTACGTGTATTTGGGGGGGGGGGCTGTGGAGCTGTGGAGCTACATAGTTCTCCAGAAGACACACACAAACATACACCATCTACAATGGACGAACTGAGCAGCAATATAGACATTCACCACACGAACGTGCATTGTTGACAAAGTGATTGCACAGCCGCTGCAGGCATGACAACCACGTTAGCGTGAGCGACATGGCAGCTATCACAGCGCCCTGTCCGTCGTGCTGCAACTGCCTGTGATGGCTACAGCAGTAACAGCAAGCTGTCTGCGATGCCATTGTCTGGAGACTGCTCTTAGCGTGACACGACCAATGAGAGTGAGCGCTGTAGTTGTTGCTAAGATACGGTGGCGTCTCTGCCCCATAGCTTGTAGATCTCTCACACATGATTGGCGTAGGCTGCGTTGCCAGGTCTGACTTAGTGTCTAAGCAATGGTCGGCTTATTTTTGCGCGCCTTTGGGCTCGTTTGCATTGTGCGCACGGCAGCGCTTGTTTAGCGTACGTCAGCGCGACGTGGCAACGGACGTGGCAACGTGAAAGGTGATTGGCTGGTGAAAAGAAACACCCGAC
>NC_139939.1:22356299-22366608 GCF_963454915.1 Gymnoscopelus microlampas
GCATTAAAACTGTACACAAAAAATATCTCTCCCAAGGATGAAGTGGAAAACAATAACAAAGATGAAACAGGTTTTAACAGACCGCCAGTGATACCGTTTAGAACAGTTGTTTCCAATGTCGTGGCTCGTGTCAAAAGAACCATATGGGACTTTGTAAAGTCAAAGCTCCCATATGGGAAAGACCAATTAACTTAAAATTAAACAAATTGAGGATAACTTCCCAATTAACAAGTCCCGACTCCTTTAATTAGGTAGAAAATAGAACTGTAGGAATCAAACCTATGTAAAACTGTGTGGCAGTCTTCTGGAAAATAAGAAAGATGAGGTGATGAACTGTCGTGAGGGATCGCTTTTGAATTCTTGAAGTTTTTCCTCATATTGAGAACAGTGTTTTTTTCTTGGGTTGTGTGCAGCCGTCCGCTACACCAAGTTCCTGATCTTCACCCGGGTCGCGCCGTCTCCCGCCACCTGCCAAGTAGACAGGAGCCGGATCTCATCTTGGTCGTGACTTCGCTACGGTATCTGGGAACCCGCGTGAAACCGTATCCGTCACCTCCGCAGCATCCGTCATAGAAGACCTGCATCCTTGCAGAATACGCTGTCTTTTTTTTTTCTGTCAACACTTTCTTGGCTTTTAGTGAATTCACTGCATTTATTAGCACTTTGGGGGTAGTGGGTTTTTAACCACATCAACCCTAAAAAATAGGCAAACATTCCGCAAACATAGTTGTTCTACAAGCTCACAGTGAACGGTGAGAGATTGTAGATCGGCTATTGTCACTATTTGACATACAATGCATATATAGGTTCATGTGGTTAATGGGCTTGAGGTTTATGATGAGAGTCTGATGAGGCAAGGGTCAATATAAATTCAACAAGCTATCCCGAGTGCGTGTCCTCTTTATCTTCGGGTATTCCACAAATCCTCAAATTATCTCTCAGCGCTCGACCCTCCTGGACTATCAGCTTGGATTCCAGATTAGCCTGTTGCTGAGTTAGCACTTGATTTACGTTGATGTAGCTTGAAGCACGCTCTCCATTTCATCAATCCTCCCCTCTGCCTCGTCCTGTCTGTCGTTTGCTCTCTTCACTTCTTGTTTAATGTCGGAGAGCTGTACCATGGTGTCTCTTCTGAATTCCTGGAGTTGGTTAGGAATACTTTACAGGCCATCTTCGCCATGTGTACGATCCAAGAGAGCTGCTTCGGCTGCGAGTAGTAACAACTTTAGCTGTTATTGAACAAAATATTCAACGGGATTGACAAAACTGTAGGGGAGGCCAAAAATGTAGCTGTCGTCCTTTCAGTGGTGGAACTGGAAAACCGTGGTTTATTTTACTTTTAATACTTAAAGTCTTTATTGCCTTTTTACACCAATAAAATGTTCTTTGTCCCTATATTGGGCATTGAAAGGCTAAAATAGCCGATCTACATGCTCACTATGAGTTGCGATGCAACACGTGAGCTTGTAGATGGGCTGATTTTGAGTGACACCATCATACAACAAAGTGTAACATACTGTAGGGCTTAAGTACAGTAGTTAAAATGTCCTACAACTTTTTAGCTGTCATTTAATGTAATAAAAAAAAAAAGAAAACACACAAAACCAACATATGCCGGTAAACAAACCTTCTACATTTCTGTCAGTCTAGCCTCTTTGCTGCTGTACCCTGAAGGTGAAACTGGGGAGTTTAGTCTGTGGTTCCTGCCAAGTAGTAGACATGTCCGCCTGCCAGCCTCTTATCAACCATGAACCACAATTCTCACACTTGCTCTTTCACACTTCTACAATAGTGTAATGTTGAGTCAGCACAGGCCTGTTTCTTATGGCTGTCAACATGACAAGAGTACTAGTAGCTTTTTAATGGGCCTGAGTCATTGTGATGAGTCTGATGATGAGATGCGGGTCAATGCAAGAAAAAAAAAACACATTACATTGTAAGCAAAACTACGCAAAAGCTCAAAATAGATGGAGAATTCGACATCGTTTCATAATGGCAAGGTATCTATCATGTGTACTAAGTAGCAGGCCAATATACCTTACAGTATACTATACGGTGTACTATTGATGCTATACAACAGAATCTGGTTTTAGACTGTTGGTTTATCTATTACATGGTTGTATGATTTACATGTGATTTATGTTGCTTATCTGTGGCAAAATATGATCATATCGCATTCCCATTTTCAACAATAGATTATCTGATGCTTCTTTAGATGGAAGATAAGCATACCGTGATGTCTACCTGTTCTTTTTAAATGGCCTGCGTTACAGTTTCAGAAACTGAAAGCTTGTCATAGAGCCCAGTGGTGAAATACTACAGTAGCCTACAGCTAAAAAAAAGTCTTGTGAACCGGAGTCGTTTTCTCAACAGCTTTCGTTGGCCAACATGTATGTTTACGCTCGGTGTGTGTACCTCTGTGTTTGTTCACGTGTGAGTGTGTGTGTGAGTGTGTGTGTGTGTGTGTGTGTTTGTATATATTTAGGCGCGTGCTCGGCAGGGCGCGGGCCCGCATGTTTGGAGTGAGTGCCGTCAGCTAGCAGGAATGCGGTACTACCGCCAATGTTAAGATGGCTGCCAAGCTCTAAGATGGCTGCCAGGATTCCACAGAGCCGGCGAGAGACACAGTGAAAAGCATACGAGAAGAGAGGGAGAGAAGCTCTCCTTTTTTTTTATTTTTACACTCTTTATTCCTGTCCTTTCCTTCTCCCCCGGTCTGTCTCGCTCTCCCTCTCCGCGGTGAGGCAGGGGTTCGTAGGCAGCAAGACAGGTCTGTTATTGTTTCTGCTCGGTAATCTGCGGCTTAGCGTGGCTGTGAGGAGAGCCTGCTGGCAAGAGTCTGTGTGCTCTGTTATCACCTACAGGCTGCAGATAAACACCTCCCTTTGCTAGCTAGGTAGAAAGCTAAGCAACAGGATGGATGGCCAGTAAGCACTGGAGATAAAGATGCCTCTCACTCTGTCTGCACTCTCAGTCATATACTCAAACCTTGTGTCCAGCCACCAGACAACGTACGTTGTCTGTGTACAATGCGTGTGTGTGTCTGTGTGTGTGTGTGTGTGTGTGTGTGTGTGTGTGTGTGTGTGTGTGTGTGTGTGTGTGTGTGTGTGTGTGTGTGTGTGTGTGTGTGTGTGTGTGTGTGTGTGTGTGTGTGTGTGTGTGTGTGTGTGTGTGTGTTGCCACACGCGAGTGAGAGCAGATCACCTGGCACAGCCAAGTTTTCACAGGGTGTGTGCACATGAAAGCATTAGAGAAAGGGAGAGTGTGACAGACAAATAGAGTGAGTGAGAAAGAACCTAGGCAGAGAAAGACTGAGTAAGAGAGAGAGAGGTGTACACACGCCGCGTGTGTGTGTGTGTGTGTGTGTGTGTGTGTGTGTGTGTGTGTGTGTGTGTGTGTGTGTGTGTGTGTGTGTGTGTGTGCGTGTGCGTGCGTGTGTGCGCAAGGTGCTCTGTTTATGTTGACTAAATCCTACCAGCAAGAGGTATTAAGGGGATTAGGAAGAGGGATATGATTGCGTGGTTAGATACTGAATGCCATAGCAGCACACCGTAAATCACTGCACCTTAAGACAGGAGGGGCAGAGCGAGGAACATTCTTTGATATGAGACACACACACACACACACACACACACACACACACACACACACACACACACACACACACACACACACACACACACACACACACACACACACACACACACACACTCACACACAAACGACACACATAAGATACTGTAATAGCATAATGGCTGCAGCGAGAATATGGCCTATGCATTAACCACTTGAACCCCAGCATCCATATTCTTCGGGGAATACTAGCCAAAATAGCAGATCTACAAGCTCACTTCTATCTCTCTCTCTCTCTCTCTCTCTCTCTCTCTCTCCCCAATTCAGAATCCGGACAATCAGACAGCTCCAGTCAACAGGGTGACACAGACATCAAACCACCGCCCAATGGTAGGTACACAGCACATACACACACGCACGCACATACGCGCACGTGCACGCGCACACGCACACATGTATGTCCATGTCTCAACAGCATCAAATCAGCATGCTATAATTGATTTCATCATGCTTATCATTCTTGCCATATCCCAATTATGGATCCAATTAGCAAACACACTCACACAGATGTTGGTCCACAAAAACTCTTACAGATGGTCCTTTCAGGGATGTTGTTTTGTTTTTGTAAAAAAAAAAATCTACTTTTCTTTTCTAGGATTTACTGTATCACGCTTTTCTGATTATGTTTTCTTTTTCTGGCTCAGTTCCTGTTATTTGCAGCTTTTGGTGTGTGTGTGTGTGTGTGTGTGTGTGTGTGTGTGTGTGTGTGTGTGTGTGTGTGTGTGTGTGTGTGTGTGTGTGTGTGTGTGTGTGTGTGTGTGTGTGTGTGTGTGTGTGTGCGTGCGCGTGTGTGTGTGTGTGCGTGCGTGCGTGCGTGCGTGCGTGCGTGCGTGCGTGCGTGCGTGCGTGCGTGCGTGCGTGCGTGCGTGCGTGCGTGCGTGCGTGCGTGTAAATTGTGATCACACCTTCTGTCTTCTGTCTATACAGGGCATCTGAGTTTCCAGGACTGCTTTGTCACTTCAGGAGTGTGGAATGTGGCAGAGTTAGTCAGAGTGTCACAGAGTAAGTAGCAACCTACCACCAAGAGTGTCCATGATCATAATTATATTAGCAAGACTAAGATCCCTAATGACCCACTAGCGGCCCCTAGAGACCATGCTGCCTCTCACACCCACCCAGAACAAGGTGGTTTGAACCGACACAAAGCGAGGCCAAAAAAAAAAACATGTATATTTTGGCTTGAGGGTGGTGCTAAAGGTCATGAGTTCACTCAAATGATTAGGGAGCATGAAAGCGACAGGCAAGTTTCATAGCCAAATTCCATGGCAATCCAGCCAGTGTTTTACAACATATCTTGTTTGGGACTGACGACCTCATCAAACTCAGCTTTTTTAGCTATTTCCTGTAATTTGTGAAAGTATTAAAAAAAGGCTTACGTGTTTAAACATTTTAATTGGTATTAGTAAATAAAAATAAACATTTACAGTGTGATAAGAGTGATAAGACGTGTTATAGAGGTTATTTTGGACAGATATGAATACAGGTGTGCCTAGAGATTTTGACTTTTGTGTGCCTTAGCTTAGGCGCAAACGTTTGAAAACCACTGTTTTAGTTTAGGTAACCTGTAGGAAGATGATTCCCCTCCACCCTCTCTTCAGCTGTCATCAACACACTTGTCATCTGATATTCAAACTCATTGTTGCTGGCATTGTCCTCGTGTCTCCCTCCCTCCCTCTCAGCTCCGGTGGCCACAGCGTCAGGTCCTAACTTCTCATTGGCTGACCTGGACAGCAGTCCAGGCTATTACAACATCAACCAGGCCCTTGGGCGACGCTCACTCGCCTCACCCCCTTCCACCAGGTAAGCCGAACAATACTTCACACCCCAAAACAGTTATAGTGTGATCACAGGTAGGCTACCGTACATACTATATATACCCTCCTGTCCCCATAGTTGAAATAGATTTACTGTGGGTTGGCCAGTTCACAGTACATTGCAGTATTCAGTTCCTTCCACACCACTGGCTCCAAGGTTCATACAGTGCAGTGTTTACCCTAGAATTTTCATCAGGTCTGCTGGTACGAGTTGACAACCCCAATCAACTAGGGCTGTCACGATCATGATATTATTTTACAATACATTTTCATGCAAATAATTGCAATGAATGATTTGTTTGTTTTTTGGGGATTGAACATTGGAACATAATAAAAAATATATATGATACGACATAACGTCAAGCCTATTACTGAAAGATACAGAGAAATGACTGATAGTGACTGGTACCAATAATCAAAAATAAATAATGTACTACGGCCAAAACATTAGAAAATGTATGAAAATGTTTCTACATTTCTACATGTTTTTACTAAATGCCCATAATCGGGACAACAGATTTAAAGCGGTTAAAATAATGTGGACAACGTGGAAATAATGATGGAAATATGACATTTCTGTTCATTTCATCCAGCTGTTTGCTCTTATACAGATGAATGGGAATTATTGTAACGATTATGCAAATTAATTGTGACAGGCCTACTGTAGCTGCAACATGATGTAATAGACACGCCCTTCATATGTGGGTGCTCTCAGTTGTTTTTAAAGCACATCATTAATATAAAAAGACAATGGGGGTTTCTACTAACATAACTTCTGTCTGTAATTATACACCACATAGTGACACATTATGTCATATACCCAAACACAGCTCTTGTCATTTAGCAAACATGTGGCCTTGGTTTGGAAGTAAAGTCAAAGACCTTGTTTCCAGGACCGCTCTGAGGCCAAACCGAGGCCGTACTGCACTGTGCCGCTCTGTGTTGTGATGCAGTTGAACGGTTATCATTTATGTTTCCACTGCACTGCACCTGGAATCAGGAGTAAGAGAAGTCCCTTCGAAAGTTTTAGTCATGGGACCAGTGTGACCACAGTATCTTACTAATGATATTAGAGCTACAGTACAACTGTACAACTGCTCAAGTTAACATAATGGCATGTAGCATGAGATGTACACAGATATGTGAAACCTAGCAAACCAGGTGGATCGATCTGGCCACACTGAGCATGATTATGCAACTGTGCCGACTGGGCATGCTTTAAAGCACTCCACACCAAACAGCGCCAAACAGAAATGCAAATAGAACAGTTATTAACCGTTCTCAGAAGTTCAGAACCATTCAATAGTGCAGTGGAAAAGCCCCATAAGTAAAGCCTATAGATAGTTATCAAAGTGACAACTGAGGCTTCCAGCTATTGAATCTGTCGGGACACGTGTGCCCAACGGTCATAAACTGAATGGGTTGGGTATTTTGTTGGTAATGTTGGCATGAGAAAAACATCTGAAAAGATGATTCTGTTCTGCCTGACGGGGGTGTAGATATCCTCGTAATTTATGTACCCAGTATTAGTATTACTATGTTTATTAGTACTGATAATATCCCCAAAAGTCCTCAAGTCAATGAACAAAGATGTAAAGTTTTAGCACCAGTAGCTCATGTGTGATAATCGAGTCTAGCTCTACTGGTAGATAAAGTAAACTGTGTGTCGAGGGCCATTTTTGGGTTGGGGACCCATTTTTATGCATCGCGAGTAAATCTCTTTATTGTTTGTTTCCTACATTTTGTTTTAAATTATAATTATGATAATGATTAATTCTGAAAATGTTCTAAAGAAAATTCATAAGTACATTTTAAAAAATCTAAGAAATGCCATAATTTAGAAGAAAAATAAATGTAGTGAAAACAGTCTGTCCACATGTAGATCAGCTATTTTCACTAGCTTGGGTCCCGGGGAGACATCAAATTTCTCATTTGGGTCTCGAGGTAAATGTTTGGGAAGCTCTGAAGTAGGCTACTACTTCAAATAGATGTTTTTACCATTCAGCATGTCCCTGTCACTGTGCCTCACTGTCGCTCTCTTTCCTCTTTATGAATGTGTGATGGCTGTTTCTGCTTTCCCCTGTCCCCTTCTCTTCATCTTCATCTACCTCTCCGTCTTTCTCCTCCTCCTCCTCCTCCACCTCCTCTCTCTCTATCTTTTGTTGGCACTTTAGGTCTGAGGTGGAGTTGTATGCAAACCTTCCACGGAGGTAGTTACCGTACTCACACGTGCATGCGCGTGCATGAATACACGCACACACACACACACACACACACACACACACACACACACACACACACTCACACAGCAGTGTTTCTTGGTTTTCTATCTGTGTTTTCTAACAGTCTCTCTTTTCTATTTCCTCTGTTGTCATTCTTGAGTCTCAACATTCTTGTGCTTCGTTTGTTTCATGAATTACTCTGTTAAAGCAGAAATGCCACTTCGTGTAAAACATCTGGTAAATCTGGAAGAGTCTTTGTACGGTCTTTTAGGCTAATATAAAATGTGATTTATGTATTGATTTTGGAAGCTAATCTGGCCCACATGTATGTAAACATTCCCCTGCTGTGCATCGCTACTTAACCACTTAACCACTTAAACCCTGTACTTAGTTGACCGGAGTCCCCCAGGGGTCTATATTAGGCCCCCCTCCTTTTTCCCCTCTTCGACGAAAATAACGGATCTACAAGCTCACAATACGTTGCAACACGTTGTGAGCTTGTAGATCTGCTATGTTCGGCAAATGTTTGCAATGGTTCACCTATTTTATACTTTGTCGTGTGGCAAAGATTGCGGATCTACAAGCTCACAACGTGTCACATTGCAACACGTTGTTAGCACCTAGACTGGCTATTTTTTAATTGCTTTGAAATGTTAGGACATTTTTGAAAATGTTCAAAAATGTTTCGCCTACAATGACGTGACCAAAATAGGGTCACAGGGTGGACAGTGGTTAACCTCTTGAAACCCAATGTCCATATTCTGGGGGGAACATTAGCCAAAAATAGCAGATCTACAAGTAGATCGGCTCTTTTTGGCGACGATATTTGGTGTGTGGTGTGGTGTGGTGTAAAAGTGGTCAAAGTACAGTTGTAACTCAAATCCAGTTCTCTAAGACTACAGGGGTTTAAGTGGTTAAATCGTACCCTCCTTCTCCCCCATCCAACCCCCATCACCCTCTCCCTCCCCTCAGCTCCACCAAGAGGAAGTCGTTAGACGACAGCGAGCTGGAGAGCCCCACGGACGACGTCTTCTACCCGGGACGCTCACCCGCCGCTGGCTCCTCCCAGTCCAGCGGGTGGCCCAACGACATGGACGCAGGTACGCACTACATATCCCACCATGCACTCTGTCAAAACTACAGTCCCACTTTCATCCCTCTGTCTCGAAGTCATCCTGTATCGCACCCCACTCCCGTATAACAGTGGTTCTCCAACTTTTAAACTTTCATTTCAAGGACCCTGATAACTCTGAGAGCGTACGACTGGAACCTGGGCCCGTAAACGGTCCATTTGGTTCCATTTTGTTCGCACTCAGAGTTACAGACCTGTGGGGGTCCATTTAGAACCCCCTCAAGGAACCCTGAGAGTCCATGGACCCCACTTTGAGAACCATGCACAGTAAAATGTTGTCACTACGTCCATCATACACAAATGCTAATTCATTTTCTCTCTCTCTCTCTCTCTCTCTCTGTCTCTCTCCCGTCTCTCCCTGTTTCACTGTTAACAATACCCTTCTCCACTTGCAGTGCAGCACCATTTGGCGAGTGTGCAGGAGAGGAAGATAAAACATGAAAACGATGGGGTGCAGTTTCCGTACCATGGTTAGAACATTGCTTACACTCTTTGTATTTACTATGTACTAGCTTGTGTATGTAGTCCAACCACTCCTCTCTCAGTATGTGTTTCATGAATGTCTTATGTAGTTGAGAGGATAGCATGTCCCAAAGCAGGGTTCTGCAGTGTCTATGCATTAATTTTTCACAATGTAGTTGTTACCATACTCTTAGATGCATATAATTGCTGCTCATTCTACCAATATCTTCACATACTGTATGACATTTATCATGAGGAATAGAAATAGGAAATAGTTTGAACCTTGACCACTTTAACCCTGGTGTCCTCATTTTGGACATGGCAGATCTACAAGCTCTATACAGGCTTTTTTTGTTTTTGTTGTTAAGTTGTGTGTATCTTATGAACCCCAATACTGTCAGACTATAATATACAATTCACTTCAAGCTCCCTGGAATTCATCATTTCAGCGTCCTCAGTGGCATTTTATTGTCATGTTCCAGGCTCTCTCTCTCTCTCACACACACACACACACACACACACACACACACACACACACACACACACACACACACACACACACACACACACACACACACACACACACACACACACACACACACACACACAGATGCAGGCAGACATTCGCACATTGAACGACACCTGCTTGTCGTCCTCCCCATCACGGCTGGTGTTCAGGTGCATGCCTTGCCTCCATCCCTCCAGCCTTCCATCCCTCCATCCATCCATCCCTCCATCCATCCATCCATCCCTCCATCCATCCATTCATCCAGCCAGCCAGTGTCTAAAATCCCTCATTAAGACGCTTACGTTCTGTGGATCAGAGGTGTAAAACCCTTGCTGCCCCCCAATCCCTCCATCCCTCTCTCCCTTCTGTCTAATTGAAAATGTGTACGGCAGGAGGGACCCCGGGGGAGAGAGAGAGAGAGAGAACATGGGAAAGGGGCAAGAACAGATGAGAGGAAGGAAGGAGCGGGTAGCAGGGAGGTGGGAGTGACATGTGGATCAGAAAGAGGAGTTGGCGAAAGACACAGACAAGGGAAAAC
>NC_139939.1:22366808-22374308 GCF_963454915.1 Gymnoscopelus microlampas
CAGGGTTTGTCTTCTTACTTAGAATCTGTCTGACTGTACAATACACCCCCGTTCCCTCGCCTCAGCAGTGGGAAAAAAATAATCTATATGTCTGCTAAAGACATAAAATGGTTCGCACATATTCACTCCCACCTGCTTGAGACTTAACTCTTTCACACAGGGAGGGAAAGGTTTTTTTTTTACACGCCCCCGCACGCACTTGCATAGATAGACTTTCACACGTCTCCAGCTGGAAGACTGTGCAGGAATCATATTTAATGCCTCGTTGGATGCGGAGCGACCACGGAAATAGATTGCAAAACGACAGTGTTAAAAAAAGAAAGAGGAAGAAGAAAAAAAAGTTCTAAATCAAACAAAACATTTTTCATCACACACTTCTTAGGATTGGAAGATTATCAGGAACGTAAAGAAAAATGAAAATAATGTGATGTTTAACCACTTTAACTCCCACTGTGTCCACACACACATGCATGTGTGCTTGTGAGTGTGTGTTAGAGAGAGATAATAACCATATATAATGTCTTATGACATTACAATCTCATACATGTCGTCAGAGCAACATCTAAAAAAACAACAAGAAAGGCACTGCTCCCTTTTCACAGATTCCACCTCGCTGCCTCGCTCCTTCACATATTTTCATGTCTCCCACATTTTTCTCGGCTCTTTCTTCCTCTCTTTCCCTCTGTCTCTGCTCTCTATCCGTCTGCTTGTCTTTCTCACTCAGCAGCTGCCGTGTCCATGCTGTACACAGTGTGTGCTATTTCTGAATGAGGCCTTATTCTTGTGCAGCCAGCCCGTGGGCTTACGCTAATGCCAGACCACATTTAGCTGACTGTGGCTGCACGGTGGCCAAGCTCATACACTGAGAAAACCTGGAATTGGCACGTTTAAAGGGAGAGAGAGGGAGAGAAGGAGAGAGAGGAGGGGGGGGGGGGGGGGGGAGAGAGAGAGAGAAAGGGAGAGAGAGCATGAGATGAGACGAGACGTAGAGCTAAAGAGTCAGTTTGGCTTTCTGGCAAGGTGTAGAATCTTAGTCATTCACGTTGGACTGAATGATCCATTTCCTTTGAAAACACTTAACGGTATTAAAAATGGGTCGGCCCATATTTTATGACTGCAGCCCTTGGAGTTGGGAGCTATACATTTCAAAAGGAGGTATGTTTTGTCCGGGTACTAGAGAATAAACCTATGCAAAGCTGTCCAAGGTCCTTCATCACGCAGAATCTCAACATCCTTCCCTAGCATGCACTGCCTCATTTACATAAACCCACATTTTTGGCTCGCCCTGGCTAATTGTCAGTTGCCTACAGCCAAGGACATGGAGCTAATCACTGCCATCAAACATAGCAGTATTTTTCCAAATTCCCTTTAATAAAAACTTTATTTAAAAAATATATTTTGAAAGTGTAGATTTGTTCATTAAACCGACCTCTCTCTTTTTCCTCCTCCTCCCCCCCATTTTTTTTTTTTTTTTTTTGGTTGTTGATTCAATTTTTTTTTTTTTTTTTTTTTTTTTGCCAGGACTGTCCTCGCCTGGTTCTCTTAAGAAGCCGGGGAAGTTTGATTTCAACGCCCTGTCTTCCCAGACGAGGTCCCCCCGCATGGCGTTTACACACCACCCGCTGCCTGTGCTGGCAGGAGTGAGACCAGGTGAGAGAACCTGCCCACAAACCCCAACAACCCAATCCCCCCTCGTACCACCTGAGAAAGAGAGAGAAGGAAAGAGAGAGTTAGCCACTTTCAACCTGGCGTTCCTCCTTACAAATCTTCCAAATCTCCAATCTACCATCCATAAGGCAAGCTCACACACAACAAGAGCCAGCTGCTCTAACCCAGTGGTTCACAAAGCTTGAGACCCAAAAGAGAAATTTGATGTCTCCCCGGGACCCAAACTAGTGAAAACAGCCGATCTACGAGCTCAAAACGAGTCACGATGCGTCGCGTTGTGAGCTTGTAGATCGGCTATTTTCGTGCGACACCGTCGTAACAAAGTCTAAAATCGCCTTATCGTCATCCCCCCCAAAACTCCAATGGAAACACATTAAGGAACCTTATAGAACACTGTGCTTCCTAATGGAGACGAAAATATTGACTAAAGCCTGGAAATGACATTTTGTGTATGTTCAGAGGGAAGGAGTTTCACATGCTGGATCATTGCTGTCATCATGGCTTAGCAGAATTTTTCCTCTCTCCCTTTCTCTCTAATGAACTCTCCATTCATGCTTTTTTGTATTTTTTACCATCATCTTGCTGTCTGCGTCATCACAATGCCAACATTTCATGGTACTAATGCTTTTGTCTGTGTGACTTGTTCACCTCACATGTTAATGCTGCTTGTAAATTCACATTTTTGTCATATGGTCAGAATGTGAATTATGTCTTCTATTACTTTTTATTTCAAAATTATTAAGTGTCGATTTATCAGCATCAGCAGCACACAGCCAGACCTTTGTACAGAGACTTACACAGGTCTCCTGTATTGCTGAATAGTGAGGGTGGTCTACCTTCCATAGTGTAGCTGTCACCATAAATAATGTTATTGGGTTCATTACAGAGTTACATTGTCCCATGGTTTCTAAAAGCAGCCAAGAACTATTTACGGTTGAAACAATTCTAAGTGCATTCATACTGTATGGTCATAGATACAGAGTTGTTTTTTTTAAGTGACCTTCCAATGATTCTCAACCACAAGTTCATTGTCTTAACTTATAACTGTCTAAACCAGCTGGTAATGTCATTCTCTGGATCAAATAATAGCTAATTGAAATATTCAGAAGTTACTGGAAAATGCAGCACATGATGTATTTGCCAGTAGCCAATACACAACAAGGAAGTTAAAGGGATAGTTCACCCCCAAAATGCTTTTTTTCTATCGATTAGTCACCCCATGGAAACTCTATCTATGAAATATCTATGAAATATAATTCATAGATATTTTTCGTTTTTTGTCGCACTCCTAAGCCAATAATTTGATGACCAGCGGACTGGTAGGCAGCGGCTCTGGTAGGAGACACAAAGGAGACTCTTTGTGTCTCCTGCCGGAATCACTGCCGGTCATCAAATTATTGGCTTAAGAATGAAAAAATATCCATGAATTCAAGTCTCCACGGGGTGACTATTCAACTATGCCCCCAAAAAGTCATTTTGGGGGCGAACTATTTCTTTAAGTCTACCAAACCTAACCTAAAAAACTAATGCAAGACACAGTGATGTGTTGAAATGGGCTTTGTAGCGTTGCTGAACAAGCATGCAAGATTTGAATGCAAGGGTTGAAGCCATGCCTCTGCTTTTTTTTTAATCTCCCCTCTGGTCATTATTTTTTGTTGCTGGTGGGGATAGGGCTGTCACCATTATGACATTTTACTTGACGATTAATTGTCGCTCAAATAATTGCGATTAACGATTTAATTGTGTTTCTGTCGTTGAACATTGGAATTGGCTTTTAGGCTTCGTGAACAAAAGTTGCACAGGACATATATATGACAAATATAACTTGAACTATAATTTAATAACTTCAATAGTGGAAATAGCCGATCTAAAAGCTGAAAACGCGTCACATCGTGACGCGTTTTCAGCTTGTAGATCGTCCATTTCCACTATTTTTTTAAATGTCTCGAAATATATGAACATTTTTCAACATGGAAATGATTATGAGGATTATGCAAAAAATAATTGTGATTATCTAAAAGAAATTGTGATTAGACGATTATGTAATAATTGTGACAGGCATAGGTGGGGATATGTTTTATCCTTGCTTCAGATTGAATTAAATACATGCATTTCCTTTTTGTAGACTGATATGTTTTGATAATATCCCAATTTAACAATGTAAATAAACATATATGTATGTTAATGGGGGGGCGTTAAAATAGAAGATCCACAAGCTCACAATGCATTGCTAATTGTCGCACAAAGAAGTGGTTAAGTGGTTTTCTTTTTACAAATTGAACCCTGTTCAATCTATCATGCATGTATAGACCCCTTCTAGCCCAGTGCGCAGCAGAAGTCAATAGAGCCGCCAGACCGCCTCAACCTTGCTAACAATGTTTCCAAGGTCTTGTTTTAATGAACACACTGATAGCTCCCCAGACGGGCTAGTAAGGACCTTGAGGTCAGCAGGAACAAGCCCTTGATGTTCAGTCAGAGGATTCAACCATCTCAAGTTTGCCAGTGTGTCTTAGTGGGCAGGTTTCACTTTCACAAGCTGCCAACACATCCTTGTCACTCACTCGATTTCATTTCCCTTTCTTGGTTGCCGCCTGTCGGGGAAGAAACCTTGTATATCCAAAGCGGTTACTTTTCAGGAAATGGAAAGAAAAAAAGAAGAACCAATGGATCCAGAGTAGTTATTATTTGATTTAGTCACACGCTCTTGTTAATAACGTTCCATTGGTCAAATATTTATGAAAACCCACAGAGAAAAATTGCCAAAATAGCAGATCTACATTATCACAACATGTCACGATATAATGCGATGTGAGCGTGTAGATCATTTATTTTGGCTATTTTTGTGTGACACTCTTATACGCCGTGAAATATGGAGATAAGAGGTCTCTGCTCGACAGCGACGTCTTGCTGCCTCCCTCTCTCTGTCTCTCACAGATACACGCACGCACGCACGCACGCACGCACGCACGCACGCACGCACGCACGCACGCACGCACACACACACACACACACACACACACACTCACACATGCTCACACTCATCCCTTTCCCATCTCTCTCTCTCAAAGGGACGGCTTGGTCCACAGCCAAGCAAGCTTTACCATGTAAAGGTCATTTGGACTCAACGCCCTTCATGTGGAAACGTATTGAATTCTACTTGCAAACAGAGCTCTGTACAGTATATTTAGAAAATATAGACTAGGCTGGATGTTACACCATTAGGCCATGTTGTTTATCTCTGCGAGGCAGCGACATCCTCTCCTGAGAGTAAAAAAAAACACCATATTTAGTCGTGCATTTGAGTTGATATCCATATACGCTGCATCTCTGCATCAAGCATGTGTCTGGGTGAAGTGTGAGGGTCGAACTCAGGTTTCTTTGTTCACCAGCTAACCTCTCACACTCCCATAGCTCTGTGTGTGTGTGTGTGTGTGTGTGTGTGTGTGTGTGTGTGTGTGTGTGTGTGTGTGTGTGTGTGTGTGTGTGTGTGTGTGTGTGTGTGTGCGTGTGCGTGCGTGCGTGTCCGTGTGTGCGTGTGTTAATATATTTATGAGGGCCAAATGTCGCCACATTTATAGTACATTTTGAGTTATAGACTTTTGCAATAGACATGTGAAGACCATTTGCCTGGTCCTCCTAAGATAAATGGTTGTTTTGTGGCCAAAAAAGATGGTTGGAGTTAAGGCTTACAATTATAAACAGATTCCGGATGGGGGTAGAGTTAGGATTAGGCATTTAGAGGTTATGTTTAGGGGTTGGGGTTGAAGTTATGCCATTTATACTTAGTTGCATGCTGGTGTCGTGCATCAAGCATAGTGAAATTGTGAACTTGTAGATCGCCTATTTTCGGCTTTAGGGTAAAAAAAACCCAAAAAATATTGATGTCTTCACAAGTATAGTAATACAAACGTGTGTGTGTGTGTGTGTGTGTGTGTGTGTGTGTGTGTGTGTGTGTGTGTGTGTGTGTGTGTGTGTGTGTGTGTGTGTGTGTGTGTGTGTGTGTGTGTGTGTGTGTGTGTGTGTGTGTGTGTGTGTGTGTGTGTGTGTGTGGGTGCGACTGTGCGTGTGTGCGTGTGCACGCGTGTTGATTGTTGGCAAAGAGCTTTTCTTCTAATAGAGAGGCTGAGAGACAGTATTTAGGGTGTGTGTAGGCTCCCGCACGTGGACACATGCGCGTTTGTTTGTGTGTACGTGCGCGCACGCCTGTGTAAATTTATGCTCTTTTGGAGGGCTCTCTGTGCTAAAATGGCCGCCGTCCAAATGGAATGTCCCTTGGAGGCCATGGTTCCATAAAGGGACTGGAGGATGGAGGGAGAGAGAGAGAGAGAGAGAGAGATGAAAAGAGTGTTGGGGGAGTATAGACAGGAAGGAGAAAGAGGCAGTTAGCAACCTTGGCTGGGTGGAGATGGGTTTGAGCAGTGTACAATGGCTCACACACCCATTTTTAGGGTAAATATCCCCTTTTTTGGTTTGTTTTCTAAAATATTTACATTATTATTTCAAAAGACTTTCAAAAAAATTTAAAACTAAAAATCGAAATATTTCAGATATGAAAAAAAAAACATTTTTCAAAAAGATTTAATAAATAGTATACATTTAAAAAAAGAAATCTAAGTAATTCCATAAGAAAATGTTTAAGAAGTAAATAGCCGATCGTCAAGATCACTATGGGTTGCCGATCGTCAAGGTCTTGTAGATTAGTTATTTTCGCTAGTTTGGGTCTCGAGCTAAACACGTTGGGAACCACTGGGTTAGAGCAGCTAGCTGTTGTAGTCTGGGTCCAGAGTGGATCTGTGGGTGTGTTGTTAGTAGCTGGTTTACATTGTATTTATGCCAGGTTCAATTTACACTCAGGATTTTACTGTGTATCTTCATGCCTCCACTTATATACCTAGACATGCACATAAAGACATATTATAACAGACAGTGACACATGCATGCATAATGTTCTCTCTCTCTCTCTCTCTCTCTCTCTCACACACACTCACACGCACGCACACACACACACACACACACACACACACACACACACACACACACACACACACACACACACACACACACACACACACACACACACACACACACACACACACACACACACACATGCCCGGCCTTAGACAGATGCTGAGACAGATACAAAACGACAGATATAGACCATCACACACAAGAGACAAAGGCAAATACCCGACTTGAACACGCACACACGTACACCTACTCGGACACTTTTACACACGCCCTACGCGTCTTACGCACACACACACACACACACACGTGCGTGCACGTGGGATAGTATGTGACAGACACGATCACAGATGCTCATTCGCCAAACTCCACTCACCTAGCAGCTTGCCTGCTCAGTTTGGTGTGCCAAATTGCCAAGGCCATAGAATCTCAGCAGACAAGACAGACACTGGAGCCCTGTGTGTCTGGCTGGCTGACTAATGTCTCTGGGAGGCATTCTGTGGTCGTTCTCTCTCTCCTGTTCCCAAACTACTGGACGCAACCGCACAGCAATGATATGCTGCTGATTGATTACACATCACCAACAAGCAATAAAACACAAGTGTGGGAAAAAGCATTGTGTGTGTGTGTGTGTGTGTGTGTGTGTGTGTGTGTGTGTGTGTGTGTGTGTGTGTGTGTGTGTGTGTGTGTGTGTGTGTGTGTGTGTGTGTGTGTGTGTGTGTGTGTGTGTGTGTGTGTGTGTGTGTGTGTGTCTCTCTCTGACCCTGACCAGCCCCCCGGTGGTCTTGGTGTGTGTACTGTAGCCTATGTGTGTACTGTATCTATGTATGTGAGAGAAGAATGTGCAGATATAACCAAATATAACCA
>NC_139939.1:22379308-22381808 GCF_963454915.1 Gymnoscopelus microlampas
GGGAGAGAGAGAGCGGCGAGGTGTCGCTCAGTCGACTCGGTTCGGTCACACCCAGGCAGAAGCGCCGCCGCACCACCAGAGTCGGGCCACGGGAGAGGCACGGCCGAGAGGGCGGGGCACAGGACGGACCTGCCGGGACGCTTTATCTCCGTCTTCTCATTTTATTACCTTCCCTCCATCGTTCCTCGTCCCTGTGCTTCCGCACCCTTTATTTCCTCCCCTCCCCTCCCACCTCGCTCACTTTAATGGCTCATCACTTTATTTTTTACTCATTTATATGAACGTCTATAATAAATCAACATCCTGCCCCTCCCCCCCTCTCCGTCTTGTTCTTGCCCTGATCAATGTCTTCACTTTTTCTCTTTCTTTGTTTTTTTTTTGCTTCCCCCTCTATTTTTTTCTTGTGTCAGATTTTTTAAATAAAAACATTTAGTTACAACTCACGAAACACATACACATTACTGTGCACTGTATAACCACACTGACTCTCACTCTTAAACCTGATTTATTCTTCGTGGTACAACGGTCGATCTGCAAGCTCACAGCGCCTCTCGATGCGACACGTTGTGAGCTTGTACATCGTATATATTTCCGCCCCGCGACACCGCCGTACGGCGGAATATAAATGAAGCATTACACAGAAGACTGACATCACCCCCTCACCCTCAGTCAAGTCCAGTCAAGCACAGCAACAGCTCCGCTCGTCATATCGGCATAATGGAGTCCAGTGAGCACAACTGCCCTAAATTTGACCCTGCGTCACTGAATCGCGTCACATTGTATGGGCGCAATGCTCCTCCCAATACTTTACTTATAAAAGGGAGCATTGCATGTCAATTACTTGATTCATACAACTTCTGGTTCCCCTATTATTATTATTATTATGCATGTCTATTCAATCCCTAGTGATTTTTTTCAGGATTAAAAAGATGTTTCAAACAGTCACAGTGGCCAGGGGCTGCTGAGGATCATCTGGAACAGCAGAGGGTCTATAGGGGGGGGATTGTTATGTGTATCCCCCTGTTAACCATACATTTACATGGGAAAGTGAGGGAAATTTACAATTTACCTGTCCATAACTGCCCATAACAAATCACCCCACAACATGATAGAATACTGGTACCCAGATCCATTGAATTAATGACACAGTGCTCCAAACCCTATTGTTAGTTATTTCTGTGTGTGCGTGTGTGTGCGTGTGTGTGTGTGTGTGTGTGTGTGTGTGTGTGTTTGTGTGCGCACACGCACGCACGCACATGCATGTGTGCACGTGCACACACATGACTCTCTGTCTCTGTCTATAGCATACTCCACGGCAGGCTCCACAGCTTCCAACCGGTTTGTCGGCATCGGAGCACGGGACAACTTTCTGAATATCCCCCAGCAGACTCAGGTACAGTAGCCTACACCCCCCTCGCTATATAACAGCCAAAGAATGCTACTAAAGATCAAAAGTGGTCTTCATATATGCTTGATACTAATATGATACCAAAACAAATGGTGCCGAATAGCACTAAAATGGTTCTTTGGCTTGCAATCATCAGGCGCGTGTGCGTGTGCGTGTGCGTGTGCGTGTGCGTGTGCGTGTGCGTGTGCGTGTGTGTGTGTGTGTGTGTGTGTGTGTGTGTGTGTGTGTGTGTGTGTGTGTGTGTGTGTGTGTCTGTGTGTGTGTGTGTGTGTGTGTGTGTGTGTGTGCGTGTGCGTGCATTTGTGTAACATGGTTTCTGCAGGCATCACAGGGTTTTTATAAACAAGTTTATTTTCAGTGTTTAATTCGGCGTGAAGAGACGGGTATCTGAGGTGGGTCATTTTACCCTCAGCCATGACTGGGAACCGATCCAAGAGCAAAGAGAAGAGCTTAGAGTGCTGTAAGGAATCCATTTGTTGTAGAAAATATCGTCAGCCGTAGCAGTTTGCAAAGTTGCCCACCTACATTGACCATGTATATCAAAGCCCTTTTATTCCCCACTGTATTGGTTTACAGTGTCTGAACCACAGTAGTTTCTCCATGGTGGATTATGACCAGTACCAGTTGGTATTCTGCCCTACCAACTGGTCTTGATTTATCTCTGCTAGTCACCACAGTACTGTATATCGTCTCTGTCGGATGGAAACCTTGTATGTCCAACACTCTTACTTTCCTGGAAAAAACAGAACCTGTGTTCCAGTGGATCCAATGTAGTTATTATTTAGTCAAAAGCTCTTGTTAATACTTTCCATTGGTTAAATATTCATGAAACCCACAGACACACTTAACCACTTTGACTTTCAAAAATAGCACATGTAAATGGTGCATTTATATTGCGCTTTTATCCAAAGCGCTTTACATTGATTGTGCCATTTACCCATTCACACACACATTCACACACCAATGGCGGAGGAAACCATGCAAGGCACCAACCTGCTCATCGGGAGCAATTAGGGGTTCAGCGTGTTGCTCAAGGACACTTCGACACTAACTCTGGGGGAGCGCCCCAGCCCGGGATCGAACTGGGAACCT
>NC_139939.1:22386808-22436808 GCF_963454915.1 Gymnoscopelus microlampas
GGAAGCCTTTATATTTGATATTTGGTTCTCCAAACTGCCTTTGTCAATGGTTTTTCATTCACTTGAGGTTTGTCATTATAATTTGAGATATTGTTTTTTTCTATTGTAAATGTTCTTATTGAAATTGTTATTGGTATTGTTTTCATCATGACACAATAATTCAAAGAAAATGCAAAAAAAAAAGAAGAAAGAAAACAAAAGTCGACATCACAAAATAACTGGACTGCCTAGCTGTTGGTTCTATTTTGCAGGGATAGTAAACCAGGCTGAGACCCTTCACTCAGCCTCTCTAGTAAAATTAGCTATATGTACTAAAACCATATATCAAGACTATAACAATCTATTAAAGTGCCTCTGTATTCCCTTCATGCAATTAGTAGTAAACTTCAGGTTCTATTCCCACAGATGAGCTAAAGCTACAGGGAATGGTATAGCGTTGGTGCACGTGGTAACTATTGGCCTAGGACAGATCTTTATAGAGGACTGCAAACCTTTTTTTGTAAAGACACACAGAGAGAGAGAGAGAGATCTTATACATATATATTTATGATATATGCTCCTTTTTAACTTTTACTAAAAGAGCTGGTTGGCAGTCTAGTTATTTTCTGAACTCTCATTCTCCCCCCGGCCCCCCCGCCTCACTGTTACCAGTAGGATTGAACGACACACGCCAACACAATCTACAGCGCAGCATTTTAATAACCTAGAAAGATGAACATGTCACAAAGATCGACAGTAGATTTGAAGAAGAGAAAAAAAAAGTGTTTGTTTTTTTGATGGAAAGTATTATTATTGAAAAATATGTGTCGATTGAGCCACGTGCAATGCATTGGGTAGATCATTGTGTTTGTCTGTTAGAGATTTTTAAGAAAGCTAAGAGAAAAGAGAAAAAAAAAATCTATTTGTTTCAAGTCCATAAGCTCCGGGACTCTAAACTAGAGGGCCATGAGAAATCCTAGTCTTTGTAAGTTGGGGGTATTTGTTTGTTTTTATTTCCTTTATTTTCTTTTTTTAATGTTTTAAATGTGTAATCATTTGTTTATAAAAATGTGGGAGGGCTGAAGGAAAAATGTCTACACAACGTCAAAAACAAAAAAACAACCTGTATCATCAGATAAAAGAACTGGTGCTTTACAAGTACAAATACATTCAGAACTATTATAAATGGTAATGAACAAAATAACAGACCATTTAGGAAACATCATTATTCCTCTCTCTATTTGTATTCTTCTTCTTGTATTGAGTGGGAGGAGGGGTTCCTATTCCTTAAAAAGGTTGTGACACAAAAGGCATTTTGGTTCAACCCTTAAAAAAGACCTGTACTGGCAAGCCCTAAAAAAAACAAAAACAATTTTGTGATTTCTTTTTTTTTTTTTCAACAAGGAAAATTGTTTATCTCCAATAACCTTGATATGCATATACTGCATAGAATTCACCAGCGAAAACCTTCCAGGTCAAGTTTCTTATCTTTTATTTCACACACAGACACAAATACATGACAAGATCTTGCCTATATTGTGGGGAAGATGCTTCATATCCAGAGATTTTGTTGTAGTTGTTTTTTCCATAGTGATCCTTTTTTTCGGTAAGTTTCTGTAACCAGAAATGGACATGGCAACTTGAATTGGTTGTCATGTCTGGCAGATGAGACCTAGCATTGCGGGTGTATTTTGTGTCTTAGAAAAGACTCTCTCTTGGAGCAAAGCAACCAATAACATGAAGACGGGAAAGGGTAAAAGGCAGCTTTTAGAATCATGCAGGATATGAGGAGCCAGTCAGAACCATTTATGCCTAATTTATGCTCTTGTCATATGACAAAGTATACATCGGGCTTTACAACACAAGACAGCAAAGTGAGCCCCCCCTCTCCCCACACACCCCTCCCCTCCTCTGTAAATGACTCTTGAGTAGTGCTTGTGCTGTAGTGTAGTTTCCCAGCAGTTAAAGGTTGTCCCTTAAAAGTGCCTTTTGTTCACAGACTCCATTTTGTAATCCAGATTGCCCCTTCGAAATGGCTCGAGGCAACAGGTTGCCCCTGAGCGCCACAAAGGCAGCCAGAAATGCTCACACTCGGTGCTCAAGGGCAATTTCTTCCTCTCCCTTCGAAAAGAAAATCCCCTCCATCGTACCTTCCCTATATCCTCTTTTCCTTTTCAAAGCCGTATATATATAGTACAAAAGGAAACTGGTGTGAATTAGTTCTTTACTTTTTATCGATAAATGATGAAAAAAAAAAAACCTGAAAAGGCAAAAAAACTTGTTCTCGTTACGCTCTTGCTTTTATTTTCTTCCCCTTTTGTCTCCTCTGTCTTATTTCTCTCCTTAGACACTGGAGTAGTCTGTAACTGTGTCTGTCACTCTGTCTCTGTCTCGCTCTCTCTGTCTCTCTCTCTCTCTCTCTCTCTCTCTCTCTCTCTCTCGCTCTCTCTCTCTCCCACCCTCTCCACAATTGGAAGGGTCAAAAAAATAATTGCAGAAAAAAAAAACTTTTGTCTTGAGCAGAATGCAGTTAGCTCACTTGTTATTCTTGTCTGTATGCTTCACATTGTATTACCATACCCATCTCTTCAGCTTTTCCATTCAACTGCTAATGTAAGTGAACAAATTTACGCTGACGGGCTTTCGGGGGTGTGCATGGGTGGGTGAAAAGGGGACGACACGGGTTCAGGGGTTTGGGCTGAGGAGGTCTGGTGGAGGACATGAGTGGGGATAGGGAGGGCTGGATGAAAATGCTTTACCACTTGAACCCCAACATCCATATTCTGGGGGGGAAACATTAGCCAAAAATAGCAGATCTACAATCTCGATCTACAAGCTGAGAGCTTGTAGATCAGCCATTTTTGGCAATATAAATTTGGTGTAGACTAGAGGGGAAAAAACGGTCCATGTGCAGTAAGTAACTCAGGTCCGCTTTACTAAGAATGGAGGGGTTAAGTGGTAAGGAAGCTGTGGGGGGTTGTTGGAATGACGCTGCTTTGACAGTGAGTTTGTTCTTTTATTTTACCTATTTATTTTTGTTTTGTCCCCCCCTTTTTTTTCACTTTAATTTGCATTTCCTTTAATATTTGCTATCAGGGTATGCTGTTGTTTAGGCTCCCTTTGAGGAAGCCTTGGGCTGTACATGAAAAGCTATAAGCACCTTATTACCGGACTCGTCTGGCATGAGGCTGAGGAAAGGGGTTTGTGTTTTTTTTCCAGAACATACACCAGTCCCATATCTATTCAAGTCACAACTCTAGTATTATTGTAATGGTGGGTTTCATATAATGAAACCATCCAGCAGTATTAGCCATTAACAACACACCAACCAGCCAGAAAAGAGCCAGCATTAACCTGTTCCCAGATGCAGCCTCTGAGACAAATGGGTTCAGGGAAGTCCTACCACTTCACCCCTCTATCCACCTCATGCTGGGCAATCCGTGTCTCTGTTCTGTAGCTTATTTTCTCCCCCCCCCCCCCCCCCCCCCTTCTTTTTTTCTTGAGTTAGTATTATGATTAGTGGTGTAATAGGCAGCGCCTTTATTAGGCCCAGAGGTCCCCATTGCCTGTGTCTGTGTCCTCATTACAGCACCCCGTCTCTTTGTGAGTACACCCCCAGAGCTCTAGGTGAAATGCATGTGTTAATTACGGTTTCTTTTCCATAAGAAGAAAAACACAGTTTGAGAAGAGCAGCGCCTGATTGAATAAAAAGGATGTTCTTGACTGTACCGTCTTGCTGTGCCCTGTCATCTTTCTGCTTACGAAATGAACCACTTTAGCCATGTTCAAAAGCTTTTCAAAAATAGTCGATCTACAAGTTGTGAGCTTATAGATCAGCTATTTTTGAAATAATGTTCAACTATTTGGAAACTTAAATATTTTGACATTCCCAAAATAGGGACACCAGGGTGAGTAGTTAAGAATTGTATCCTGTCCTTTGAATTAATGGTACTCCTAGAACAGATTCCTTTATGAATTGTTTGTAAATAACAACTTACAGTTCTTGTAAGTTGTTAGAAATGAGAAGTCTACAAGTTAAAAAATATACTTTTATTGAATTGTCAAGTTATATAATTTACATACTGTAGAACATAACTCATAACTGACATGTTTTGGCATCTAGCCTTCTTCTGGGTATTACAGTTGTTTCATATTCTTACAGTGAGTGTATTAAAATGTATTTTACCAACAAAACACACTCCAGGTAATGGCAGATATCACCACATTCTTGAAAAATAAAATATTGACGCCATTAAAGTGCACAAGTCTGCAAAAGCTTGGTCACACAAAGAAGACAGCAGCTGCAGACTATGAACTAATTAATTCATAAAGCATTTTATTCATCCAACAATATTTTCATTATCTTAAAGTGGCTAACAAAGTCTGGATCCTTTGATCTTGTATACATATTATCTTCCACCCAAAATTATTATCAATACGTTATTATTAATTATAAATACAATATTAAACAAATTAAATGGAGTATCATTTTAGCTACAATCAGACAGCGCTAGAAAATATTGTGGAGCTCTTGCATAGTTTTAGAAGACACTTGCGACATATTGTACAACGTTATAGTACGCCATCCAACTTCACAGAAAGTTAGCCGACAACTGGAATAGATAAATTATCATAAGGCAATTCCAGTGATATCGATCCAGTTTTGAAATATGAATTTCATGTTCAATTGAGTCAAAGCTGCACTGACTAACAGTACAAGAACAGATCGTTTTCTGATGTCAGCATACACAGTTTACTCTGAGGCTGTTTCTGTGCTAGTGTTGATAAAAACCAGGTTGACATTTTCATAGAATATTGTTTGAGTTGAAGTGCTGTTTTTTTCAAGTACTGTATATTACCAAGAAAAGTAAGATTAGAGATGGGCCTGGCCTGTAATTGCTTAGAGTAGAGGCATCAAGGTTCAGTGTTTTTTTCCCCTTATGATTTAGAGCAGCCAATTATTTGGCCCTTTTTTCTCCTAATTTAGTTGTTATGCCAATTATTTCTTCTTATTGCTTGTCACTGCTGTTGTACCCTACTGGCTCACCTGCCAGTGAGGAGCCCCCACCGGCACAATGTAGCAGCGCCTCTGCCCTACTCCTCCTGTTCCACATTCCCCCGCTGCACCACCCCAGCCCATAGGAGTACATGCAGTGACAAAAGATGACCCTTTTTCACATCACAAGTCGGACACAGACACAATATGTACAAAAATAATAATAATAATTAACTGAACAGTTTTAGTTAAAGGAAGATTCTTCAACAAAATCAACAAAGGGACTCCAAGCTAAAATAAAGTTGTTGCGGGCTCTACACACTCTATATAGAGTTTCTCAAGAGGTAGGAAAGACAATACTTATTTTAGCCATTGCGAGAAAGAGGGTGCTTTATCGGACTTCCAATTTAAGAGAATCAGTCTACGAGCTAATAAGGAGGCAAATGCCAAAGCGTTTGCTTGTATATACTTGGTTATATGACGAATAGCGAATAGCTGATCTTGAAGCCCACAACGCGTAGCTAGCTATTAGGGAAAAAGGCAGTACATCAACAGTTGTCCTTTGACGGCATATTCAGCAATGAGAAGAGTGATTGATAGCATGATTTGATTTGATTGATTCATCCACTGGCCCATGGTCCTTGTCACTCAAATCAGCTGTTCTGGCCTGGCCAGCCACCCTGAAACACAGGCGAGGCAAACAACAACATTTGAACCAACTGTTGTGACCTTAAAGCTGGAGTCAGCCTTAGCCCTCACCTGAGGGCTAAGGCTTTACAGTGAAAAAGCCTTACTGTACCTGGTTGCCATTTTGTGTCTGTGGTGCCGGGTCAGTTTCCTGGACAGGAGGACAGGCTTTCTCATCAGAAGTGGAGGGATGGTTGGGGACAGGATGGCCCTGTGGTGGAGGTGCTGGCAGATCTGGAGCCTGTTAAAATGTTTGTTTAGTTTAATACTTCCTCAGGTTTCAAGGTTGTAGACCAGTGGTTCTTTGTCTCTCATTAAATGTTTTGATGAATTGAGTACAAAGCCCAAATGGAAACAAATGGAAACAAGCCATAGGCTTTCTTGGGTTTAAAATCCTCTTAGCAGACCTTGTATTGAACTGTTCCTGTGCTTTTTTTTTGCAAACTGCTAATAAAGTATTCAATCAATCAATCAATCAATCAATCAATCAATCAAACAAACAAACAAACAAACAAACATAGGCCACAGGCTCCCATTTGAAAAGATGTTGTGCCAGGGACCCCCATAAGAGAAGATTTGTTTTAAAAATGTGAAAATATATTTGATTTATTAATTAGATGTATATTTATTTACATTTTAATGACAACATCTTTCAAAAAATAGGCAAAGTACAAAACAGTGGTTTAACTTGTTATTTCTATGCTAAATTAACACATGTTGCTGGGAGACACCTGGGAACCCCCTCAAGGACACTGTGGGGGTCCCCGGACCCCACTTTGAGAACCCCTGAGTAGACATGGGGAAGATGGTGTGGTGGACTGTGGATAGTACCTGTGTGCCATATGGTGGCTCAGCTGAAGAAGGAAGTCCAGTCTCCTGGACTGGGTAGTTCTCATTGTAAAAGAATGGCATGGCAGCTGGTGCTGGGACTGGAGGTGGAGGTTGGGTGTTGGATAAAATGAGTGAAGGGAGGGGTGGTGGAGGAGGTGGGGGGGCTGTAGCCTGGATGGAAGAAGATCACAATGTTTTATTATAACGTGCAAGTACAGTCAGTGGTGGTACTCACATGTTTTACTTCAGTAAAAGTATCAATACTGCAATGTAGAAATATCCTCTGTTACAAGTAAATGTCAGGAATTCAAAATTTGCTTGAGTAAAAGTACAAAGGTATTGGTATCAAAATGTACTTAAAGTACCAAAAGTAGAAAGTACTCATTATGCAGAATTTCACAAATTTTCAAATGTATACAAATATTTTGAAAATAGCAGATCTGAGTCAATATCACCATAAGGTACATTTGGGACTTAGCTTTTTTTTTTTTTTTAACTGTGATTTTCCATTTAACTTTTTACTCATTGTATTAAGTGGATGTTGTACAGTTAGAAATGCATGTTGGTCAAGCTACCACACTTTTTATGAATTAACTGTAATATATGTCAACAGTAAAATATGTCCACCCTGTCAGGGAAAATGCAAAGGGTGGACAATGACAGGGTGGTTTTAGGATTTAATTGGCACATGCTGGACCTTCTGTTAGCAACTTAGCTCAGTTAGCAAGGTGACTCTATACTTTTTAACAGATATATTTCAAATTTCAGAAAAGTTTTTATATTCATTGATATTTCAGTATGACAGAGTGGACATGCTAAGCTTGACAACATACAACTACACACATAAACTATGAAAAATACAATATATATAAGTGTAAATATGTACTGGCAACTTGCCATAGCTTCAGCCTCCATTGAAGTAAGACAGGAAGAAGACAACAAGGGAACTTAAACTTAAGTACGTTTCTTAAAGGGCCAGTTTACCCCCAAATGACAGGGTGGACAGCAATGTCAGGGACACACAAAAATGTTCAATATGATTATAAAAACAGACTATATCATATTATTTAAAATCAAAATGACTTGTTTTATCAAATAAGGTGTTGTGGACAATCAAACTATGTAAAAAGAAAAAGAAAAATCAAAAAATTAACCACTTATTAGACACACTGTAGTTAGCAGAGTGGTGTGTGGGACATGCCAAAACCATATACATCCAATGTTACAGATCTGTATAAAATGAAGGAAACACATTTCCAGAGACTCATCATTGTACTGATAAGTGTGTAAATGTTTGGCCATTCATAATAAGACCTCAGAGTTTCATTATTTTGTTACATTTTCATGATATTTGAGTGATTGTGGTGAGGTCACCCAAATGTACTTTATGGTGATATTGACTCATCTACAAGCTCACAATGGGTCGCATGCGACCCATTGTGAGCTTGTAAATCGGCTATTTTCAAATGGCTGAAATGTATATAATGCTGAAGTGGGTAATGTATGTTTTGTAATAATAATTTAAAAAAATCAAGAAAAATAAATACAAGTAAAAGTATAATATTTGCCTCTGAGATGTAGTGGAGTAGAAGTAAAAGTACTGAAAATGGAAATACTCAAGTAAAACAATACAATACCTACAAATGTGACTTAAGTACAGTATACTTGAGTAAATGTACGTAGTTACTTAACACTACTGAGTACAGCTGCAGCAACATTGCAGACAGTGAAAGATCTCACTGAGCATTCTTCTTGTTGTCCACTTTACAGTGTTGAAATATCGTTGCATTACTGCCACCTTCTGGGGCACATGTTACATTACATTACACCAATCGCTTTCTTAGTAAGTATTGGGAAAAAATCACACCCTGTGTGAAGGTAGCGGCGCCTTTGATACATTTTGTCATCGATATGTGTTTATGTGTTTATAGCCATGTGTCACGTGAAGCTTGACCAATCACTTTGTTGACGCACCTGACCAATCAGAACGTTGACGTACGCACACGGACAAAGTCAGGTATAGAGCAGGATCCGCTCGCGCCGCTAAAAAAAATGTTTACACACATCTTCTCTTCTGGGGGTCCCTGGCTGGCACAACATGTTTTCAGATGGGGGTCCAAGGCCAAATATATATCAATTTGGGGGTCCTTGACACGAACAAGTTTGAGAACTATTATAACTGTGAGGGAAGTGAGTTGAAGATGATGAGTCATACTGATATTTAAGACAGTTTAACTGTCTTAAATATCATGACTCATCATCTTCAACTCACTTCCCTCGGCTCCCTTTTGGCACCCAATAATACTACTGCATAGTAAGTGTCACTTGCCGAACTGAATTGATCTTCAAACAACAAAGCCTCGATCTTTTTATTTTATTTCGGCGGTGACACTGGCGATTAAACAAAACACAGTTCCATAAGAAATAAAAAATAGATTCCTCTTCCTGAATCCTGAATCTTGACTGGTTAAGGTCACCCTTGTGTGTTCTGTTATAAGTCGACTGTAAACATAAATATTCTTATTATAAGCAATGTGTACAGCAGCCTGCCTGGGTGATTATTTGTCGTTAACTTAACTGTACATTCCAGCTTTTAAAAGATCCACATAAACAGGTATAATGAATCATGAATAAGCCTGAGTTACAACTTTGTTGGTGTCTGTCTCACACCGAACATAATATATCTGACTGATCTACAAGCGTGAGCTTCGGTGCGAGACGTCATGCGTAGCAAAGTATAAAAGTCAGCCATTATTCTCTCACCATTATTGGACTTTCAAGACTTTCTCAATTCTAATCGATAAATCCATTCATTCGAACAGTACATGATAAGTGTTGCCAGATTGTGTGAGAGAAATAATCGACCAGGTCTAGAAACAAGCCCAAAAGAAGCATGCGCACTTTATAAACCGATATCTATATTTGAAAATAGCCGATCGACAAGCTCAAAACGCGTCACGCTTTGACGCGTTGTAAGCTTGTAGATCTGCTATTTTCGAAAACACTTGCGATTAAATGTGGAATATTTGGAATATTTCTTTAAATATTCTAACAACACAAATGCTCCCTGGGCACAACACATTTTCATGAAAATATTGTAGAACCACTGGTTTAAATAATAATTATTTAACCTAAATAAGCAAGTACTAAATAAGCATGTACACTTTAGAAACAAGCCCGAAAAAAACGCAACTAACAATATTTACAAGCAACTTTACAGGAAAAACAAGCCCAAAGTCGCTTATAATAAGCGGACATGGCAACACTGCTAACGAAGTCTTGCACGAAGAAAAAACAACATCCTATAATGACGATGACGTCACTTCCGGGCTGGACTTTTGTAAACAAAGCCAAACAAAGTAACACAGACAGAGCAGAGCTGCTGCTATTAGTTTTTTATTCCTGTTTAAAAGTCTGAAATGTCTGTGTTTTCACAATGCATTCAGCCAGCAGCAGCTCTCAACACTTCATTCGTCTAGTGTAGTGACTTGTAGGCGTTATTATCTGCTTTTAGATGTCCTGTTAAAGGACTGAACTAGTGTGCTAAGCTAAACTAAAGAGAGTTAAGTAACGTCGCCTCGTTTCAACAGAGAGCCACAAGCACACTAAGGATCCATTGTTCACTTCAATGGGGAACTGTCTGTCTTCTCAAGGTGCAGATGACCTGTCTCTCCTCAACGAGGAGGGCTCCAGTCTACCTGGAGAACCACCACCTCCTTACTACCAGGTACTCAACTGTTTCACTGTAAAAGTATTAATACCCAGTGGTGGGAAAAGTACTCAATTTTTTTTACTTAAGTAAAAGTATCAATACTGCAGTGCAGAAATACTCTGTTGCAAGTAAAAGTCCCAACATTTACTTGAGTAACAGTACAAAAGTATTCGTACCAAAATGTACTTAAAGTACCAAAAGTAAAAGTATATATTATAAATCTATAATTTAACTAAACTAAAGTTTTCAAATAATTGTAGTGGAGTAAAAGTACACCTTTGTAGATGTAATGGTGTAGAAAAAAACCCTCAGAATTATACTTAAGTACAGTATTTGAGTACAAGTACTTAGATATTTGTACAACAAAGTATACAATACAGACTTAACGGAGCAGCCCTTCCAGGTCAACCTGTATTGTGACAATAAAGTAGAGTTGAGTTAATTGAGTTGACTCCATTTCCCAGGAGCACACTGTGCCTGTTCCAGTGTACCACCCCACCCCGGGAGAGAGCCGCCTGGCCAGCCAGCTGACCGAGGAGGAGCAGATCCGTATCGCCCAGCGTATCGGCCTCACACAGCATCTGCCCCGAGGCATCTTTGACCCGGGTTCTGAGCCCTCTGACAAAAAAGTCAAAGAGTGAGTACTAACCATTATGTATTAACATGAAATATTAACAGGAGCAAGAGTAGATCCTAAATGTTTTACTACAGTGCACAGTAAAATCCTGAGTGTTCTTGTTGCATTTGAACACACTTAAGAGTGTTAAAATGCAACCAAACTCAGAGTTTACACAAATAGATAAATGAACACAGGCCTTTTCTGTGTATGTTTGATATGATATATTATGCTAAGTGAATCTAATTCCAAAATGTCAACCCAGTGAGGTCATTTCATTTATTTTCTGTTTATTCCTGTGGTTCTCAAACATTTTCATCTCAAGGACTCCCAAATTGATTTGTATTTATTTGGCCGCGGACCCACATTAGGGAAGATTTTGTGCCACAGACATAACCACTGATTTATTCGATTAATTCTAGTTAATCTTGTCATTCTGTTCTTTTCAAAATTTCACTGAATGCGCTTGAAATAAAGTCTTTTAAGGTGATTAAGTGAACCGAAAATATGTAATTTGCGTCTCTGTCTCTAGGTGCGTGATCTGCATGATGGATTTCGAGTATGGCGACCCCATTCGGTTCCTGCCCTGTCTTCATATCTACCATGTGGACTGCATTGACCCCTGGCTGTTGCGCTCCTTCACGTGCCCCTCCTGCATGGAGCCTGTAGACGCAGCCCTGCTGTCCTCGTATGAAACCAACTGAGCCGCCCCTCGTGGATGTTCTAGCCTAGAAATCAAATGCACCTTACTAGCCCACGTTGTCCTGCTTTACACTGGTAGTCAAGGTGAGGTGCGGTTATACAAAATGTGGGGACAGTGTGTTGGGATAAACACAAATCCTGAAATCAAATGTCCCGCAGTACCTTCGATGCGAAATGGGCCTTTTTGGGGTCTTTGGATTTTTGCCTTTTACAGTAGGAGAGTGCCAAATAATAATCTTAATATTATATGGAAAGCTATACAATTACTGAGTTCACTTTTTAATGATTGAGTCACTTTTTGTAGGGTCATGAAATGAATGTGACCACTTTCATATACTTACACCAGCACTCATACTGCTTCTAGACATAATGTGCAATATGTAAAAATGGTAGAGAAAGTGCAAGGAGAGCTTATATACGAGTGGTCAAGTGATATGGTGATCCTTGATGTGACCAGACCACAAATGCATCACTGTTGATCATCACAACTGCCTGAGCAGAAGGCAGTGGGCGATGACTGTCCTCTAGCCTTGAATCTCTAAACTACAGGGCTAATACTGGAATGCAATTGCCAAATACAAGGGTAATAATATGAATAGAGCTTCCTTTTTTCTTTTTAAGGAAGATATGAAATTAGGTTGTCTTCATCTTAATATTTACAGCACCATCGTCAAAATGATCTCATGGTTCTTAAGAGATTTTAGATTTGTTTGTGGTTTTATTAGGTGTTTGCCTGCAGTGTGCTCCTACGTTGCTTTTATAACGTAAGGTGGCTGGCTTTACATAGTATAGACCTAAACCTTTGCTTTGCCTATATAGTCGCGCTTTCTTCTGCACCATTGTATGTTATCTCTGTACATGTCTTTCTTTCTTGTTTCTGTTTACTGTCAGTGACATTTACAAAAATGCTGTGCAATCCTCTTCAAGCACCTTGGGATACGCTTCATCAAGACACTCTGTAGCTCTGTTGGTGCAGTTGATGATGATGTGTGAGTGGGTGAGTATGAGAGAGATGTTAGGAGAAAGTGATGTTGAACCTTGCTAGAAATTGGGTTGTATAGCGTCTTATCGAGTCCATGCACAGAACAAATGACACATGGTTCAGCCAAAGCTAGACACATTTATATATTGTCAGAATCCACTTGTGTTTTGTATTTGTTAGTATTAAAAGTATGATTTTAGACCTGTTTCACCATACAATGATGGAAGTTAAGTTCCTTTATCACAGAGCACAGAAGCAACAGATACAGATTGGTAATATTTAGACTTACAGTATATCATGTAAGGTGAGATTCTACCAAAGTTCAACACCACTTTAAGATTACATTTTAATCCCCTCTGAGTTTGTGTGCATCTACAGTAACTTGTAGCTATTTTGGTCAGAAATAGTGTGAAGGGTTCAGGTTCAGGTTTATTTGTCATATGTACAGATACAGAGTATAAATACAATGAAAATTATTTTGCTCAGAGCATTCTCAGTCTTACATACACAGGACATAGACAAACATCTATAGTGCAAAGAAAAAGACAAAAACACAAAGAAAAAAAGTGCAAGTGAAGTGACAATACAGTGCAAAACAGTTCAAGGTCAGCTGTTCAGCAGCCTGACTGCCTGGGGGAAGAAACTGTTACTGAGACGGGTGGTGCGAGATTTGATGCTCTGGTAGCGTTTTTTGGAAGGGAGTTGTTTGAACAGGGTATTTGCGGGATGGCCGGTGTCTTTAATGATGTTGTGGGCTTTTTTCATACAACGAGTGGTGTAGATGTTGTGGAGACTGGGTAGTTCTGTGCTGCCGATGATTTTAGCTGCTGTTTTAACGGTCCTCTGCAACCTGTTGCAGTCCTGAGCGGTCGTGTTACCGTACCACACTGTGATACAGCCAGTTAAGACATCGATAAAAGTTCACTAGTCCTTTTGTACTTAAGCCAAAATTTTTAAGGCGCCTCAGAAAGTACAGTCACTGCTGCGCCTTCTTGAGGATGTACTCGGTATTGGGATGCTCCTTCCATTCCGACATCTCGCCACTCCGACTAGTGGCTTCTGCGTGCGGTTAGGGTTAGGGTTAGGTATAGGGTTTGTTAACGTCGGAAAGGCGACATGTCGGAAAGGCGAAATGCACCCCTCGGTATTGAGTGACCATGTGAACGTGTCTGTGATGTGTATGCCCAGGAATTTAAAGTTATCAACTATTTCGACAGATGACCCTTTGATGGAAATGGGGGTGTGGATACCTTTGGACTTCCTAAAGTCTACAATGATTTCTTTGGTCTTATTGGTGTTAAGTGAGAGGTTGTTGTTATCGCGCCATAGAGTTAGATCTTCTATCTCCCTCCCATAGGCCCTCTCATCACCGTCGGTTATTAAACCGATCACTGTGGTATCATCCGCAAATTTAATTATGCTGTTATTCCCGCATCTGGCGACACAATCAAACGTAAACAAACTGTACAACAGAGGACTGAGGCAGCAGCCTTGGGGCGCAGCGGTTCTGGTGAGAATTGTGGATGAGCAGCTCTCTCCTATGCGTACACACTGGGGCCTGCCTGTCAGAAAATCAAATAGCCAATTACAGATGGAGCTGCCCACACCAAGGACACTGAGTTTCAACACTAATTGAAACTCAGTGGCCTTGGTGTGGGCAGCTCCATCTGTAATTGGCTATTTGATTTTCTGACAGGCAGGCCCTGAAGGGATGGCCTGGTAAACCCTCCCTCCGGAAATCTCATTTGATTTCCGGAGGGAGGGTTTACCAGGCTACTGAAGGGAGATATTGCCTCCAGTTTTGTATTTATGGCCTGCCTAAAACAGGTTGCAATTCTCCGGGGATCCTCAGACCAGAAAAATCTATATTTTTTTGCCTTTTGAATGAGCAGAGCTGTTGCTGACTGAATGTGTAGTACAAACTAACATTGCTGGAGTGTTGCTGTAGTACTAGAATGGAGTTATGGTGGGTGGAAACTGGAAATTTGACTGTATAATAATATAAGTTGTTTCAATGGTGTTTTATTTGAACCTGGACAGTATTTGAAAATGAAATAGTATAAATTACAGTTCAGAAGGCCATTATGTTTGACTCCGGCTGCTGTGCCTTTTTAGGTGGAAGTACAATGAAGTACAATCATTTCTATATACGTGACATTATGTTTGTGTTTGTTTTCGTGGTTCTCATGGTGGAGATGGATAATGTGATGCTGATTTGTCTCTCATCTGAAGGAATAGGCCTTTTAATGAACAGGTTTGTTCTGACTGCTGTTACTACAATCTTCATTTTAAGATCTCTATTCTCTTTTATTTTCTAATGGGTGCAACTATGGCACAGCTGTTAGGAAAACAAACCACAATAAAAGTGGTTACCAAATTCAGTATGTGTGATGTGTTGTATGTTCTCAATCAAAGAATATGGATTTGGGACATTATATTTAATCTATGCTGCACTGGAATTTTCTGAATTGTAAAGAGCCAGACATTTTTGTTTAGACGACAGTTTAGATAACAGCATTATTGTTTTAAAAGGGCGAGGACTGAAAAAACGGACCATACAAATACTGGAACAAGCTGCCACACAGTCTGGTGCGTGTACCTTGTATCTAACTATGCTGTACATTGTTAAATAGGAGTTTGGGGATTATGTGATGAGGAAACTGAAAGGATAAAGCAGACCAGGAGAAATCTAAGACCCATGTGGTAGGTAAGTAGAACCTTTAAAACCAGGAGACAGAACCAAAACACTATACACAAATTTAAGACATCCTTGTTCGTTCATTTACGGAATACTTGTTCTGTACAGTTGTATTGTGGATTTTATTATTTAAAGCAAAAATGTTCAGGCCAAGGACCCCTTAGTTCATGGGTTTTCAACTGGTGGTCGGTGGACCACTGGTGGTCCGTGAAGGTATTGCATGTGGTCCATGACCATGCATTTAGTAATGTAGGAAAGTGAAGATTTGTATTATATTTTATTTTATCGACTACTAGTTGAGAAATAGTATGATGTATGATGACGCATCAATGTTGTCAGTTACTTGGAAGTCGGATGTCAAGAACTTCCACAGAAATGAGAGTTCGATTTTCAAGGGAAACTACCGGTTTACCTGGTTGAGTCATCATTTGTAGGAATGTGCCCATATCAATCCCATGTGCTTGCTCATATATATGTTGCAATGAACCAGTTAACATGAATTTAATATGGAAGGTTAAGAGAACAGAATAAGGGCAACCATGGGAAAGGAATGGATCAGTGGTTATCAATCTTTTCTGAGCTCTGGACCACTGGTATATCTCAGTTAAATAATGACTGTTAAGGGCTTGATTTAATTCACCTCGAATTAACTAATTAAATTAAGGCCTTAAAGGAGAATTTTGGTAAGTTTTTCTTACCTTTTCTATGACGTTATGATATCTTAGGATGAATGGTACAGTAGAAAAACTTCATAACTCGATCCCGGGTCCGCCACAGCTTAACACGTGCGCGGATAGGCCTTGCGTTAGATCGCATATTTTAATAGCTTTTTTCTTTTCTTTTTTGAGATCTTACGTTCATAGTGACAGAACTCTGTCAAAAAAAAAAAAAAAAAACAGAAGTCGCGCTAGACGAGATTTCAATCTCGAGATTTCAATCTCGAGATTTCAATCTCGTCTAGCGAGACTTAGGTTTTTTTTTATTTTATTTTTTTGCATAGTGTTCTGTCACTATGAACGTCAAATCTCAAAAAAAGCTTAAAATATGCGATCTAACGCAAGGCCTTTCCGCGCACGTTCTAAGCTGTGGTGGACCCGGGATCGAGTCTACTGTACTAATCATCCTAAGATATCATAACGTCATAGAAAAGGTAAGAAAAACTTACTCCAAAATTCTCCTTTAACAGTCATTATTTAATTTCAAGCTTTTTCCCCCACACCACGCCCATATCCCTCCTCTCAACACAACAGTGGTCCCCAGGTTGATTCTCACTCAGGGTGGTGGTCCCTGGTTCATAATCAGTTGAAAACCCATGCCTTAGCTGAAAGAAAGATGAAGTAGGGACCCCCCACTACATATTGTATAAAATTGTGTTGCAGATTAAACTTTTTCATAGATTTCATAGCTAGCTTCATAGACTTGTTTGTCAGCACTACTATCATCAGTGCTGTATAGCTCTCTGTTGGATTCAAGCTAATGTGTATTTTCAGACATTCAACCTTAAACCCTTTATACTTAGTAAACCTTTTTGATTTGATTTATTAGACGTCATGGTCAAAAACATGCTTCTCACAGAAACATCAAGGATAAAACAATAAAATCAGTGACTTATTTCCATTGTGGTCCTTGGTCTGAGACACACAAAACAAAACATAACATAAAACAGGCAATGCAACAATAATGAAAACACTACAACTATAATGCTAAACACTGATTACGGCATAAATAAAAGTGTCCATGCTATTCTGCAGCGTTTTCTAAGAGCCATGCTTTGACCTTTTGTTTGAAAAGAAGACGACTGCTGATGCTCTTTATTGCCGGGGGTAGCGAGTCCATATCTAAATCTGAGCATTTTCCAATGTTTCACAGTTTTGAACTTGGGCAAGTACAGGTCTGCAAAGCTGGCTCTGGTTCGGTGGGAATGAAATTTGCCACTCTTCTTAAAAAGATTAAGGTACACTGCTGTTGCAGTTGTTATACACAGTATGTTCCAAGTTCAGCTGTAATTGAACTGTCCTAGCTGCCAGAGGGAGCCCAGCCAGCCCAACTGCCAGTGCAGTAAATGTTGTTTTCCAACATGTTCCCTCGCAGATAGCCCCAAGACGACCCTGAGAAGCCTATTTTGAGAAACCTGCTACTTCTCTTTTAGGGCTTTGGTTAGGTCTCCGTACCATGAGCCAATAGCCTAGTCAAAACAACATGCAACTAGTGAGTTTGCTAAATAAAGGAAGACTGGCTGAATCCAGAAATGGAGCTTTCCTGGCTAAGAATTTGGTTCTGCTATTCACCTTGCTCATGGTCCTTGGTGCCATAGTTTCACCACCCTGGCTACGATCTAGCAAGCAACCAAGGTAGCTGACAGAGGATTTAGCAGGAAAGGTCAGGCCACCAAGAACAATGGGTGTGGCCAGTTTGTGCAACCTGGGCTGAGAACCAAATAAGATGTATTCAGTTTTGGCCATATGAAGGGATAACTTGTTGTGGCATGCAACTTTAACAACCTCATCTGAGGCTAGGATGGCTGAATCGGCCGCATATAAAAACAAATTAACAGAACAAGCAGGTTGTAGATCGCTGATAAAAAATAAATAATTTGGGTCTGCTCTTTTCCCCTCTACACACCAAATCTACAGAGCTTGTAGATCAGCTATTTACGCCGAATGCTTCACCCAGAATAGGGATGCAAGGGTTCAAGTGGTTAATGTAAAAGAAAAAAAGTTCCTTTTACAAAGATATGGCGGCCCCCCTGTAGTAACTCTGAGGACCCCCTAAGGGTCTCGACCTCCTGTTGAAGAACCCTGATTTAAAGACTATTTATGTATTAACATTTTAAACAACATTTATGACAAACTCCTGTACTCTTTTCTGGGGCAATGAAGTACATTTGAGGTGTTTTTGAGTAACATGAAAAACTGTACTGGCCACATGATGGCGATAGAGTACCTTTGAGAACTGAAACATTTTAATCTGTGGCAGCAATACAAGTATGTCATACCATAGAGGTATAAAGGTGTATACCAATGGCAAGAGTCCTGTATTGTACCTATTTCCCATACATTATCCTGTAGTAGTGTAAACCTTTCTTGCAGAAAACTTATTTCAAGTTTCTCAAATTCTTTATCATGCCTTGCTCTGCAAATGTGGAATATTTGAGACAGGTACATGCTGAGAATTCACGAAACAAAATACATTGTCTGGTCTTCTTTCATATAAACCTTTTTATATTAAAACATGAACATATTTACACAAATGGATATTTGTCATCCAAAATATTGCACATAGAATACTATGCAAAACGTTTGCATATCCTTATTACAGTGATCATTTCTCACATGAATGCAGGCTACAGATGCACTGCATAGTCAACATCAAATCAATGTACAGGATTTTGTATATATACACAACAGTAAAAAAACATATTGCATTATTAAAAGACAGCAATATAATATATTGCTAATATTAGTGCATTCATTTGGCTTTCAATGTACTATAATAATACTGCTGTGTTTTCAGGACGGACCAATAGAATTATTGGTAGTTGAATTTCGCTATAATGCATACATGCCCATGCTGACCGTAGCCAGGGCTAGAAAGAGACCAACGGCCAGTCTAAAGACATGTGAGGCCTTCATCATGATAATCGGCATCTGGAGTGTCTTAGCCATCATTTGATCTCCTGAGAAAATATGAAGAAGTAAAATATGAGACAAAAATAAATGATATTATGTATAATACAATAAATAAAGTATATTAATATTTCTGTGTATGACCATCCCGTGTCTTACCATTGGCCAGTTTGGACTGTGTTGTGTGACTCTGGCTGACATTCTGCGTGACACTCAACATCTGTACGTCATCAAAGACCTGCAAAACAAAGACAGTCATTTGTAAGCCACTTACGGTTGTGTTCCTCAACATACATTCATGTGCAGAAAAATCTTTGTCATCAAATCATCATCAGATCTGTCCACCTCTCTCCCCAGTCTTCATCCATGCTTACCTGGATGTTAAACTCAAAGGCTCTGACAGCCTCCTCCAGAACTCCGTTCCTCTCCTCCTCTGTCAGTTCTATGCTGTTCATCCTGCTGCGATAGAGCTGTTTGAACAGATTGGCGCTCGACACACCAGGGAAGGAGAAGAATGACAGGCCATCGCCGTTCTTCAGGCCCAGGGACTTCTGGGTGATTCGGCCCAAGATCTGTCCTCCCGACAGGTCACCTAGGTATCGTGTGTAGGAATGGGCGACCAGGAATTCAGGGTTTTCTTTGCCAATCTGTGTAGGGGAAACCAAGAGAGTTGGTTCAAGGTTCAAGCGTGTTTATTGTCACATACACTACAGCTGCTGGTAGCACCATTGCAGGCAGTGAAATAAATTGAGAAACATTATCAAAGCAATACATATAAGATTTAAACAAAATAATAATTAAAAAAAGTCACATGCCTGTCTTAATCGGTGGGCATATCTTTTAGTGGCTGCAGGAATAACAATCTTCTCTCTCCAGTCTTGGCCATAGAAGTGTTCCAGGTCTTTCTCAACGGACTCCAGTCTGGCCAGCTCAGCGGGGAAGTAAATGGGTGCGACACTGGGGTGGTTGGAGTTCGAGTCTAGTGCTTCTTCCAAGGCCTGGTAGATCTCATACAGGGAACACAGGAGGAGCTGAGGAACAACGGTAAGAGAGGATCCGGGGGAGTCAGTGTCAGAAGTATTTATGCATATTCAGTTCAGGTAACAAAGCCAACATTTTGGACCCGCAAAGCTCTCTAGTCAAGTTCACGCGTGTGTGTGTGTGTGTGTGTGTGTGTGTGTGTGTGTGTGTGTGTGTGGTCAGGTGTTTTACCTTATACTGTTCCATGGTGACTTGTCCCCTCTGGTAACTCAGCATCAGTTCTGTGTTCTCTGCCCTGACGTGACTGTCTTTGGTCACCGCCTTGATTTGTTCCGACAGATCGCTAAAAGTAGAAGTGGAAAATGCTCAACAATGATCTACCCAACATGTCATGTTTTACAGTATACTAATGAGACACTGCAAGCGGTCCGATCACAGTGTTCTTATGGTAATCATGTACAATCATTGACAGAAACAGTCGACTAAGTGAGGGAGGTCGTCAGAGACGCACAGAGCAAGTACAGTAGCCTACAGTAAAGTGACCCATTTACTCCAGGGTACAATCTGTGCACAGATAAGACTTTTACACTCCTAAGTAAAATTAGCACTTAATGATTTTCCTGTCAGCAGTGTATGGTAATCTGAGCAAAATTACCTGCACAACTAATACAAATATTATATGTTCAGAGAGAAAATTAAGCGCACAAACACATACACTTTTAAATGTTAGGCATTCATGCACATAGTTACTGTACGTGCAGCAATGCAGGCAGTAACTTAGTAACTCATAGAAATGAACCACTTGTTGAATTATGAATGCATAACTCTGAGTCATATGGTATGTCATAATATGCAATGATAAATGGCAGGAGGGGAGAATATAGAAGCAGAATAAAATCACAGCAGTTCATTCCTACCAGTCTCTCAGCTGTTCTGGTGCTGCCGGAGCCCTCTTCTCTGCCTCCATATCTGTATCTATGAGAGAGCACAGATACAAATGCATTTTTACAATCCATTCAACAATTATTGTAAAAATCATACAACAGATTGTCATCAATTGGGCAAGAAAGAAGCACTTCAGTACTCGCTGAGTTACGAATGTAAATGTTTCAAATGCATAACAATGTCATAGTTCATATGTCTTACCATTGGCCAGTTTGGACTGTGTTGTGTGACTCTGGCTGTCCTTCTGCGTGACACTCAACATCTTCTGTAGGTCATCAAAGACCTGCAAAACAAAAACAAGAACAGTCATTGTAAGCCACTTGTGTTTTTTGTTCTCTACTGTATATACATTCATGTGCAGAAAAATCTTTGTCATCAAATCATCATCATCAAATCTGTCCACCTCTCTCCCCAGTCTTCATCCATCCTTACCTGGATGTTAAACTCAAAGGCTTTGACAGCCTCCTCCAGAACTCCATTCCTCTCCTCCTCTGTCAGTTCTATGCTGTTCATCCTGCTGCGATAGAGCTGTTTGAACAGATTAGCGCTCGACACACCAGGGAAGGAGAAGAATGACAGGCCATCGCCGTTCTTCAGGCCCAGGGACTTCTGGGTGATTCGGCCCAAGATCTGTCCTCCCGACAGGTCACCTAGGTATCGTGTGTAGGAATGGGCGACCAGGAATTCAGGATTTTCTTTGCCAATCTGTGTAGGGGAGACCAAGAGAGTTGATTCAAGGTTCAAGCGTGTTTATCGACATACACTACAGCTGTTAGCACAATTGCAGGCAGTGAAATTAAGAAGAAGAATCAAAACCAAAAAAATGCAGCAACAATACAAATAAAATAAGTCACATGCCTGTCTTAATCTGCTGGCATATCTCTTAGTGGCTGCAGGAATAACAATCTTCTCTCTCCAGTCTTGGCCATAGAAGTGTTCCAGGTCTTTCTCAACGGACTCCAGTCTGGCCAGCTCAGCGGGGAAGTAAATGGGTGCGACACTGGGGTGGTTGGAGTTTGTGTCTAGTGCTTCTTCCAAGGCCTGGTAGATCTCATGCAGGGAACACAGGAGGAGCTGAGGAACAACGGTGAGAGACGATCCGGGGGAGAGAGGGAGTCATGGTCAGGTCTCTTTTTACATTTATTTGTTTATGCATATCGGGTTCGTGTAACAAAACACTTTGGACCTGTGAAGACCTCTAGGGTGTGTGTGTGTGTGTGTGTGTGTGTGGCGTTTTACCTTATACTGTGCCATGGTGACTTGTCCCCTCTGGTAACTCAGCATCAGTTCTGTGTTCTCTGCCCTGACGTGACTGTCTTTGGTCACCGCCTTGATTTGTTCTGACAGATCGCTAAAAGTAGAAATGGAAACTGCTCAGTAAGGATCCACCCAACATGTCATGTTTACAGTATGCCAATCTGGGAACCCATCATGTAAAAAATAAATACAAAAATAAATGTATGGTTTGGAAAATGGCTGGGCATAATGTAAACTCTACATTATTCCCAGCCATTTTCCAAATAATACATTTATTTGATAATGATGTACCGTGCATGTCATGTATACTTTACATTGTAAAGTGTACATGATTTGAACATGCATGATACATCATTATCAAACCTAATTTATAGTAATAGCACCACAGGAGCTCTAAATCTGTCTTGAGAAATGAACACTACACTAATGACTAATGAGACATTGCATGCTGTCTGATCACAGTGTTCTTGTGGTACACATGCCCAACCATTGACAGAAACAGTGGAGTTAGAGAGGGAGGTGTCAGAGATGCATTGAGCAGGTACAGTAAGGTAACCTATTTGCTCCAGGGTACAATCTGTACATGGATATAATGTACTACTGATGTTCATTTTTGTAGCAGTGTATGTGAGCAAAATGACCTGTCATGTGTTAAGAGAAAAAATGTAGAACTTTTGCATGCTAGGTATTAATGCACAGTTACTGTACATGCAGAAATGCATGGAATAACTTTAACTTGTTGAATCATTAATATATAAATCTAAGTCATACGTATGGTATATCATAATATGCAATGATAAATGGTATATCAGAATATGCAATGATAAATGGTAGATCATAATATGCAATGATAAATGGCACAAGAGGACAATGCAGAAGCAGAATAAAATCACAGCAGTTCATTCCTACCAGTCTGACAGCTCCACAGCTGCTGCTGGAGCTCTGTTCTCTACCTCCATATCTGTATCTATGAGAGAGCACAGATGCAAACAATTTCAACAATTATTGTAAACATCATAAAACAGATTGTAATCAATTGGGGAAAAAATAAGCACTTCAGTATGAGTTATAATTTGATAGTTTCACTCACCAGTTATCAGGGTCCTAGTGTTTCTTTTTGAGACTTCTTTCTCTCTGGATGTCAGTACAGTTAGTGCTTTGTGTGGTTGCACTGTGTTTTCGCCCTGTTTTATACCAGTCCCCTCTTGTCTCCTCCTTCTTTGCTGGCCAGCGGAAAACAGGAAGGGGCCTAGCTGACTCAAAATCTCTCTTTGGAACACCACAGGGGGAGGGACCTCGGCTAAACATGACATGGCAACTTGGGGTAACAAACAGCACTAGGAAAGGGATTGCAGTTTACATGACTCAGCAACTATGGGAAGCGCTTGGAGTATGAGAGGGAGGAGCTGTAGGGCTTAACATGATGAAGCTACTTTAGGAATGCAGTCAGAAAAGGAGTACAGGGGAGGGCTTAGTGTTAACCATGACTCTGGAATTCCATGGTTTAACAGGGCAAGAGGAGGGACTAGCTCTTAACATGACTTGGAATTCCATAGTTGAACAGGGCAACTTGGGCAAGAGGAGGGACTAGCTCTTAACATGACTCTACAATATTCTGAAACTGGAGACGTATCAACATTGAAACGTTGAGTCATGGTACTGAGGAGGAACATCACATGACTGTGTGAGAACTTAATGTTAAACACAAACGCAGTTACAGTTTGTTGTAACTTTATGTTAAAGCATTACTGAATCCATAGAAAATCCACCCAAAGAAACCCATCGACCGCATGAAACAATGTACACATGTTTTATGAAAGAACAGTGGCTGTTCTGTTCTTTCCCCCCAGGGGAATTAATCAAGGTAATCTTCGTCTTATCTTCTTCTTCTTTTCACTGTCACTGATACAGTATATAGCTATGACATATTTCACAATATACCTGTTCTATACTATGTTACAAGTGCAAAGTCTAAGTGCAATATAAGTCTTAATGTTTTTACCAATCAGTCATATATTTTCATGTTTAATTTAAATCCAAGTTAGGTCATCTTAAACCTATACATAAACAATGCTGAGATGTCATGTGCAGTTTAAGTTCAGGTGACCTACAATTTAGCAATTTACATTTCTTTATGTGATACTTTTCCTTTATATTGAAGTGTATATTTTAGTGAAATGGATCAATAACTTCATTACAACACCAACAATCTGTGGATCGATCCTGTTTTGTTGTGGGGCCAGAAAACATTTGTCCAAGGACATTTTGCATGCAACCTTAATAGTGCCAAATGGAGCAAATAGCTTGGATGTTGGCTAGTGTAAATGATAAAATTTGTTTGCAGTCTTGCAAAAGTGTGTTGAAGTATGCAACGTTTGCCAAAAAGATCATAGATCATAAAAGAAAAACTAGGACTTTGCCAGCTGGTGATAAGACGGATATGTATCACTTTAATTCCTACCAAAGTTCAGAAGTGTGACTAGAATGAGGTTAATGGCGAGTGAGCAAGAGAGAGACGAGAGTGAACAAGAGAGAGAGAGTGAGCAAGAGAGAGTGAGAGTGAGATGTGCTTGCGTTTTGGAGGGAGTTTGTCCCCCGGTACCATGGTTTACAATGGTACTAGTTATTGACTGATTTACAATAGGTTTTTCACATACATAGAATTTGGATCATATGAAAACTATTCACACTAAAAAAAATGTTTTTAAATGGTGCCACATGACATGTGAAAATCTGTTGGCTCTTTTGTCATTTAGTTCGAACATCTCTTCTTCTGTTCCACTGGGGAATGACGGTTACTACACTGTGACAGTATTCATTTGGTGGAGTCTCAGGGCCTTACCCCTTATGCCTAAACCTTTTTGGGATGTTTCACTATTTTGAAAAACAGGCTATTTGAACTATTTTAATTTGTTTTTCAAAATAGTAAAAAATGCCAAAAAGGTTTAGGTATAAACGGTAAAGCGACGTGCAAGATAGGGCCCTGGTCAGTCTACAATGCCTGGAGTGGTGGTCACCTTGGGATTGTGTAGCCTAGTTGGTTTGTAGACAGATGCCATTGTCTATATAAGAAACTACAATGACACTATATCTAAGATTGTTTTTTAACTATTAGCCATTGTTTTTACATGTGTTTCTGTAAAGGTATTAGCCTGATTATCAGCCTGAAGCTGCATGGAGCTTCAGGAGGCAGTCCACTCAGAGAGTGGGCGGGGTCTATGGTTTGGAACCAGGCTATAAAGGTGTAGTAATAGAACTAGTCGAGGATCCACAGGCTCAAAAGCTCAAGAAAAAACATAATTTCCTTCCTAATAGACCTTCTTAGATTTGATTGCCATATTAAGTGACTTTTTTGGCTTTGCTGCAAATGTGGCCAGTTTTTATTGGGGTTAATTTCTCACTGTCTTTTTCTTGCTGCAGCCAGCGCCTCCAATCAATTTTCACATCAGTCATTCACCCAGGCTGCAGATGCTGATGCATCGTGCTGATTTTTGTTGAAAGGTTAATCAGCTCCTATTCTTCACATGTGAATGGATTGACCATTTGATTGTTGATGACATCTGTTCTTTTCCTTACACATTCTGCCTCCTTTGTTCCTTGGCTCATGGAGTCTTCATGGTGCATCTAGGAGCTGGACATTGTTCCTTGGCTCTTGGAGCATCTGCACTGGTCCTTTTCTTCAGTGATCAACCATCTGGCAAATGCTTCCCAGACTTGTAGGGTAAACATGGCTACATGTACCATAGTGTGGTCACGCATCATTGCGTAGTAGTTTTGATCTCTGATTATGGTTTGATTTTTCATCATTTTTACTGTTGGATGACAAAAATGTTTGCTGACAATGACGACATATTGGCTGATGTCATAATTCAGGGCAAAGCTGATTACTATTGAAATAAAGATGAAAATAATGGGGGTGGGGGGACTGATGCATTTGCTTTGTTTTTTATTCTAAAAATCATTTGGAAAGGTTTTGTGAGTGTATTTCGTAACAGTTTTGGACTGCAAAACAGGGACTTTGTCCCACCTCTGCTAGTAATTTAATGCATTATTATTAATGTGTTAATTGTAATGTTGCAGAGCTAAAGGTGGGGCTGATGTGCTCATGGTAGCTTAATTTATAATAATGCATAATAATGTTCGGATAATGTAGACTAAGTTTTGTATTAATAATCTTAAATCTGCAAATTAACAAGGGCTGTCAAATACTTGTAGGTGGAGTAAAAAGTAAGCAACAACATCTGAGTAGTAGTAGTGGATTTGAGTAATGGCTAGCCTAGCCTACCAACCACAAAAATGGAAAGGCTCAATTAAAGTAAAATTGCAGAAGGCCTACTTGGGTAAAGTTATAGGGCATCGCAGTTGCGGCCACTTCCGGGTTCCACTGCAAAATACTCAATGCATTTTTCCCATTGACATTTCCAAAAATATTTATATCAATTCATTTAAGCCTAGAATCAAGCCATCCAGGGTCCTGGTGAATCATGACCATTAAACATTTTTTTCTGTGATTTTTTAAATTTTATATTTAATGATATGATATACTATATTTAATAAATACCCTTTGTTTTGCCGTTTTCAAAAACGTTTTTTCACAGAATCAAACGTTTTATGGTCATGATTCACCAGGACCCTGAATAGCTTGATTCTAAGCTTAAATTAATTGATATAAATATTTTTGGAAATGTCAATGGGAAAAATGCACTGAGTATTTTGCAGTGGAACCAGGAAGTGGGCGGAACTGCGATGCCCTATTCACCTGTTTGTTGGCTGTGTGTTTTTCACTTCCTGTCGGATTTCATTGGATATCGTTAGTCATCTGACCGGTTTCATTGGATTTCATTGGATCAAAAGACAGGAAGTGGAACACAGTGAAAAGCCTAGGAAACAGGTGGATAGGCTCATAGATATATATATGGATAGGCTGCTATGCTGTATAGCCTATTTAGCCTACTTTCCATCACACTGGATGGAGCGCCTATTTTCACATTTACAAATCACAAATACATGATAAACCCAGCCAAGTTGTCAATTAGGCCTAGTAGGCAACTAACATCATTAGACCCATTTCACAGAGGCCTTAACACAGCTGAAGGTGATGATGATAGTAATTGTGTGTAGGTTAACTGCGCAGTGTTTTATTCGGGTGTTTATGCTTCAACTGCGTTTTAAGTAGTCACACGGCTCTGTCATTTCTTACAGCGAATGCACTCCGAGTCAAACCTTGAACTTTATGGTGACAGACTCATAGCCTAAAACAACAACACGTCTTGGTGTAAAGCCAGGTAGGCTATGCTACTAAACAAACACTCTGTTGCACACAGAGTCAGCTGTGCAGGGCGTACTCAGCTCATAATTAAATAACCCACCTTCAGGTTAGAAAAATGGCTACAATATTTTTATTCTGAGATGTATTAAACAGCTTGATGGCCGCAATCACGCAGTTTTAAAAGATAATAGTTATGTTTTCAAATAGCATATGTTCGTAATATGCTTTTTCGTGCATAACCTCGTCAACATGGTTAAATATCCTTCTGTGGTTCTCAAATAGGCCAGTAGACGTACTTAACCCCAGTACTTGAGTCAAATAAAGTAGCCTTTGGATCAAGAAAGACTTCTATGACATTTGCAGGTTATTATTATAGATAAAATAAATCTATGACAGCCTTGATCCAAGGCTAGAGTCAAAGTATAGATCGATGGTCAAATACTAGGCTACTCAACTAGAAATTAAAGTTGCTCTGTCAAATTTATACTTGAGTTAAAGTACCCTACTCGGGTGTCCAGTAGGCTACTGGACATGCTTAAAATAATAGGCATACAAGTAGCCTACATGTGGTTTTCCCTCAAAATTAAAAGATTTTCCAGAAACTGTAAACAAATATCAATAGTGAAAACGGATATACAAGTTCACAACGCATCACAAAGCGTTGTGAGCTTGTAGATTGGCTATTTTCACCTTATTTGAAATGGGGCTCAATTGGTTAATTAATGATGTACCTTTACCCTAGAAATGTAGTGGAGTCAAAAGTACAAAGTCTTGATCATTTGTCTTTGAAATGTAGTGGCATAACATAAGTATCCAAAAATAAAAAAGTAAAGTGTCAATACTCAAAAGGTTTACTGATCTTGAAAAGATGTTTTCAAAAATAGAAGATCTACAAGTTCACAATGTGTTGTGACACGTTGTGAGCTTGTAGATCGACTATTTTCAAATAGTGGATGGAACAATTTGAATGGGGTTTAACCGTTCCTCATTTTGCGGTGGTGCCCCCTCAAGGACCCTGGGGGTCCCCGTCCCTGGACCCTACTTTGAGAAGAGAATCTCGGGCTACTTACTGTACATTGGTGATTTGACTGCTTTTATGTCCTACCTTGTCCAAGTAGTGTATGCCTTCCTTGATAATGATGCTGTTGACATTGTTTTGAAGGACTATAGCATTTATTCCCAGATATGAGAATGGATGGGGAATCGGGCCTTGCGAGTGGGCGCATCCAGAGGGAGAGAAAACGTTCCTACAAAGACTTCATGCAGGACCTGGATGACACAGAGCTGGGTGTTGAGGAGGAGGAGGATCAGGAATACAACACCAATAGACATAAGGTTGGACATGAAGATGATGAAATAATGGGATGCAATGGCTGTCTGGTAGTGATGTAGTTTTCAGAGAACTATAGCTTAAACAATTTGTTTTAGGGGTCCGATCTATATATCACCAGACTAGTTTGTTTATGAAACATGGTGGAAGCAATTGTGGTGCTCTTTTTTTTGTTTTGTTCCAAGGCTCCAAGACATTATGAGCTATTTAAGTTTTGTTTGGATTCTTTGGAGAAGAAGCCCCTTTGTTAGAAAATGGGAGAACTGAAGGAAACATCAGTTGATTTGCACAATGCGCTCTATACAGTTTGAGTTAACAATAATAATGTTGGACAATGTTTGTTTTCTCAAAAGTATTTTCTTTGTAACATGCACACATACTTGATTGAACTTCCTTGAACACTATCTATGCATATCTACTAGGTGATCATTTCTTCCTTGTCAACCATAAATAGCATTTTAGATCTGTGCTATTTGGATTGTCTTAGAGCTGGTATGTTGTGGTTGTGTATGTTGTTCAACTCCAGTTCAAGTGTTTCAGTCTGGTGGTGCATTTTTTTTGCTAATAATCGACCTAAATTGCTAGTGTGAGTGAATTGATGGAATTTTATATTGTGCATATTTGAGGCCCGTATGTCCTGTCTCTGTATTGAACTATTGTTTCACCTACAGTGGAAGTCAATGGTATATATTGTGACTTGTGAGTTAATGCTTAATAATCCACCTTTTTCAGGAACCAAAGAAGAATAAGAAACATTCCGGTAAGGAATTGACACAAATTTGGACCTGAAGGTCAAAAGTTTTCCCCAGAGCAAACAGGTAGGCCCTGTTAGCTCAGTAGTTAAGTTGCACTTGTGCAGGAGACCTGGGTTCAAATCCAGGGTGGAACAGGAAAGTTGCATAGTGGAGCTTTAATAAGAGGTGGAGAGAAGGGGAGACCCTGATAATGAATCGAATACACAGGACCACAATGGAAACAAGCGCCTATGGCTTTTTGTGTTATCCTTTTAACAATCATTTTAAATCGTACCTGTACAAATTGCAAACTGTTAATAAAGTATCAAACACTCTATATAGCGATAGTACTATGGGAATATAGAGCTATTTTAACACTTATTAACAAAATCGTTTACACCCCCTTTAAAACATTCTTGTGTGTAGTATGATCAAGTCAGCTGATGAGGTTACCATCTGGTAAAGGCTAACCCTAGGCTATTTTCGGTATTGTTGATATACTTGATATGATATAAAAAAAACAAATAATGCACTTCTCAATTATTCAATTAATCAAATGAATAATTGATGGAACAATCGCTAAGAAAATAATCGATAGTTGCAGTCCTATTTCACATGCCAAAGATAACTAGGCTGATAATTGGGCTTAGTCTGTCTGTCATGTCCATCCCTGTCATATTTCATGAAACCAGCATGATTTCGTTTTTACTTCTTTTTTGGTGCGGTGGGGGGTAAAATAGTATTTTTAACAAATTCATTAAGTAGCTAATTGTTAATGAATTGTGATAGTAGGACATGTGAAGTAGCGTTTTGTATGTCTATTATGCTAAAAATTTACCTTTTGCAGGCAACAACATGGCTGATCCTGAAGATTCTGCTGTCTTTCTCCCTGCCTGTCCAAACTATGTACCACAAGACGGAGAAGGGAACGGAGAAGTAGAAGAAGAAGAAAAAGAGGTGAAGTACATCCTAATGCTGTTACTTTATTGGTTTTCTGTATCATTTTTCATCTATGGTATAAGATGTTAATATTGTGCCAAATGTTTTGTTTCATGCAGATTGGTTCCCAAGACAAGTTGTTGCATGCAGTTTGTACAGTAGAGGGCAGCATTGAGCAGGTAGTTCAACAGGTTCTTTGAACTGAATTTTCACACCAAAGTTTTTGTTCTCCACTTCGACAGTGGAGGGGGTACTAATACGGTGTTTGTGCAAGTTTGTCTCTGTAATGCTGACGTTTTGCCTCAAGTCAAGGATGATCTAATCAACAAGGCACAGGTGAAAGTAATTGTTGAAACAGGGATAGAGATGATATCACCAACAAAGTTGAGACATGTGGAAACCCCAGAGGGCAAGATGTTGAGGAATAAAACTACAGATCTTGTTGAAACAGATGATAATCACCAAGTCAAGACGTGTGGAAACACCAGATGGAAAGAAGGAAGAAAACGATAGATCTTCATTGTTGCTTTAGTAAAAGTGTGCCGTTCATGGGGAGGTGGGAAAGTATGTCTCAGTTGTCACTGCATTTGTTACACTTAGTTTTAGTTACACATCCGAATCATCTTCCTTCTCTGCAGTGAGGGGAGGTCACAGAATCTGATGAGTAACCAAATGCAGTGTAACACCACACCGCATCTGTAACACGAATAGTTGGAGTGAATTTCCTTTCTATGCCAGGAGATAAATTGTGATGCCAGAAAAGAAAGATGATGACAAAGAGGTACCTGGCAAGGGCTTTAGACTCAATTCATAATGTAAACCTTTCATTCAGTTCAGCTAATGATACTGAGCTATACAGGCTCAACCTGGCAATACAAAAGACATTCATTATAAAGTACAGTATGTGTTTGTACGTCTCTCAGTTTAAATGTGTGTTCGTGTAGGAGAGAGAGAGAGAAGGCACACATGTTGATATGATTAAAGCAGATTTGGGGAGGGCACCAGGGGTCCAGCTACACAGTATTTCAGCCCTGTGTATTCACTGACGCAACTAGATTGGATTTAGGCTACTACAAAATGTTATAGGCATGCTGTGCAAGAGCATTGGAGTGTATCAGCTGTAGATGCTGTGTGCACAATAATAAATGAGAGTGTTAATGAATGAATTGATGCTGAAATGAAAGTGGGACTACATCACTGGTGGGGGATGACATATGAACCTTTTCCCCCTCTCTCTGCTTCTTAAATTCTTAAAAGGTAAATGAGGGTTCCCTGCCACAGTACTGGGAATATCCAGATGATCAAGACGGTGTAGCCGAGTCCCACATGAAGAGTCCAGTTGGCTCCATTGCCAGTCCAGTAAACCACCTGGAGTATCCAATCTTGTCATTATCTAATTCAGTGACACACATTGCTGATCCATTGAAGTACCCAGATAGTGCATTGATGTCTAACATCGGTAGTCCAGCTAGTTCTTTGTGTTGTCCCACCACCTCTGCCTCAGACAGCCCAAAAGCTGGTGCCTGGGCTCCTCCAGAGTGCATTGACCTGGGCCCTGCCAATGTTGCTGCTCACCTACACCTGCTGGGAGAGTCCTTGTCCCTTATTGGACAACACCTCCAGGAGACCAACGTGAGTGTAAAGAAGACCAATTTTGACACTGTCCTGCTAAACCCTTAAAATGGACCTACAAAATGGAAACTTTCAGCTTGGATTTCAACATGTTTTCAACCATTTCCACATGTCTTGGACAATAGCAAGTTATAAAGATTTCAAATTAAGACGTGAGATTTGGTGAAGACACCAACTATACATGACTCTTGGTAAACCTGGAAAGCATCTGTCATTTTAGATTTTTGCATTGGCTATTCAAAAACGGCAGATATACAAGCTCACAACGCGTCACTTCGTGCCGCGCTGCGAGCTTGCATATCTGCTATTTTTAAACATTTTTGATTTTTTTAACACAAATCTTCTCTTCTGGGGGTCCCTGGCACAAAACATTTTCAGATGGGGGAGTCTGTGGCTAACAGTATCAATTTCGGGGTCCTTGGCACGGAAACAATTGAGAACTACTGGTTTAGAAGGCATTTGTAGAATCGGCCTCAGGTCTTAATGGGTTCAAGTTTTAGAGGAACATGGCTAATATCTGTCCTACGTCTATAGAAGCTGCTGTGGGTGTCTGGTGGCCTGTCTTTGCTCCTGGACTCTCTTCTGTGTTCCCTGGCTCCTCTAACCTGCCTCACATTACAAATACCAGAGCTCAGGAGTTGCTCGCAACACACACTGGTGAGAGAAGTTGCAACTTGCACACAGTAAGACCTGGCTATATGTATATACATTGTATTGTATATGTGGCAAAATGGTTAAACTGCCAGTACCTTGTGTGATTAAGGAGAAATGACTTATTTCCTTTTTCTCTTGCATACTTTTAAGGCTGATACTCTGGACAACATCGCCTATGTGATGCCTGGCTTGTGACTGACCGAGACCTTGTTGGGTGCACACAGCAAGTTGGAACATTATGAGATATTTAAGTTTTTTTTTTTAATTCTTTAGAGAAGAATCCCCTTTGTTTTCGAAAATAGGGGAACTGAAGGAAACATCAGTTGATTTGTACAATGCATTCTTTCATGTAAACTTTGAGTTAACAATAATAATGTTGGACAACATTTTTTGTTTCTCAAAAGTATTTTCTTTACAACATGCTTTATTGAACTTCCTTGAACACTATGAATATCTAGTAGGTGATCATTTCTTCCTTGTCAACTATAAATAGAATTTTTGATCCGTGCTAGGAACATTTGGATTGGCTTAGAGCTGGTATGTTGAGGTTGTGTGTGTTTGTTCAACTCAAGTTCATCAAGTGTTTAAGACCAGTGGTTCCCAAACTAAATGTTTAAAATGTTATGAATCAACTACTTAAGCCCTATTTAATAGTGAAAATGGTAGATATACAAGCTCACATGTCACAATGCGGCATGTTGTGAGCTTGTAGATCTGCTATTTTCACCTTGTGTTTTAAATGTATGGATTTTGTTTTCTGAAATTCTTTTGAAAAATTTCAGAAATTTGTTTTTGGACCATTTTTGAAAATCTATTGAAATATTATCACGACCATAATAATCTGTAACCCAAAAATGGGTCCCCCGACCCACTGTTTGAGAACCACTGTTTTAGACAACAGTGCCCATTTACTGTAAAAACATGTTTGCCCTTCTAGCTACTAGATGACTGAAGCTATGGTTAGTGAACCTAAGCTTATTTAAACTAACCAAAGCTTGAAATGTTAAGTGTGGGTCATTATGTGAAGGACCAGTTCTTGGCTAAATATATTGATCTTTGCATAGAAGGATATTGTTTAAGAAGAAAATACTGTTGACATGCATAGAAGGATATTTTTAAGAAGAAAATACTGTTGCCATTCAGAGCTTGTTTTTCAACAAGCTAACTTGTATAATTTCTGCAGGGCCAGTCCAGCTATTGATAATCATGAACTTTACTTAAAGGAACATAGCCATTGATGGCTTTATTTTTAATTTCTTTACGATTTATCCAAGTCATTCAAATGCTACTGAATTTAGAAGAATAATTGAGTCAATGTTGGTTGTATATAATTCTGCTCTTAATAAGTCATGGACATTTGAATTTAGTTTGTAAATCAATCTCTTCTGCTGGGACATTTTCAAATCTGCGCCTTTAAAATCCAGTAATGTATCTTTGACAGTAATCGTGCAAAGATATTTAGTGTTCTCGATCATCTCAAGTAAGTTTGGAAATCAAACAAACCACATTATGATTTGTTAATGGTCGGTAGTAACGTCAATTATATTGTGAGTCATAGTCAATGGGCTAAATAATTCCAGACCACTGGTATGGTCCTTACAAAAAATCAAATCCACATGGGTGTGGAGCTTGAGTAGAGTGACTCACATGTGGCCCAGGTTACTACTCTCCACCCCATCATGGAATGATAAACAGCTTACAGACAATGAATGCACAAAAAATGTGCTGTGTGTGAGAAAGACAGGGAGAGGGGGGGAAAGGGAATGAGGCGTGGACATATTGGAGTTGCTAGACAGGTGACTCTGACACTGTGACACACCTGTAAGGGCTGTTGAATGTAGAAGGTGGTGGGAAATAAACCTCTGCTCCAGAGATAAATATTATATACAGTGTCTAGTGGGTGAGATAATTAAGATCCAGTAAAGTTCATCTGAGCACAACAAATAGAGAAGACAAGGATACAAGCTGATAATCATACAATTTTGAGTGAGTATACCATTTATTATGGGGCGGTGAACACACTGATGAGGCATTTATTTGTTCTCTATTGGTGTCATGAATCCTTGGAATAGCAAATTGTGTATTTCCAGGATAATGATATGGAATGACAGATTTAGTCATGGATTTAGTCATTTAGTCATCGTGTCCAGGACCAAGATATGTTTATACAGAGGCTAAATTTAACTCTAAATGGTGTGTGATGTTTAAAACTTCATGAAACACAGTATTGTGGGATTCTGCGTTCATAGCCCTGGGTGTTGATGTGTTTGTGTACGTGTTGGTAGGAGGAGCATCGGCATTTGTGCATATCAATCTAAATGGAAGGTGGTCAAGATAGAATGTTGTTTAACTTGACTGACAAGGTGTAGCCAATAACAGTTCACTCATGCAAACCATGGAGGATGTAAAAAGGAAACGGGTGTTCTAATTAAATGAAATGCTGCTAAACAGGAGCTGGGGCATTATCAATTACCACAGTCGTTGTTTAATCAGGCGCACCACATGAAACGGCATAGAATAGATGAAAGGGAGACTGTAAGAATGACCTGAAAAAAATATAAATACTTTGAAGACAGGATAGCTGCATACTGGCACATTGTCATTGACAACCGACAGACATTACAAATGCTAAGACATTCAACTCCCTCCAAGTCTAACAAGTTTAATTCTGTGTAGCTTTCGTTGTCATGGAAGGCAATCTTACTTCAGGGCAGTTGAGTTCTGTTTTTCTAGTTTCATTATGACATAATTTATGGCAAACCACTACAGTGGTTTGCCAGAAGGTTACGTGTGTGAGAAACAAGCCTCAGGCTACAACCACATGTATTAACATACATTTAACACACCCTCTGTCTTGTTGCCCTTATTCTACCTACCTACCTAACTATAACTATGATTCATGTGCAGGTCTTCAAAACGCAATCTGACCTCCATTGACTTCCTGTATCTTATATTCTATCTATACTACAATTCACAGAATCTTGTGTGTGTCACAAAATGTGTCCAAACCGTCGGCTTCACGTCATGTTTGTGCCGCATAGCAGTATGAATGGAACTTCTTGCATCGTTCCCGACAGCATTGACCCCAAATGGGCCGGGGCGTTCCTAGTAAAATGTACGTTTTAAAAGCACAAAACCTGTTGTGGAAGAAAACCCTCTTCTAGACAACTCCGCTCCTACAGGGCCTCACAGTAAGAAATCTCTGATCGTATCTTAATGTCACCTGCCTTCACTCTCCTTTCCCTCTAGCTATGAATAAAGACCATAGTGGAAACGTCTATGGGTCGTCAGCGACAGAGCTGCGGCTCGTCCTCTTGGGGAACATTGGCTGTGGAAAGACTGCATCAGGAGACACCATCCTGGGCCAGCTGTCTCCCGTCTCTTCCTCTGATGCCTCCAGGAGCTGCCAGATACGACAGGGCTCCTCTGAGAGGAGGAGGCTCACCTTGGTGGAGGCACCACGGTGGTACTGGAGTGGGGAGCATGTGGGGGAAAACGTTCGGAAGGAGACGGAGCGGGCGTTGACACTTACGTCACCAGGTCCACATGCTTTTCTACTGCTGGTGCCAGTTGGCCAGTTCACAGAGGTTGGTTCATCAAGTATGATATACAGTATATGATAAGTGTGTGTGTGTGTGTGTGTGTGTGTGTGTGTGTGTAACTATGGTCTTCATTCGCATAAGTGACTAGTGTACTGTACACAAAACTACATAGGATAGGCTGCGTGAATAGGAGGAACTATTATGTGCAGGAGATAAATGGCTCGCAAATGCGAGGGGACCTCGTGCTGATGGTGGCATCGATGCCTACGGTTGTCTACCCCCGATTTACGCTACAGTGTTGCTTTCCCTCTCATAGACGGCAAGTGTCTTGCAGAGCCACGCGTGTAAGAGATTTGTTTAATGAAAGTAAAGCTTGTTTTTTCTTCTCCTTCTAATCATGCCTTCTTGTGGTGATGGTGGCAGGTTGAGGGTCGTGTGCCAGCGGAGCTAGAGAAGGTGTTTGGGGAGGGGGTGTTGGACCACACCCTGGTTCTGCTCACCTGTGGGGACTACCTGATGTTCCGGACCGCCGAGGTATTACAGATGTATAAGCCCACTTGATGTCACTTTTGAAAACGCTCTATTACCCTACTACACAGTGGTTGTTAACCTGTAAGTCAGAGAGTAAATACAATACAAGGTTAATGAAATGGAGTAGCGTCCTGCTGAAGAAATTAACAAATAAATAAATCAGCTTTTCAGGGAAAGGAATGTGAAGTGCACATAAAACATTTATTGTGTGCACTATATGTATATACTGTGTGTGTGTGTGTGTGTGTGTGTGTGTGTGTGTGTGTGTGTGTGTGTGTGTGTGTGTGTGTGTGTATGTACATACACATAACCACGCACGTGTGTGTGGGGTTATGTATATGTGTGTGTGGGGGTATATATATGTATATATATATGTGTGTATATGTATATACTGTATATGTTTGTATGTATTTGTGTATGACTTGAGTGGCTTGTGTCGTGAATACCTAACTGTGGTTCACAGGCCTATCTGCAGCAAGAGGACCCAGGTCTTAGGGAGGTGATCGAGCGCTGTGGGGGGAGGTACCACGTACTTAACAATCGACAAAGACACGACCGGGAGCAAGTCCGCCGTCTGCTAGAGAAGGTAAGCGGTGAACACTGATGTGCATTTGTGTTTTTGCTGGAAACACATTCTTTATATGTATGCACATATAAAGACATCTGAGTGTTGCTCATTCCAAAGCACACGTTTAAGGGACATTCTTATGTTAAAATAAATTAATTTGTTTTTACAGATAGAGGACATGGGGAAGAAGAATGGAGGATACTACTTGAGAACAGCCCAGCAGAGAGAAATTGAGGAAAAAGTGAAAGGAGGAGAGAATGAACGTAGAGAAGCACACAGAGGAATGGTGCAGGAAAAGAATGAGGCAGTAGAGTTGAGATACGATACAGATGCAGACAGACGGACAGATAAGGGAGTTAGAGACAGACATGGCAGCACCACTTCCTTAGAGCAGAGGAGAAGAGAGGAAGGGGAGGTACAGGAGACAGTGACATCAGTGGGTAATGGTCTCCTTTCAGCCACAGCACCAGAGTCAAACCCACAAAATGACAGCATGCAGGTCAAGAGGAGCCCCAGTTTCAGACTAAATACAGGTAAATACTAATGGTGGTTCCAAACTGTGTCAACTTCATTATTCTCTGGCCAAATCTTTATATTAGAACCCGACCTGATTTTGGTCCTGACTTTTGACCCATATTTTGTGAATAATTAAAAGTGAAAAATATATTAGAACAACTTAGAGTTGATTAAAGCCCCAAATCAGTTTCTTTTTGACAATATTTAGCTTATAATCAAATAAAGTAATACAGATAAACACAAATAGCCTATGCTGATCTACAAGTTGTTGTTTTTTTACTTAATGTTCACCTATAATGATAACCACCAGGTTGAAAGTTGTTAAAAATCGAAACACATCAGCTGCAGAATTGCCAAATTAGCCAATAGTCTAGACTAGGACACAAGGAAAAGAAGAGAATGCTTGTTGACAAAAAATGTATCATGACATGTTTCCCCCTCTAGATGGTGCCCTACTCTCACAACTATCAGAGGTCAAACCAACTGAAAAAGTTATCACTACTTGTAAGTACAAGGAATTGACTGACTCCTTTTGTGTGACTTATTAGATTCCAGAAAACAAGCGTTTTTGTTTTTATAACTGCACCGATCTATGTAAAACTTTGTATACGCACTCTCTAGAGACCAAGGAAAAACCTTTGCCCTGTATTTTCCACATCTGCCTTTTATAGCGCCACCACATGTTTTGATATTACTCCTTCAGATTTCATCCAAATTTCACGCGAATCGGTACACATGATCTCTATAGTCATGTGATCAAGGGATCTGGATATTCCATATTTTCATATTCCATCCTGATTGGCTAAGATTGACATCTAAAGTTTGCATGAGTGGCTGTTTTCAACAAAATGCAGCAAATCATGAACGCAGCATCCGATTGTGGTGAAACTTTGCACGCTCATTTGCATTACGTTTTTTTTTATCACTCTAAATGTTATCCAAACATCATGTAAATCGGTACACATTATCTCTATAGTCAAGTGATCAAGGCGGATCCGTCAGATATTTCATATTCCATCCTGATTGGGCAAATTCCAAACATTGCAGGGCCACAATTTAACCTACCTGACCTGGTGGAGACCTGAGCTCCGAGGAACACTTTCTCTTATTTTGAGTCATACAAGTTCTGAGTCATACAACCAGCAAAATGTTGTTCCGCAAGACTGTGTTAACTGCAGCAATACGATATCACAACAAGATAATAATAATGATAATACTGGATGTGATCAAAATAATAATTTAAAAAAATGGAAGAATAAAGATAAAAACATAACGTTGGCAATAGTACAGGTCAAAGAACATTTCAGCGCAAACTAAATGAAGGTTACAAATGTTGTTTAGTAACGGACACTGAAGTAATTCTCCCAGTTTCTCCTTGTCTCTTTCAGTTCACCATAGAATCAATAGCCTGGACGAGAGATCTTCTCCTGAGGCATCTCCCACCTCCTCCTCCTCTTATTCACCCACCCTTGCCTCCTCCCCACCCTCCTCCTCCTCCTCTGCTCCGGAGGTGCGTTTGATTTTGCTGGGGCGGTCTGGATCTGGGAAGAGTGCAGCGGGCAACATCATCCTGGGTCAGAAGGTGTTTGTGTCGTGGGCAGACAGCCTCACTGCAGTCACTCTGGAGTGTGAGAAGAGGAGGGCGCTGATTGCGGGAAGAATGGTCAGTAGCTCAATCAAGTGACTGGGAAATGTGTTTGTAGTATTTAACCACTTTTAAAAAAAATACACATTTTGAAAAAGAGCCAGTCTGCAAGCTCACAACACGTTGCGTTGCGACTGTTAATTGGCATTCATCGCCGTGCTTCTGACAGGTTTAGGTCAATCTGCATGTATTTCTCATTTGAGGATGAATGTTTTGTATTTTTCAAGGTCAAAGTGCCTTCCCAGTTTCAAAAGGAAATGTTATGCACGTCCATATAAACATTTCTTTTGACTTGGATGCAGGACAAAGTAAGTAATCAGCATCAGAAGAAAAAAGTCTGCACAACAGCTTAATGCTCCGATGACCTTACTGTGCCAAAGGAAACACTTTGCTTTTGCACACTAAATCCTTCGGAGCATTAAACTGTGGTGCGGATGTTGCTTTTTCCTCTCTCAGTGACAATCGTCTCTCCTCCCTCCAGGTATCAGTGGTGGACACCCCGGACTGGTTCCAGTCAGAGCGCACTCCAGACGAGGTACGAGCACAGATCTCCTCTTGCATTGCACTGTCTGCCCCGGGCCCCCATGCCTTCCTCCTATGTGTCCCTGTGGACCAGCCTGCCCGAACCGAGCTGCAGGCCTTACGGGCCCTGGAGGCCATTTTTGGTCCCGAGGCAGTCCGCTCACACACCGTGGTCCTCTTCACGCACGTCGACCGGCTTAGGGAGAGCGGGAAGGCAGGAGACGGTGGCGTGGAGGAGTACATCGCCGGTCAGCGGGGGGATCTGTTGAAACTGGTAGAAAAATGCATGGACAGGTTCCACGTGATGGAAAGAGGAGGGGAGGAGGAGAGGAGGAGTGTGGCAGAGCTGCTGGAGAAAGTGGAGCAGACGGTTAGAGAAGCAGGAGGAGGGTTTTATTCATCCCCCGCATTTCAAGAAGCCGAGGACAAAGTGAGGCAGAGACAGGTGGAGATCGCCAAGGAGAAGAGGGGACAGACAGAGGAAGGAGAGAGAGTAGAGGATGGCACTAAAAGGCCGGCGCTCCTTTCCTCCCTGCAGCCCCTAACCGAGGAAGAGGAGGGAGAGGATGAGATTGAAGAAACGAGGGGCGAAGCGGAGAGGAGCGTGAGCGCCATGAACCTGGAGAGTCTCCCTGAGATTTCACTCTCCATGCTGTCTCCTTCACTCCTTCGCTCCGTGTGGGAGAAGGTTGAGTCCGGGGCGAGGATGGTCCCCAAGCTGTTGGCTGATAATTCGGTGTGGGAGAAGTGTCAGGGGCAGAAGGTTCCAAGGTCGATGGCAGACAGTTCTACTCGGGTAGGATCTGGAGCAAAGGCGGTGGCAGGGAGTCCCGTTTGGGAGAAGGTCGGGTCAGGTGCCAGATCAGGGGCCAAAATGGTGGCTGACGGTTCCATGAGAGTCGGGGCTGGAATTGGAACTGGGGCAAAGAATTTGGCACAGAGTCCCATGTGGGGGAAAGTAGGGGCTGGGGCCAAAACTGGAGCCAAAATGGTGGCAGATGGTTCCATGCGGGTTGGAGCTGGGATTGGTGCCGGGGCAAAGAGGGTGGCACAGAGTCCAGTGTGGGGGAAAGTGGGATCTGGGGCCAAAATAGTGACTGAGAGTTCAATATGGGATAAAGTCAGAAGTTGCACTAACAAGATCCCTGTGGTAGTAGTAGGTGCATTGTTGGGTCTTATGTTGGGAGTATTTTTTGGGGGGATGTTTGGGGGCGCTGTTGGGGCAACGACTGGTTCTGTGGTTACTGAAGTGGGCAGACGAAAATATCGTAAAAACACCCAAACTGAAAAATGTAATGATGCATCAAAACATGTGGGGGAAACAGTAGATGAAGGCATGGAGTCACTCACGAAAAGTGGAGAAAAACAACTGAAGACAGAATGAAAGATAGGAAATTGATCATAAGTCATAAGATAGGTAATGTTTATAAAATGCATAAATTGTTGAGCTTGAAATATTTCAAAATGAAACAGCCTCTCACAGATGCATTGTTCAGGTTAAAACACAGTAAAATAAACACAAACCACTACCCAGATAAACTCAGTTGCTGCTGCTTCAACTATTGATTTACTAATTTGTAATAATTGCTTATAATTAAATGGATGGAAACGGATATGATACAGTATAGCATGTAAATACTAATTTAAATGCATCTAGTAATGTAATGGAAGTGTATTTAGTGATATAGTAACTATCATACGTGAACAATAGTACATACGTATATAATTTTTCCTCTTAATGGCTTAATTAAAAAGCTACATAGAAATGCAAACTTTGATTTGAAGTCAAATATTTCTTTACATTATTCTGTCAACATTAGTTTTAATGTGTTTGCTTGCTTATTATGCTGTCACTACTTAACACAACAGTTCCTTACTGCATAATTAAAGAAAACTAAGTCATTTCTTTCATTTCTTCATCTGTTGGATTATTATGACTGTTTATATTCCATTCTGGCTTCAATTATCTATCTTTCACCTTCAGGTTAACCACTTAAGCCCTATTATCTACAAATTAACAACGTGTCGGGACACTTTGTGAGCTTTTAGATCAGCTATTTTCAAAATAATTTAAATGTTCTTTCAAAATAGGGATGTCAGGGTTAAAGGTACCAAGGAGTGTGCTTTGTATCGTTTTACATCAGACCCAGAAAATGCGAAATCATCATTCTGATGGGCAAATTAATCGACAATTTCATGATTTCTTTACCACATTCATTTTAGTCTGCGTTGCTCAATCTCTTCCCTGCTGCAGACCATGTTTCCAATCTCTACTGCCTCAGAAACCTGAATTGCTTGCAATGGCCGCAAGAAGGTCAGTGCTACATTAAGTACAACCTTCAATTGGACACACATACTAAGTTATGTGAATGATGTATGATGCAATTCACGATGAAATCCAGAAACTGGTATTTCTGGGTCAGGATGAAGCAGGTCGTCTTGGTGGCAAAAGGGGCACGGCAGAGGGTTGCAGGGAGAGGAGGACATTATCTCTGGGTCCCAGGCTGTCTACCATCTCCCTGCTGGGCCTCTGCTATTACAAGTATACAGTATATGATAGAGTATTTCAGCTCCCCACTAACCTCCCTACTCCACATACTGTACAAGCCCAACTAGTGATGTACAAAATAAAAAGGTGGGAAAACTATAAATCCACTCACTGCCAACAAAGAATATATGAGACGCTTTATTTGAGTTGTAAGCACTCAATGAAATTATGTCTGGTAACTCCAGCAGCAATGAACCATTGCGTCACAATACTGTCTGGGCGATGGGGGGGGGGAATAGCCGATCTGCAAGCTCACAACTTGTCTTAAGCTTGCAGATAGGCTATTTCCTGACTTTTTTGAGTAATATTGAAAGTGTAAAATAGTGCTTAAGTGATGATTAAAACCATATCGCGATTTTACAAAAACCTAGATATCAATCACAATGTCAATATTATTTTTATATATTGCCCAGCCCTAATTTTACTTTTTCTTACTATAAATCCCTCATGTACTGCTTCCTGTAATTCCAGTATTCTACTTTTGTATGCATGTGTGCGTGCATGTGTGTTAAGTGTTGATGGCCAAACATTGCCACCATGGGCAGGGGTAGTATTGGTAGAAGAGTTATGCAACAAGCTCTTCCTGTTGTGCAGTGCAGGACTGGGAGAGTAGCGGCCAGGGTCTTTAGAGATGTTTTCTCCCCTTTGTCCCTCCGTTGCTCTCTTTTATTCCATGTGGCAGTTGCCACAACAGACCCACCCATCCACCAACACACACACACACACACACACACACACACACACACACACACACACACACACACACACACACACACACACACACACACACACACACACAGCACCCACCCTTCCAGGAAACTCGTTGGCCGTCAATGAGACAGCACTAACTGTTGGCGCTTCCGGGCCACCTGACCTGCTAGGGACACATACCACCGTCACCACAGAGCGTTCTGGGCCTCAATGTTGTGCTCCGGCCCCTACCCACCACCTCAGTCCCACATCCACCCTAACCTCCCCCCGACACTCAACCACACACACCAAACCATGTCGCTTTGGCAATCGATCTCTCGCTTTTACTGTCTACCACATCCACCTACACCTAATGCACGTGCGCTTTGTCATGATCATACACATTAACACATGTACTGTACACATACCGTACACACACACACACACACACGCACGCACGCACGCGCACACACACACACACACACACACACACACACACACACACATCTACTGTAACACCCCTCCCTAAAACAGCTGCACTGAGGGGGAAAGAAAACAAACACCCCATCAAACTGAGGTGAGCAGTGCAGGTTTTTTTTCCACCAGGGATTCTCATGGTCAAATCATGGAAAAACTACACAGAAAAATAAATTCCCGTGAATGTCCAGCTGGTCAGTGTCAGATCATATACCTTTTATATTTGCCTATACCCTTTCAGTGGTGATGTTAAACCCCCCCCCCCCCCCTCTCTTTCTTGTTAAAACCAACACTGTAATCAATCTGTCTGCTACAGAACAACCCAAACAAACAACACAGAGGGAATGCGTAGGGCTGTGGCTATTCACTCCGTATCCTAAATGTAATGCCTGATGACGGATTAAGTGTTTTTTGGCTGGGTTTGGTTGTGAATGGGATATACTGCTTTTGGAAGCATTCTTGCAAGTTTTTTTTGTAGCCATCTGTATTTTTTTAGTAGGCATCCTTGGATCGTAGCCCATTTTCATTCTTTGGGAAAAGAATATAAATGAGATATATTATTTATCTTGTTTTTTAATGTAATCTAATTGGCTGTTATGAACCTTTTGCATAGAGCCACGCTTACTTAACACTGTGATATAACATGTCTCTTTCCTAAACTGCTGATAGTAAAAACCTTTGGAAGAGTTGAGAAATCATGCTGACAAGAGGCAGTCTTTGGAGTGCAATAAGAGGATGTTGAATACGGAACAGCAAACTAAAGCACGCTTTATTTCTGTCTGGTACAAGTGTGTCACAACGTCCGCCAAAGCCGGGAGGGACCCTCACCCCTCCTTGTCAAACAAAAGAAATAGGAACAATAGGGAACATCAAAAACTGCAACACAGTTAAATCAATGCACGTCTGCCATTGGAGTTTCTGGAATTTCATCTCACTTTGGGCACAAATGAGCACTGTAGTGTTCCATTGCACGTTGAAGTTCTAGTCCGAGAAGCACATCTATTCTGGGGAGAACATTCTGTAAAAATAGGCAATTTTCCATTTTATGTAAGGTTTAATGGCTAAAGTTTTCTCTGATGTCATTATTTGTACTAGAGAATGCAGCCTATGATAGACTACCTCTATGAGATGATGATGATGATGATGATGTTGACATTGTTGAGGACTACAGCAATCATTCCCAGATATGACAATGGATGGGCAATAGGGCCTTGCGAGTGGACTTGATGTAGAGGGAAATGCTAAGGGACCTAGTATAGAGCCCTCGGGAACCTGGTTAACTAAGTATAGGGTTTAAGTGGTTGAAGAGGTTTTTCAGTTTAGACCATGAGACTAAACATACTTTTGAGTTAGAAATCTGATATGTTCGTCCCAACTAAATCCAGCTAGAGATATTGCCCAATCATATGAACCTGTGATTGGTATTTTTTTGTAATTATTGGTTTACTATGTTGCAGATACACAACCTAAAACATAACCATGCTGGCCTCATTTTTATTCGAAGCACTAATATTTCTATGTTTTTTTACACCCCTTCACATACCCGTATGTAGCTAACCAGTTGTTTCCAGAAACACAAAGCCTCACAGTCTAGTTTGCACATCACATGAAACGTACACAGTTAAAACTACATGTACAATATTTCATCACAAAAAAAAGCTCTCTTTGTCACAACTTGGGAGCTGAAATTGCAGCTTTTCAGTACAGAGACCGACATCAATTCCATTGTCTCAGTTGTCCATCTGCTGTATCTATCCATCTATCCAGTCTGACGTTTACCGTAACTCTCAACTGATCGCACTATTCGTTCCATGATGTCCTATGATGTCATCGTTCATCATTTGTGGCTGCCACCGTCCTTATCTGACCCTTGACCTTTCCCAGAATCCCATGGGTCACCAATGAGTTCTTAGCCCCGAAGCTCTCCTCGCTGTCTGTGTCACCGTAGCAGCTAGAGGTTACTGGGGAGGTTGCGAGGGCAATGACTGAATCAGTCGAGTCTCTGTCTCTGAGTGTGGTCACTAAGGCAGGCTGGGCAGCACCAAGCGGGGCGCACTGGGAGGGAGAGGAGGCGTCACGCTGAAAAAGGGGACTCAGTTCATTGCTGTCCAACTCGTCCTTCGGGCTCTCCTCCCCAGCCTCATCCTCCGATAAACTCAGTGTCTTTTCTTGCGCCTGGTCATTGAGGAGGGTGACCAGGAAGTTGATGTATTTCATTGCCAGTCGGAGGATTTCGTTTTTGCTGAGCTTCTTGTCGGGAGGGTGTGTGGGGATGAGTTTCCTCAGCTCCGAGAAAGCCCCGTTCACGTTCTGCTGCCGCCAGCGCTCACGGCTGTTGGTGAAGACGCGCCGAGCCAGCTTCTGAGGAGGGCCTGCCGGGGGAGACGAATAAACTGCACAAACATGCATATGGTATATAGCAGATTGTTAATGTTCATTCTACATGCCTATTGCAGCATTTTCATAAGCACACACAGTATAATCCTCAGTGTTCATTTAACTCTGAGAGTGAGAGAGAGACCCGTAAGGACCATTTGAGTACATTTTACAGAGTTAAATTAGCACCGAAGATTCTGCTGTGTACCACCACATGCCCATGCATTGCACTCACACACACACACACACACACACACACACACACACACACACACACACACACACACACACGCACACACACTTGAGTGGACACACACCTCTCACACACCTCATTCAGACTAAGTGTTTGACACAGCAAATCTTACAATCATTGATCTCCAACTCAAAATGGGAAGAAGGCCTTCTCTTGATCCGATTGTTGCTGAAAATGCCATAGTTGTTTGAGGGACCTAGGAAAGAACTATAAAACAGAGTGATAATGGTATGGGGAAAACACAGTATGGGATTTTTTTTTAAATAAATGACTAAACAAATCACTCCAGTATGGAACTATACTGTACAACCAAATATAGTAGCAATTTACATGTTTAACCATTGTAACTAAGCACCCTTTAAAACCACTTAAACCCTATTTCATACTTGAAAAATAGATGAAACAGGGTTATAGGAAAGTGTCTCATGGCGTAAATAGCAGATCTACAGGATCACAACACGTCGCAGCTTCTAGATCTACTATTAATTTGCCTATGACATGTCCAAAATAGGGACGGCAGGTTGAAAGTGGTTGAATGATCCTAAATTGGGATGAATGCCAAAGGATGGATGGCGCTGGGGAGAGAATGGCAAAACCCATTAACTGTGGTGTGATTATGCTGTGGCGTTGATTGAGCGTGCATGCAGAGAGGGAGGCCAGTGTCATTAAGCCTGGTTACTAGCCTATTCTACTTCTAGGGTATAGAATAGATCAATGTTTCCTGCTTACAAACCGGGTTGAGAGAGAGAAAGAGAAGAGATTTATTGCCAGATCTCCATGACAGATGGGAAAACGACAGATGTATACTCGCTGCACTTCCATTGCACTGGGGCTCCTTCCTTAAGAGAATCTTGTTTTGAAAATCCTGCTTGGCTGACTGAAATAGATGAACAATGCGGTTTGATAACGGCTGTGGGAGCTGCCATGCCATTGATTGCCTTTCTTCAGTGCCTGATTAAGTTTAGTTTAGTTGTTTTTAGTTTTTTTCTTTAGTGTACTTTAGTTAACTTTATTGTTGTAAACTTCATTTGCATAATGGTAAAAAAGTGATAAAAAAGGTAAATGTATGCTGATAACACTATATAAAACATATTGTCGCTGTCAGGTGTATGTATGTCCTAAATAATCGTTACTACGAACATGTGTTCCAATGGATCCAATCTAGTTATTATTTAGTCAGAAGCTCTCTTCATTAGTTAAATATTTAAAAAGACCCACACACAGATTTAACCATTTTCAACCTGGGATCCCTATTTTGAGCATGTAATTGTAGGCAAAAGTTTTCAAGCCATTTCGACACTTTTCAAAATCGTTCGAAACTATAAAAAAATATCTACAAGCTCACAACGCGCCGCAATGTGACATATTTGGTCTTGTCGACTATTTTTACTACTTTTGCATACGACAAAATATAATATAGGGCTTTAATTTACTTAAAAAGATATGGAGAAATATATAGAGATACAATGTTTCTGCCAAACAGTGACAATATAAAACATCTCTGCTGTAGACTAGGCTACTGTATGTGTGTGTATACTACATAATAGTTTAACTGTATATTAGCCGTATACTGTACACTGTATTACATCAGAATTGGCAGATGTGCCCATTACAGCAACACATATCCTGCTGTCAGTTTCACAATGTATTCCCATAACTGTCTGCACCACCACTATAAATCACAATGGGATATCATGAAGTCCCAACAGTCTGAAGTTTCACATGAAACAGAAAGTTGAAAAACCATATAACTTAACGGATCATTTCTAGAAACATTTATCCATATCAGGAAGCCATAAAAGATGGTAGGGTTTTACAGTACAGTATTCCACCTCATCCTATCTAGTAAAATAGAAACAGTGTGAAACTGTAAAAAAAAAAAGACTAAATGGGAGAGAAACATAGTGTGAAAGCATGCATGGTATATGCAACCAATAAATACCTTGCTGGACTGAAAAATACATAGAAAATTCCTGAAATAGAAAATTCTCTATAATTCTGTTTATAATGCAATATAAACATGATGCATTATAATCTGCTTATAACACTATCATTATAGTGATGAGCACCCATAAATATAAATAATGCTTTATCTCAATAATCATAAGTTATAATGACATAAGTTAAATTATCATAATTGCTGGACACTAACAAAATTGTTTTAGTGTATTGTAATTCTCATAATTGTAATACATTATAGTAATTTTATAATGTATTATAATCATAAGTAATTATAAGTGGTCATTGGGTGCTTTAAAGCGGCACTATGTATGTTTTTTATGAATACATTTTAATTTTGTCCAATCTGTATGGTAGAGTATGTTAATACAATATAACTTATACAATTGGGGTGGTTGTATTTAGTCTCCCTGCTCTTCTATTGAGACATTTAGATCGTGTCAAAGGTCATGTCTCACCTAGACACAGGATCTGACCGACATGAATTTTGACCTGAAGGTCAAGATTCAATGTATTCCCTGAGCAAGCAGACAGGCTCTATTAGCTCAATGGTAAACATTTCAGCACTTGCGCAGGAAACCAAGTTCAAATCCGGGGTAGAAGAGGAAAGTTACATAGTGCAGTTTTAAGTAAAGTAATGACATTTCTGATCGTGTACTGTAGGTAGGCAGAAACCGTGTGGTTCTTGCATAGATTTAATGTAATTTATTTTTACACTTGACTTAAAGAACCCAATGACCTCTTATAGTGACTCATCATCACACTATTATGTTAATAGAATGGTAAATGGTAAATATATAACGCCTTTCTCCAAAGCGCTGGAGACAAACATGTGCATTACATTCACCATTCACACACACATTCACACACCGATGGCAGAGACAACCATGCAAGGCACCAACTTGCGGGAGCAGCTAGGGGTTCAGTGTCTTGCTCAAGGACACTTCGACAGTAACCCAGGTGGAGCCGGGGATCAAAATAAAGCATTATGAGTGCTTATAATCCTAATTATAGTTTTATACGCAGATTATATACTTGACCTCACAAGTCATAAAATGCATAATGTGTTATGATTATTGTTATAAAGCATTATGATACACAGTACAGTATTTTAATAATGATGTTTCAAACCTCAGTTCTAGACTAAAATGTCACACATAATAATATCTGTAAGTCAGAGAGTGTACAGATGCCATTTGATTTCATTTGTACACTCTCTCTCAGTTAAATTAACACTGTGTAGATTAGGGTCCCAGAGATGACAATTGGCAATCAAATGGGGGTCCGTGGCCTAATGCATATCAAACTAGGGGTCCCTGAAATTAAAAAGGCTGATAAACACTGCCCTAAACTGAGGGAACACATACGTAGGGCTGAGGGAACACAGCCATGGCCCCGGTGAATCCTAACAAAGCAGAGCTCACCTGGTGAAGAAGGGGTGTGGGGGCAGGTACTGGTGGGGCATCAGCCCTGAGGGAGGGGCAGGCTGGCCTCCAGGGCTGCCTGCTGACAGAGACGTGAACTGGGTGAGACCGTGAAGCAGCGTGGGGATCGGGTGAAGGGTGGTCAGAGGGGTGTTGGGGAGCGGGAGGGGGGGCTTGCTGTGACCCAGGCTGATGACTGGGATGTGTGGAGGAAGAGGAGCAGCGGTAGCAGAGGAAGAGGTGAGAGGAGGATGAGGGAGGGTGCAAGGGGAGGTCTTGGACTCCGTGGCTGGCGCCGGGAGGAGAAGAGGCGGCGAGGAGAGAGATGGGGAGCCCCCGGCGGTGCTGCTCGGACCTCCTTGCTCCTCCTGCTCCGTCT
>NC_139939.1:22441808-22451808 GCF_963454915.1 Gymnoscopelus microlampas
CCGTTAACAACCCAACAATTGTAAGCTTCATTTTTTTATAGTGTATTGTGTTTCTTATATAATTTAGAAAACATCTTTCCAAATATCTGATTTTACATTAACTGGATAGTTAGTATGTGATTATTAGCCTACTTCCCAGGGAGAGAGAAAAAGGCCTGTTATGATTATAAGTAGAACTGTATATGGATGTCAGGCCTTGTCACATCAGGCCCCTCTCACAGCACTGAATGGCAGGGCTGTCATAGCCTGTCGTGGTCTGTATCATGTTAGTATAATGGTCAGTATCATGTCAGTATCATGGTCAGTATCATGGTCAGTATCATGTCAGTATCATGGTCAGTATCATGTCAGTATCATGGTCAGTATCATGTCAGTATCATGTCAGTATCATGTCAGTATCATGGTCAGTATTATGGTCAGTATCATGGTCAGTATCATGTCAGTATCATGGTCAGTATCATGTCAGTGTCATGTCAGTATCATGTCAGTATCATGGTCAGTATCATGGTCAGTATCATGTCAGTATCATGGTCAGTATCATGTCAGTATCATGGTCAGTATCATCTCAGTATCATGTCAGTATCATGTCAGTATCATGGTCAGTATTATGGTCAGTATCATGGTCAGTATCATGTCAGTATCATGGTCAGTATCATGTCAGTGTCATGTCAGTATCATGGTCAGTATCATGGTCAGTATCATGGTCAGTATCATGGTCAGTATAATGTCAGTATCATGGTCAGTATCATGGTCAGTATCATGGTCAATATCATGTCAGTATCATGGTCAGTATCATGTCAGTATCATGGTCAGTATAATGTCAGTATCACGGTCAGTATCATGGTCAGTATCATGTCAGTATCATGGTCTGTATCATAGTCAGTATAATGTCAGTATCATGGTCAGTATCATGACACTCCTCCAATCCGTGAAGCAGACTGTTTGGGTTGGCCAATAATGGAAGCCGAGGTATACAATCTCCCGAACACTCTGAGAATGTCTGCCTCCTTCTCAGGCCCACGGACCGACAGATACAGATATTTGTGATTTTTTCCTTTCTCAGAAACTGTTGATCCATTCAAATTGCTGTTCGGCACTGCACATCTCGGGTTCATACTCGCCACGTTTGAGACCGAACGGCACTATCCGAGTTATGTCCGAAACAAAATTCATGTGATAGACACACACAGAGATTCCTTAACTTATAGAATAGATGTTAAAATGTTTAAACAGACAGACAGACAGACAGACTCACTAGACGACTCTTACAGAGGCACGACATAATAACCACTTGGCATCCCAATTTTGGGAATGTCATTATAGGCTAAATAAGTGGTTCAGTGCAGTGGATAAGCTATCCAGACGCCTGACTTTGGCATTCACAAGCAATCGATCCCTGACCTGGCTACGGTGGCCAGGTCCATGAAAAGAGAAAACAAATCATACTCTTTTTTTTCTTCTTTCAATTCAGGCCCCATGATGTGAACACCCAAGCTCTACATCAGGAATAATAATAGACACAACGATAACAGACAGCTTCCGTTTCTCCCTTGACTGAGGAAGAAATCAAGAGAGGATTGTTTTAATCTCAGAGCTGTGCTCTCATACACCCCTCCTGGCTAACATTACCTCCACACACCCTGCTCAATAAATGACACGTCAAAAGGGGGAATTTGCGGATGATTGCGTGTGCGTGTGCGTGTGAATGTGCGTGTGCCTGAGCGTGTGCGTGTGTGTTTGTGTGTGTGTGTGTGTGTGTGTGTGTGTGAGAGAGAGAGAGCCATCCTTGCCTGCCTACTTGCATGTGTGTGTGTGTGTGTGTGTGTGTGTGTGTGTGTGTGTGTGTGTGTGTGTGTGTGTGTGTGTGTGTGTGTGTGTGTGTGTGTGTGTGTGTGTGTGTCTTCAGGGTTATAAAATGCTACACTAGGTTGTCTAATGTAAAAATCATTCAAATAAGGCCATGCTACACTATGTCGTCCAATGTAAAAGAAAAACATAAAAACAAAAATGCCATGCTGCATTACTGTAGAACTATTGCCATGGTTCAGAGCCATAAGTGTGTAGTAGGATATAACACTACTGCCTTATTTACGTGAGGTAGTAGCCGTAGGTTGAATTTTTGCTTAGTGATTCCATCATGCGTTGCATCGGTTAACTAAACTAATTATGTAATAAATCCGTCTAGGTACTTTTTTTATTGGAACAAAGCTTCATTATATCCTCAAAACAGCTAAACCCAACAAAACTAATTGTCACAATTTCCAGTAATTCAGAAGGTGGTGGCAAGAATATTAGCAGCTGATTAATAGTATTGCTTGCATTATTGAAACGTTTGGATAGCTCTGTGGATCACCCCACGAGAACTTCATAACTCCTCTGTCAAGATCTGCATTTCTGTGTCTTGTTTTTTAATCTTATTTTGTAGTAATGGTTTTGTGTTCCTGTCTTCCTTTGTAGTTGTTACCTGTCTTGTCTTATGGTTCATTTGTATCACCTGTGTCCTGTTTGCCCCAGCCAATGCCTGTGTTGATTTTCTTTGTGTTTCACCTGTGTCTACTTATTCCCTGTGTATATATACCTGGTTTGTTTCAGTGTGGTTGTCAGATTCTTACAGGAGATCACAGTCAATTCAACTAGTGGAAAAAGCATACTCAAAATGGTATCCTAACCATGAGTGCTAGAGAGACTTGCAAAATATGCCATGAAGAATTAAGAGATTCTTCTGATGTGGTTGAAGTCCGTCAGAAGGGAGCTGATGGAATAAACGGCGCCAGTGTGCAAAGAGGGGATGACATAGTCATTTCAGCTGGTGAAAAAGTACACTCAAAATGTCCTACATAAATCCAAAAAACATTAAAATTCAACAAAAACTTAAAGTTGAGCCATTCGGCCTGGCGGAGACAATGAACTATAGTTAGAAGATGAACTATAGTTACAGTACTCCTTTAAGGCCCAAGTAAGGCCTATGAGTCTCACTGTCATGATCATGCGCGTTCATTTATCAACCAATATGGCTGATAAATGAATAAATACAGTAAAAGAGACACACACACAGTGCTAAAGTGGACTCTGTGCAGCGTTGCCATATCTGCTTATTATAAGCGACTTTGGGCTTCTTTTTCTGTAAAGTCGCTTGTAAATATTGATGGTTACTGGTTGCGTTTTTTTGGATGCTTGTTTCTAAAGTTTAGTTGCTTGCTTCCATTTTTTTTTTCATTGTTGTTTCGTCTGTTTAAACCAGTGGTTCTCAAACATTTTCTTGTCAAGGACCCCCACATTAATATATATTTGTTCACGGACCCCCATCTGGAAATATTTTGTGCAAGGGATGCCCATACAAGATTTGTGTATTTAAAATGTTCACTTTTTACCCCCAAGATTCTTTCGAAAATAGCAGATCTACAAGCTCACAACGTATCGCAACGTATTGTGAGCTTGTAGATCGTCTATTTTCAAATAGCTGATGTATATGCGCTTAAACTGCTCTTGGCCTAGGTCGCTTCTTATGGGCTTGTTCTCATAAAACAGGTTGCTTATTTCTATCGCAAAATCTGGCAACGCTGACTCTGTGGCAAGGCTTCCTCCACGTCATGTAAACACTATTGTGTGGCGGGTGATAGGGATCACTAGGGTCTAATTGTTTGAGGCAATATTCGCAGTGCGTTCCGTGGAGAAAGTGACAAACAATGCGGCGAGCTGCAGCCGGGCCGGCGTGCTCTCCTTCTCTCTTACAACAGATGTGCTCTCTGTTTATTTTGCCTGATTGTACTGGACACTGGCCATGCAGCTTCAAACACCACAATGTACACAACACAACGCAGAGTCATCATTTACAATGAAGATGATTTTAGATGAAGCACAAGGGATGAATGTGCACTGTCAGAGCCTATTTTGGATTCAACCCATTTAACCCAAGAACTGAGGCCGATTCTACAAATGCCTTCTAATGAAGTAGTTCTCATACTTTGAAAAATGTTTAAAAAAAAGCAGATGTGCAAGCTCACGGCGCGGCACGAAGCGATTTTTGAATAGCCAACGCGAAGTTCTAAAATGACACTGATGCTTTCCCGGTTTTAATGTTTTTTTTTCAAGTAGAACATATATGTACCTCCTTATTTCATCATATTCATTGTCATCTCCACTCAGCAGGTGTTTTTAATCAAACTTCAGAGTCACATTCGGAAATGTTCTTGAAGTTACTCAGCACAAATAATTGTTTATTACCGACATACCACTGCTGAGTCACGAAAGTATCAAAAGCATTCAACTTTTCCAAATAAAACTAGCACTTTAAACGTGGCTTTTGTGTAAATATTTGATGTGTTTGGTGTTGTTTATAGTTTTATCTTTAACAAGGAAACCCCCTGGACTTAATTAATATTGATATCTTGTACATCATCACATTCACGGTGATTACAAATGCTGTCACAGTGCCCCGTAGAGCGTTAGCACGTTGACGGTCACACATCACTCATTTCCCAGGATGCACCTGGCCAGGGGTAAGCAGGCGGACGCTGGGGACAGCTGTTTCCTGTACACACTTCCTGGTTTGGCAGAGGAGTGGGTTGGGGGGTGGGCTGCAGCAGAGCTCCGGGACAGAGTTGGGGGGTAGTTGTTGGGGGCGGTAGGATTAGAGAGCTGGCGAGGCCCTCAGTCCCTATCCAAACAGGATATATCTGCCACGGCCGCAGGTGTGAGAGAACCAACGCTTGTAACACCCTCACATTCGTATGTGCATGATACATGGCCACACATGCAACAAACACCAGTGAGGACCACTCTCTCAACCTTGCACACCTATTTCAGGCATATCATTAAAGGTGAAAAGGACCCAAAATTCCCCCCCCCCCCCCCCCCCCAAAAAAGACTTCAAAAACAGCTAATCTCGCTATTTGTTATACGACAGCATATAGGGCTTAAGTGGTTAACCTTGGGGGGAGAAGGGTTTAGGAGAGGATGGTAGGATACATGGAGGGAGTGATAAAGAGAAGGAAGCAATTTTATTGTCTCCTGTCTTAGAATAGACTCACCCAGATGAGGGAGAGAGAGAATGGCTGGTGGGATAATCAGAGTATAATAGGCTCAATCAATAGTTTCCTTGATTGCATGCTGCACACATGCGGTGCATTCCACTCGAGCAGCTGAACACAGCACAGCAGCACAGCATCATGCTTTAAGTATCTCTATTAACAGTAGGTAAGCTTGTACATTTCCTGCACAAAAAAAAACCTTGACCAACAGTAACCCCTATTATCTTATACTTCATTGACTCAAGTCCCCCAGGGGGCTGTACGTGGTCCACTCCTTTTTTCAATCTACTCCAAATCTCTAGGGTTCATGTGGTTAACTAGGCTGCCGTTCTTGCTATGCAATTGTATGATGTTTGCCAAGTTGCATATTTAGAGCTTGTCTCATAGACAGGTGGACTTTTCATTAGGGTCTTTTGAAGACTATATTTTGTTACTTGGGCCAATTCCTTTCTTTTATGGTAATTCTCCCAGCAGTCTATCAGTGGTGCATGAACTGGGTTAAAGCTACAGTATGAGAGGCCAAACAACTCAAAAGCCTTGCCAAACTAGACAGCACACCTGTCCAATTGGAGCCAGAGGCCAGCATTCTCCTACAATGCAGAGCTACCCTGATGACCTCATCTCTGACACCTCCCTCATCCATATACAACTTCCACTCAACTGCAACTTTATTATCACAGGTTTACTCGTGTAAAACATGTGACATGTGAAATTCTTTGTTGTACAAGCTCCCATCATTTGCGGTTTTGAAGAAAGGGGAAGAACACAAGGAAAACAGTTTGGATATGTCAAATATTCATAATATGAGTAGTAGAGCATCTCTACATTCACTTTTTATTGAAGAATGTGCTTTGGATCTGGTGTGAATGCACCAGAGTCTAATGGTCCAGCTAGCAGCGAATGCTGCTCCTTATACCCAATCACACACTAGATAGAGAAAAGGCCATGGTGTCAACAAAATCATTTGGGTTCATTCTGCAATCTGCCCATGAGATTTTAACATGTCATGTGCACAGTTGAAATTTTGGCCTAATAGCTCAAATCAGTAGGGTTCATCCTACGGAGAGTATGAAGGTTCACAGCATATTCCATGGCGATCCAGTAGGTAAAAAAAACAACCCTTAAATCCATCTAATTGTAAAACCATTATTGTGACATTATAAATCAGGAATAATCGGACTCCCCCATTCTGCTTTTCCTGTGTGGCCAACAGCAGCCATGCACATTGATGCCATGGTCGAGAAAGCCAACACCAAACTGTATTTCCTGAGGAGGTTGAGAAGCTGTTCTGCTGTCGGGCAGAAACCTCTTATCTCCATATTCCATTTTTTTTTTAAATTAATGTCGTACTTGATCATACTACAGCGTCACACAAAAGTAGCAGATCTACAAGCTCACGTGGTGCGAATTTAAATTTTAATCCTGAAAAGTAACAGTTTGGGAAATATGAGGTTTCCACCCGACAGAGACGATACTATATACAGTATAGTATATACCTGACACATGTTCTGTCAGACCTGATAGAGAAACGTACCTACGAAGTCATACCCTTTAAGAAAATGTGAAGGGATTTGGACCTTGTGCATTCCCCCTTCAATTTCCATTTCAATGTATTCAGCAGGCCCTCTTATCCAGAGCTTACAAGTGGTAAATCAGAGCATGCAGAGTAAGCATGAACCCTAGTCCAGTGGTTCTCAAACTTTTTCATGTCAAGGACCCCCAAATTGACACTTATTAGCCCGCGGACCCCCATTTGAAAAGATATGCCATGTTTTCTAGAGTTTTCAACCATTTTAATTTCGAGGACCCCCAGTTTGACATGCATTAGGCTACGGACCCCCATGTAATGGCATTTCTATCTCTGGGACCCCAATTTATATTGTAAAAGCAATGTTAATTTAACCCTGAGAGTGTCCAAATGGAACCAAATGGACCCGTTAGGGGTACACTCTCAGAGTTACCGACTCACAAGGGTCCATTTGGTTCCTCACTATCTATCATTTAGCTGGGGACCCCCTGGAACTCCCTCAAGGACCCCTGGGGGTCCCTGGACCCCACTTTGAGAACCACTGACCTAGTCTACAAATGACAGTTAAATAGTCACAAATGACAGTTCTTTTGGTCCTCAGTCTAACCCTGTAAAGCTCAAATATATCAATGTATTATTTTTCACCTTACAGAAATTGTAGTAGGCCTGAAAGTGTGTTCAAATGTAGAACAGGACAAATCTAATAATCAAAAAATCTTTTGGAGTTATGGTTCACGAAAAGAGGATTTTTAAATGTTTTTCACAAAAACAAAAACAGCGTAAAAAATTACAGTATGTGTGGATGCCTATGTCTATGATAGCAACAGGGCCAGACCTAGTATGAACACATTTATAGTATTATTTAAAAAAAAAAGAACAACTAAAGGTTATGTTGTAATCTTGCAACTGAGGGCCTTACATGGCTAACCTTCAACCCTCTGTGTCATCACCTGCCTTGAGTTATGTGCAAACTTTTATGAGTTCATGGCAGCTTCTCAAACAATGCTGTCTCATCCATTTCCCCTTTTGGCAACATCAATACAAATATTTCCAAAAGAGATGAGCAACGCCAACAGACAAAGTCTGTGTGTGTGTGTGTGTGTGTGTGTGTGTGTGTGTGTGTGTGTGTGTGTGTGTGTGTGTGTGCGTGCGTGCGTGCGTGCGTGCGTGCGTGCGTGCGTGCGTGCGTGCGTGCGTGCGTGCGTGCGTGCGTGCGTGCGTGCGTGCGTGCGTGCGTGCGTGCGTGCGTGCGTGCGTGCGAGTGCGCGTGTGTGGTGTTTGCATGTCTGTAGGAACCTCAGGTCACAATGACACTGCGTGGAACAACATCATTATTTTCTCTTCCTCTCTCATGTTTCTCACCATCAGCACTGTCACACCATCCAAGTTCCACTCCTCTATACGCAGCATGCCGGTGGCCTGGGCTCTGTTTGTCAACCCCCATCCTGTAATAATAGGAAACACAGCATCACTTTTCCATTTTCACCCCATACTCTATGCTCACATTTCACTGTAATTCCAAATAAATGCTTTCCTGTTAAGTAAACTCTTTCATTTTAGACTTGATGCTTTGCTTTTGTTATTTGACCCCGATTTTGGACATATAGGCGAACGTTTTCAAAAGCTTCCCAAAATAGCAAAAATGGCAAGATATGGAAAGCAGTTTGCAAGCAATAGCAAGCAGATAAACAAGCTAGCTTTGTCTGCAATTTTGACTGCATGACACCATCGTACAATGAAGTATAAAATATGTCTTGAGTAAGTGGTTAATACATACTGAAGTTTAGGCCAGTGGTTCTCAACCTGTGGGTCGGGACCCCCAGGGTGGTCCCCACATGATTTTGAGGGGGTCCCCAGATGACAGTGAAGAGACAATTTAAGGACTTCTAAGACTTCTTTTTAATACAAAAAAAATCCCAAAACACTATTACTGCATCAAAAGTAATCAACAAACTATACTATAAAACTGGTCAAACATTGGCCAAATTGTCAAATAATATAAGAAAGCGTTGTGACTGGTGAGCTTGCCTTGTAGATCTGCTATTTTCACAATATTTATCTATGGAACCAAGTCAAACTAAATGTAATGCCTCAACTCCTACATTTCAAGTGCTTGTCAGGGTGGGGGGTCCTGGGGGGTCACAGCCTGATAAGGGTTGAGAACCACTGGTTGGGTGGAGTTTAAAATATTGTTTAGTCTTGTGTGTGGAATTATGTTATCATGCCCAACTCTCTCAAGCCATACTGTATACTAGGCTATATTATAGCCTAAAGGCCTACTTGCCTTTTGGGGGGGACAATAAACATGTCCTTTACAGCATATCCACCTGCTTAATGTTCAATTACATCACTTTATAAACAAGCACTGAAAATAATGGATAAAAAAGCTAATGAAATGGCACCATTGCATATTCTTAGGAAATACAACATGCTTAGTTTTGACAGTTTTATAAGAATTTCCTTTGGCTACATCAAATTGATTTCTAAATGTGTTAATTGACCTGTCCTCAGGTGAGCCAGACAAGCACTAATAGAATCACCACAAGGGGATCAGCGAATGACAACTACAAGGTAGCAATGCACAGCACCACTTTCTGAAGGGATACACTTGCCCAACCAACTGAAATATAAAAACAAACTGATCTCAAAATATTTAATGGAAAAGGTTAAATACTGGTTGAAATCAAACCAAAGCTGCGAACACTAATTATGTTATGCACGCTTTAAAACGTTAACGTCATTGCTTTCATCACTGTAATTTGGGAATGTTAATGCTTTTGTAGGCTACTTGTTTAGATTAGAGCTTCATGCATGTGCGTATTGTAATGAGATTATTTTTGAACTAGGTACTTACACAGACTTTATATAGAAAGGCCTAACCAGAGACAGGGTTCGCAAAATAGCCTCGGCTAAACCCCACATACAATGCAACGGCCAACGGTTTCGTGTTTTTATAACTTGATACATTGTTTTTTCTATTGTCCCTATCAAATAAACATACATTTATTTTAAAAGTACCCCACTTATGCATATTTACCTGTAATTCCTCCCCCACTGCACAACTTCATGCTACCATTGTTCAATGTGTAGTTATTTAATTCTGACGTTAGGCTACTTCGCCAGTAGATGGAGACAAAGGCTAAATTACACCATTCTGTACCAGACTAGCCTTGTGCTTGATGCCTAAACTCTAACTACAATTCAAATGAATTATAATTCAATCTGCGGCCCTGGCTGAAACTATGGGCCCAAACCCTTTCCTTAAAACAATTTAAAATTAACTTTCACTCTTTATCAACTGTTATCAATAATATTCATCATAATACCATATGTTCCTTATTACGCCATAGAATTATCACGCTTGTACAACAAGCTTTGTTAGGTGATTGGGTACCAATCCCATGCTGAAGTCAAATTACAATTTAGCATATACTCAGATCAG
>NC_139939.1:22456808-22709308 GCF_963454915.1 Gymnoscopelus microlampas
TGTGTGTGTGTGTGTGTGTGTGTGTCTGTTTATGAGAGTCAACCAGGGTGGTCTTTGGCTGCAAGCGTCCAGCCCGGCATGCAGGCTTGTCAACACAACACAACACCAGAAAACATCCCATATCTCAGCTCCTCCCGGCTTCTTCTCCATCTGCCAAAGCCTGTCCAGAACTGGCCGTACACAGTAATTTAACTCTGAAACTGTAAAAATGGACCGTGTGCGTGTGCGGTGTGTGTGTGTGTGTGTGTGTGTGTGTGTGTGTGTGTGTGTGTGTGTGTGTGTGTGTGTGTGTGTGTGTGTGTGTGTGTGTGTGTGTGCGTGTGCGTGCACGTGCGCGCACGCGAGTGTGTGTGCGCGGGAGGGCTTAAGTCCTCCTCTAGAATAACAAAGCTGCAATTGACACTGACCTTACCTCCCATTACTCCTCCTCCTCCTTCTACCATGATATGGTCTGGCCCCGTATGGCTTTCTCTGACTGTGGTTTGCTGTGTTTTAATCACTTTCACCCTGGCGTCCCTATTTTGGGCATGTCTTTATAGGCGAACATTTTTAACATTACATTTTTTTAATTATTCTAAGTTTGATTGCACGTCTACAAGCTCACAATGCGTTGTATCGTGACTATTTAAAATAATATTTCTATAGGACTTGAGTTGTTAAATCAAAGCGTTGTGGTGTAAGTACATTTTTAGCATTATTTTCCAATCAAAATTATTCCTCCTGAATCTATGATTAATGCAGGAATCGAGTGGAAACTTGCTGTTACAAATCTGTGGAACTTCTGGAAAACTTCATCTGGGCCAAACATTTTCAATCATTATGAATGGATCCCATTGATGATCCATCTTTCTTTCTTTCTTTCTTTCTTTCTTTCTTTCTTTCTCAGTCAGTCAGTCAGTCAGTCAGTCAGTGAGTCTGTCTGTCTGTCTGTCTGTCTGTCTGTCTGTCTGTCTGTCTGTCTGTCTGTCTCTCTCTCTCTCTCTCTCTCTCTCTCTCTCTCTCTCTCTCTTTCTCTCTCTTTCTCTCTCTCTCTCTCTCTCTCTCTCTCTCTCATATCTGGCTTGAGTCTCCAGCACCTGTCAGCTCCAGTTTTTATGAGTGTTTGAGGCAGGGTTGGATATGGAGCAGCAGGACTGAGTTGTTTAAGAGGGAGGAGATGAGGTGGAGGGGAGGGTGGAGAGGAAAAGGAGATATTCATGTTATTTATGGGGTGCAGGACGACGCGGGCTGCCTCAAACACTGCTGGAACACACTGACAGCATACACATCTCCTCCCACTCTCTCTCGCCGTCAGTCAAATACGATTTAGACTGCTAACTGCCCCTACAAGCTGTTATTATAAAGCTAACATCTATCTGAGACAGGGTTTATGATAACTACCATATTTGACTACCATGATGGTCTTCTCGCTGATAGGAACATAAATGCATGCAAAATAATTACCCATTTTCTCTGGGTGATTGTAACAGAGAGGTCCTCTGTTACTTGTCATTTGCACATGTACATTGTAACCTTTATTTATGGATGGATTCATTGCATAGCATATGGTCACTTTAGTATTTGCACGGCATAATTTGCACATTGTAGTTTGCACAGAAAGGAATGCAGTCATTTTATTGTTGATTACATTTAACTGAACATTTGAGTTGTGTCCTGTCCAGCTGAGCTGGCCACTCAGCTAACTAGTCCACCTATGGAGACAACATGTTTGGTGATATCTGGCAAGTGCAATTGGTGTAATATGAGTGCAATAGAGACTAAGTGGAATGTGTGAGAGGTGCAATATGGGTAATGCTGAGTAATGATTGAAAGCTTAACATGTACCAAAGTGGGCTGTTCTGTTTGCCAGTGTAATTGGGCTGGACCAAGTCAGAAGGGCAGAGGGGGGTTATAATGTGTATTTGGAATTGTGAGGGATCTTGTGTAAAGTTGTAGTATGATAATCATTAGTGGTGTAGTTCATGGAGTTTTAAGATATTTTATGAGTTAATGTTACATGTATTTCTGTATTTATATATTTCTGTAGTTGTATATCTACCCCTTGACATGGTGGAGTCTTAATTGCCTCAGCTGCTCCAGCTGAGTATAAAATTCTGCCAGTAACAAAGCTGTTCAGTTGAGGTAGAATGTGAGCCAGGCAACACCATGTACAGTATGTCACCTGTGGTGGAGCTCCTGTGTTGTCTTCTGTAAATCTGATGTCGGTGAATAAACACACCTCTTGGTTGCACTTTACAAACGACTCTGTACTGCTTCCAGCCGCAGAAGGGCTCGTTCTCACAGTGATCAATGATAGTTTGTTATCTTGTGTACCAAATCACAGAGTTTAATCCAATACCTTGGCTTAGTTGGAATTCACCCTTCCCCCTTTCTTTGTTGCAAAAACACCCTAAGCCTTTATTATTTTAAAGGTTAAGAAAAGTTAAGAAAATACTTTTGCTCATCAATACTATGTCCATTATCTGATCACCTTGTGGTCACATCTTGGACCAGTTTGGGGCAAAGTCATATCAGCTTCCCTTGAGGTTTAGATCTCAGCTGTAACTTGGCAGAAGAGATTTGGTGTAGAGGGAAAAGGGAGGGGGGCAAGTATAGACGCCTGGGACATTGATCAACAAAGTATAGGGTTTAAGTGGTTAAGAACAGGAGTCCTGAATGAGTAGAAACAATGGCGTACTATACGGTACACCTGCTAAAGCCAGGATTGATTGTATAATGAAGACAATATGCATCATGCACTGCCAACAACCACAACTTTATTTTCTTGGGTACACAGTTAAAGGCTGGGCGCCTCCTTTTTGTAGGCTAAGGGCTTAGGTTCACAACAGTACTATCCAATGATTAGTTTACCCATGAGACCTGGTAAAAAAATAAATAAGTTAGGAATGATCATTCTGGCATCATTCAGAAACAATCAAATTATATTGTTTCACCTGCTTCCAGGAAAAACAAGCACAAGCACGGAGAGCTGTCACCAGCTCTCAGTTTGCACATGAAATGTTTGGACGAACAGACAGAAAGACTGACTGACTGACTGACTGACTGACTGACTGTCTGTCTGTCTGTCTGTCTGTCTGTCTGTCTGTCTGTCTGACTGATAGACTGACCGACCAACAGGCCGACCGACTGACTGCTCAACCAACCAACTGACTATGAAAATAATTAAAATATCATGATAGAACCTGGGTAAGCATAGACTACAATGTAAACATGTACTGTAGTGCCGACCCATTACGTATACTGTAATTCAAACTTTGTTGAGAGCAAGCGTACTTTTTGAGTTTAAAATAACCACATTGACCACTTTTCACGTGCTCTCAAAGGGGAAAAACGATAACTCTATTCTATTCTGGTGATGAAATGATAATACAGTGCATATACAGTATACTGTAAACCCAGTGCTTTCACTCTATAAGGGAGAAAAGACAACTCAAAAGCAGCTTTTTTAAATTAACAGCCGTATGTCTTCAGCCAAAACCCACAAATTACCACCCTCCAGCAGCAGAGAATTAGGAACAATTTTGTGTTCGCTATAAAACAAATAAATAAATAAATACAAAATAAAGACCAGGGACGAGAGGCGGAGAGGAAATACAGCTTACTCATGGGACCACCAAAGCAGGCCTGCATGCATGGGACTGGTGACATGCAGTTTGCATTAAGTGCTGGAGAGACTTGCATTGGAGGGAGATTGAAAGAGTTCTCTTTATTACATGGCCTATTAGACTACTTATAGAGTTTTAGATTTTTAGGAAGCTGTTGAAATTCTTCCTCACTGGTGTGCGAAAAGAAAGAAAGGAAAAGAAAAGAAAAGAAAAGAAAAGAAAAGAAAAGAAAAGAAAAGAAAAGAAAAGAAAAGAAAAGCAGTTACTGAGTGTAAGCACTCAGTAAGTGTAAGTCTAGGAAAATGTGTTTTCACCGAATCACATGGGCTCAAATGTTGGCAGAAATTGTTCGATCAAATGAATTCCTGCAAAAGCCAGCTTTATCACCATAGATCATATAAAATTAATAAACCATATTCCTATTGCTGCTCCAGTCACTTAGGGCTCCATGGTGTTATAGACCTGATCTCAACTTATCTGATGTTGTCAGACTTATTTGCCAAAAGCGACAGCAGAGACTGTTTTCTACTCTGCCCCACAGAAATCGATGAGATTCACATAATTACAAATTCTGTTCATCATTCCAGTGTATTGTCCTTTCTTTCTGAAGTATGTACTTCATCAAAGGCCTTACTTGTGTCGTCACCAGTGATTAATCCAGTGCCATGTCTGTGTCCTCCTGGGACATCCAGTCTTCTGGATGTCTTCCTGTTGTGGGGATGGGACACTCCGCCTTCTCATACTCATTCAGAGGGAAAAGAGAGACAGACAGAGAAGGAAATATAGGATTCAAGCTCACCTCAGACAACGTTGGAAAGTTTGTCTTTCTAACATTGTCTGACTTCCTAGAAGAGAAATGGTAAGAGAGCGTAGGCCAGATGCCAAGACTCCCAGGTGAGATCAATGGACATTGCACAAAGCTGTGGTTACAAATCCTCAAAATGGACCCAAATGGATCAATTGAGTCCACTTCTACACTTTTGTAGTTAAATTAACACTGAGGATTTCATGTGATGGTTAAATGATGGCCTAGATCAGAGCCGTGGTTAGAGATGGAGGGCGTTCCTTTACTACCAGAGTCACCTCTCAACATGTAGTCCACACCCCACAAGAGCCTTGGAGAGGACAGGGAACAACTTCAGGCCGGCCCCAATCCCAGGAGGAGATGATGATGGGACCGATGACTGGCCCCAACTGAACTTTGCCTTTATTGCTTACATCAACACTCCATTAAATGACAAAACATTCACATCACATTAAGTATTAGTCACAAGCTAATTAATAGCAAAATGTAAAATATAGGCCTACATTTCAATGAAATTATTCTGAAATCAACGATGATACATGGGTGTCCGAGTAGCATGAGGTAAAACACTCACCTACCTTGCAGAGCTCCGGGTTCGTTTCCCGGCAGTGATACCTCTGGCTTGGCGTTCCAATATGCACAATTGTCTCAGGTGGGAAGCCAGCAGGAGATTGTGTGTTTTTTGCTGTGCTAGCGACTGCTACTGATTTGTCAGTGTGCCTGTTCAATGGGGAGGGGAACTGCGGTTGATAGCGTGAACCTCTGCACGACGTGTTACGTCAGAGTCAGGTGAAAATAAGCATCTAGCGACTTCCATGTGTATCGGAGGAGACATGTGGTTGTCTACACCCTCCCAAGGCCAACAGTGGGGCGGTTGGCAGCAACAGGGACCACAGCACATATGGGAATTGGCAATGAATAAATTGGGAGAAAATGAAAAAAAGATCTAAAAAGAGAATGATACATTCACACATCCTTTTCTCTGCCATGTTATGGGTCCAGGTGGTATTGGGTGGAAAAGATGCCAGGTACCATACCACAGGTTTTCCAGTACCAACGCCAGGGGAAAGTTGTATGGGAATGAAAAGAGACTGATCGGAACCAAATGCCCCTTCATCAAAGAGTTTCCCTAAGCCTGTGTAATATACAAACCTCCTGGTGTTCACCCTTGGTCCACTTTTCCAGATCTGCTTTTCTTTCCTCTCAAGGTCTGATTCCATCTTTCCTCCACTAAGTATTTCAGTTCTGTTGCTTGTTGACCTGGAAACTGTGGTTTCTGAGTGAACGTGTGGTAAAGACGGACAAACACATGCATGGCTGTGTGCTGTACACTGAAACCAACACGCACACACACACACACGCACACACACACACGCACACACACGCACACACACACACACACACACACACACACACACACACACACACACACACACACACACACACACACACACACACACACATTCACTCTCTCTTGCTCTCATACACTCACTGGCTCATCCGTGTACACTAAACAAACAAACAAGTTCTTCTAAGCAAACACACACACACACACACACACACACACACACACACACACACACACACACACACACACACACACACACACACACACACACACACACACACACACACACACACAGCTATGCCCCACCCCTTCGTTCACTTATACACACATGCAGACGCTCAATCTCCAAAGTGTTCAGTATAACGGACTGTAAGTCAATGACATTATGGCCATCTGGTTTTGTTGTCTTAAATGGCAGTTTGTTGTGAGGATAAACACTGGCAGTAAAAAATAAACCTATTCCTGTCATTTTCTCCCCTTTGTTGTGGTCCGATTTCTGGCTCTGGGATAATTGGAATCATTCATCCTCTATACTCACACCTCTCAAAGAGATCTGAGAATCTGTTTGAAATACATAATAAGAGAATAACTGTGGGGAGAATCGTCTAAAGGAAAAGTTGTTGTCAGTACTTTGTTCATCTAACATTTCCTCTGCTAATATCCAAACTTCACTCAAGTGTCTTGTGCTCCATCTCCAGTCTTCCAAAGAGCTCTTATGGAGTATGATTATTATTGTTGTCTCTAAGCATACAGTCAGTCAGTCCTCCCCCTCTCTCCCCTCAATCTTTTTCTCCTCTCTCTCTGGACACATGGCTAAAATATGAGCTCATGGTCCTTCTTGGGTGGCTGTGCTGTTATATGTCGCTGTCTTCTAACTACTTGAGGTCTAAGAAATGGGGGAGGGGGTTTCTCAAATAAAACACTCTGTCATATTTCCTGACACGGAGGCGATATGACATCTGAACTTATCCAGCTCTGCCATATAGTTCCCCTGTGCAGTTGTATTGGGCCACAATGGGGATACGATATATTTTCAGAAAAAGAGGCAAACAGGACATTGTCTGTGTGCATGTGTGTTATAATTGAATGAAATTGAAATATGACAGAGCCTGCCAGGAACAGCAAAGGGCTCCCCAAAGAGTTATAGGTGGAAATGTATGTATTGTAGCAGGCGTGCTTTGAGCCACAGCTCACTTAGATCAGCAGTGAGAGCCTAGCTTTGGTTCTGTGGATTTTATATACACTATTTTCCCTATGTTTTCATGTAGCCTATTCTGCAATTCTTGGGTTTCTGGTGGGTAACCACATAACACGAGTGCAACAAAATGTTTACGTGCCTGGGTCCCGGGGAGGTCTAAATGTATTCTGTTTGAGCCGAAAAATGTCTAAGAATCCTTACTCTCTTCTATTGACATGATACATATCAAATGGGTCATTTGGGTACTTTGGCAGTATCGCTAATCTTTCATTTACCTTCATTTCAGCTATTAACAGCTATTCACGCACGCACGCACGCACGCACACACACACACACACAAATGGACTGGAGAAATGTGTTGCTAATCGTTTCTACAAATAATTTCGTCCACAAGCAAAAATCAGTGGAATCAGATTTTGGTGAGATAGGCTGTTTTTTAATCCTTTATTGGATTGTATCGGTTTTACAGTGGCATTTTAGAATCTTCTAGAAACTAGATTTTCATAAAATCTTGAGTGAGATATGAAAAAGAAAGATTATTTTTTCCCAAATGAGAAATACAATTGCCCATCAATGTATGAAAAATGGGTGTCATGTATGGTACTGGTTCAACTTTAACCACTTAAACGACAAATAGTGAAAATAGCTAATCTAAAAGCTCCCATGTTGTAAGTTTGTAGATCTGCTATTTTCTTTTTTAAATGTGTCCAAAATAGGGACACCAGGTTGAAAGTGGTTAAACTACAACAGCCTACAGCGATGCATTTTCCAAGCACATATATAAATTCAACTGGGACAGTTAGCTCATTGCAAATCTCTCTGCACTTGCTCTAATGCAAAAAATACAGCAGCAGGCTATGTGCATCGGCATGATGCACATTTAAACTGCCATCGTGCCATATTGGCAGTTTAATTGCCATATAGCATTGGCATAATGACAGTGACCAAAATCCAATTAGAGCATGAATAAAACTCAAGACATAACAAAACAAGCAGCCAAAAGTAGGGTATAGAGTTTTACATTCACTAACCTTTATTATGGCCAGATCACCAGATGCATTTGATAACTCTGCTAATACCATTGCAGCATTGCCATGGTCATGTGCAAGTTATTTAAAGTGCAGGGACTGGCAATACACTCATGTTTTGCTACAGAATATGAAAGCCTGTTTTGACTGAAGAATGCCTCCTTTGTAACATCTGTGGCCCAAAATGCACACAGACACACACAGAAGGGGGGGGGGGGTATAGCTGTAAGCTCTTGTGTTTACATCACCTCTAAATTCAGAGTAAAGGTGATCAATCAAACCTTGTCACCTAAAGTCATTGATGTCATATAACCGTTTTCCAGACAGTCAGTGCTACATTGTTTTGGCAATAATATAACAATCAATGGTACAACAACTGCATTTTAGCTTGCTCAAAATCATATTTTGAAATATCTGTAGTCAAAATGCAACAAATGCAATGTAATATGTCCACATTTTATTAAAACGTTAATAAAAACCAATATTATTTTGGTCAAAATATTATAGGCAAAAAAAGTTGTAATTTCAATTAAATAAAACATGTTCATAATAAAGTATAGAATTATACTTATTGTTATATTATTATTATTATTGATATTACTATTATTATTATACCACTAATTTATACTCTGGGCAAACAAGCAAATCATTTAACCCTCTCTATTGTCTCTTGAGCTGTATACTAGTTAATTATTAAATTCATTTTTAGGCCTACGTGAAACAAAAAATAACAGCTTTGTAGAAAAATAGTATTTGTTATAAATGAACCATCATTGTTTAATAAATTGCATATTAGGCACGTTAGACATAATGGCCTTCAATGTCGAGATGGGTTATTTATGCACAACCTACAAGTTGATAAAATGCAAATAAAAATAAAAATAATGTTCAAAGCAAATTTCTCTGAAGCCAACAAATAAACGACACTTTCTGCACACAGTGGCATATTAACCAGTGGTGTAAAGTAAATATTAAAGTACATTTACTTAACTGTAGCCTACTTAAGTACAATTTGGAGATATTTTTACTTTTCAGTACTTTTACTTCTACTCCACTACTCAGACGCAAATAGTGTAGGCCTACTTTTGCTCCACTATAATTATTTGAAAACTTTGGTTACTAGTTACTTTGTGGATTATGATTATTATTACAAAACATACATTAACCACTTCAGCCCTATATATAGCCTACATTTCGGCCATTTGAAAATAGCCGATCTAAACTCACAATGTGTTGCATCTGAGGCATTGTGAGCTCGTAGATCTGCTATTTTCAAAAGATTTGTATACATTTTGAACGTGTGAAATGGGACATTCTGCATAATGAGTTCTTTCTACTTTTTCAGTAGGCCTACATTTTGATACTAATACTTTTTTGTATTCCAGTCCATTTTGAATTCCAGACTTTTACATGTAACAGAGTAGTTCTACATTGCAATATTGCTACTTTCACTTCAGTAAAAAAAAAAAAAAAAAAAAACTTGATCAACATGTTAATCTCAGACTAATTGCCAATAGGCTGCGGTGCAGGAGTTTATTCGCTATAAGGCTCGCACTGGAGAGAGGCCCCAGTCTGTAGTCTGAGGGGATGCGGTGGCATCATCAGTCCATGAAGTGACACGGGGGAGAAGAAAGGGGTTCCGCGGGGGACGAACGATGACACGGCGGTGTCAAAATGATCAAAGAGAAGCGCCCGAGTCGGTGGGCAAGTCTTTATTTGTCCATGATCACTCGTGGCGGTCCTGGAGAGGAGAGAGGAGAGCGTGGGTAGAATGCTGTTAACAGGTGGGATGCGAGGAGGAGAAGAGCTCGTTCTCGAACCTAGATCGTGGTAAAACTGATGATGGAGGTACGATCCCGTCCCGTAGTAAGGGATCCCGGCGTGCGTAACGGCGTCCTTTAATATCGCTCCCATTCCCAGACGGAAATGCTGGCGCTTGAAGCGCTTCCTCCGCCGCAGGAAGCTGCCGTTCTCGAACATATCGGCCGACATGGGGTCCAGGGTCCAGTAGTTGCCCTTGCCGGGGTTGCCGGGCTCCCGGGGCATCTTGACGAAGCAGTCGTTCAGGGACAAGTTGTGGCGGATGGAGTTCTGCCACGCCGGGAACTTCTCCCGGTAGTACGCGAAGCGCTGGCTGATGAAGTCGCAGATCTCGCTGAGGGTGAGCCTCTTCTTGGGACTCTGGAGGATGGCCATGGTGATCAGGGCGATGTACGAGTACGGGGGCTTCACGGACCTGCTGCCCACCGGACCACCGGCACGGATCGTCCCCTCTTCCTCCTCGGGCCGGTCAGGAGAGTCTCCCCCTGACCACTTCGGTGGAGCAAATGGTCGAGTCTCCTGCGAAGACTCGACCATTTGCTCCACCAAAGTGGCACTAGTGTCCTCTTTCAGCGACGAATAATCCTCGTTTCGTGCGTCTTTATGATCGTCCTCCTCTCCCTCCACGTCTATGTCGTTGTCATCCATGGGTTTGTTGTCGTCCAGGGTCATTGTCCTCGGGGCAGTGCCACCCGGTGCCACCTGCACCACCAACAGGCGAGATCAATGACGAACACACACGCAGGTCCCCCTGTCCTGTTCTGTCCGCTTCTCATTCACAAAAAAGGGAAATGCATCTGTCTGGGTCTTTGACTTTTTAGCCTCCCCCCACCATCCACTCTCCCCTCCTTTCTCCTCCTCCTGCAAACATTGTTGCTAAATAAAAACAATATAGGCCTACCCTGTCCAATGAAACTCAGAGGTAACCTCTTAATTTAAAGACTAGAGTATAGCCTATCCTCTTACCATAAGAGGATAGGCTATAGGCTACTCTAGTCTTTAAATTCAGCCATAGCAACACTTAACGATGCACCCCCCCTCACATCCAACCCACCCACCCCATAGCTTCATGCTTGGCCATTGATATCTGGAACAAATCGTATCTTTATGAATGAAATACTTTGACTTCTACAGGGTCTTCCACAGAATAAAATCTATTGCCTAATTTTTAAGCTGTTTTTCCCATACATTGTTTATATATACACTTACTTCTATTACTGTATGTACAGTACACAACACATAATATGGCCTATAGGCTACAGCCCTATAAGTATACTTTTCACTTGTTTAATGAGACTTATACTTGCTCAGCTCACCAGGCGGTAGGCTAGACTTCTTTGCCAAGTGGGTGGCCACACACAGACTGATACAGAGCGACTATTATTTCAAAATGGATTACGTCTTTGACTGATTTGAAACAGTCACATTGGGAAAAGACGCCTCGTCTACCATTATGCCAAATAATCTAGCAAGGCATGTATGGATATGGTCATATAAAGGAAATACAGGCTAATGTACTGAAATCTACGTAGGCCTACCTATGAATTTTTCATGAACTGTATCTGAATTGGGTGAACTTACAGCATTACATTTTGCACCATATTAAAACTACCCCCCCCCCCCCACACACACACACACACACACACACACACACACACACACACACACACACACAGCACCAATTGAACAACAAATGAGCAAATCCATTTCTTAATAAATTCTGTGTAAGCAATGCATTGTGTTTCAAATAAGTTTTGGCAGAAAAAAAATGGTTCTTCAAAAGAATTTTAATTGAGACCAAAACATGTACACTCTCCAACAAAATTATTTCCACAAAAACAGCTCAGAGCAATTATTTGGCTAGCAAAAATGGAATGACTGCAGAAGAAAACAACAAACGAGAACAAGAAAAGAATGAAAACAATCACAATACAAATTAAACAGAGAATATATTATTAAATCTTCCTTATTACAACCAAATGTACAGTATATCAGCAGAACATACATTAGCTAGCCGTCAGGCTCAAACAGAGCAACAGGTTTTTGTAGTAAATAATGACCCTTACGGGGTACATTTGGGTCTATTTTTACACAGGATTTCACTGTGTGGTAAACGAGACAACACAGGCATTCAAATGGAGCCTTAAATAGTGAATAGTGAGTAAGAGGTACAAGTAGTACAATATCAAAAAAGTTATGTCTTCATGCCTACTGTGCAAGACAAAGTGAAGACTAAATCAATATAAAACTACACAGCAATATATAAACAGTCAGGGAGTCATTATCCAAGGTATACATGTGTGCAAAAGTGCGAGATGGAATTGATTAAAGTACTCAGAGTTCTCAGTAAAATATATTAAGTCAATCTAAATAGTTATTTTGTCGTCAGTAAATTTGAGAACCTGTAGTAGGTTGAATGTGTACAGAGCCAAGCTTGGCTGCACCAAACTGTTTTAATTTCGAACCAGTGTGTGAGTAAGTGTGGTATAGAGTTTCATTTTGTGCGGTGTTAAACCACCATACCTTTTACACCTTCACTACCAGACTTTGTGTTTTCGCTGAGCTGAAGTCAGCCTCACAAAGTTTCCACACTTGGGGCAGCACAAGCTGGTGTTGCCCTCCTTCCTAGGGATGTGCCAGCACTTGATACAACGCACTCTGTACTTCTTATACCTAGGCCATAAAAAAAATACTGTGTTAATTACATTTCTCTACATGTTCAGGCTGAATATTATGCTTCTTGCAAAACATGCAACATTGGTAACCCCAGCATCAGAAACAATATTCTTTATGTGCAAAACTTTTCAAAGTGTAAGTACATAATGACTCAGTATAAGCATCATACAGAAACATGACACTGTGGTCTTCCAAAATAAACCAAGTGATACAACAGACACACAAGGAAGGCAATATTGGAGTGAATCTTTGTGTTAAGTACCAAGGGCACAATAAATAAATAAAAAACACAAAGTGAAATATTTCTTTAAGTCCCCGTGACAATATTATTCATAATAACCAGAAAGCCAAAATAGTGTTAGATTAGTACTCTTACTCTGACAAGCTTGGTAAATGTATTGAACAGCCTATATTAATATAAGCCACCTTATTCCACAGGCATTACAGAGTGGGGTCCCATCCTCAGCATCCCTCCACATAGGGGTCTTCTTGGTGCAGCATGATGCACATACTTTGCTCTCTGATAGGGGGAGACAGTAGTAATTCATATTAAGTTTTATACCAGTAATTTAATAGGCATTACATTTCAGTTGCAACATCTTCATCAGGCAGGAGTTACCTGATAAAGCTCTTGTGACTGAAATGTTGTGTTAAAGTACAATACAAGTGAAGACATTGTGTGGGATCCTGTTTATTTTTGCACTCACTTCCTTTAGTTCCTACATACCTGACACCAAGGTGTGCAAAAAAATATAGTAAGAATAAGACTTCACTGAAAAAAACACCTGCAAAGACTTGTCAAAGGACATCAAGGTGACATGAATGTAATTGTATTTCAGTACCGGTATTTAAATAAAACATTCATATGTCCTAGGCAGTTAAATGATGCCTCTTTTGTGTTTTACAACTTCAGAGAATGGAGAATAGTGACGATAATCCCTCTAGTTTATTTGTTGATTTATAAATGGACTGTATTAGCTCAATACAAATTCAGTTGTTCTGTATCCAATGACATGTTTTGTTTCTCCTTAATTTCACTCTACTTGTTAAAAAAAGGCCTTAAGGAGACTGTTTGTTACCCATTATAGTCTTAGGATGTTTACACAGCAGTTTCCCTAAATACCTCTTTTATTATCACTCATCAAATGTATTCCACCTGCCTGTAGTGAAGCTGTTTGAAAGCTAATTGTGCTGTGGTGGTGCCCCCTAGTGGTGGAAAAGGGGCATTTTGCATGACATGTATTACTGACCTGAACCCTTTTTTCTCCTGTTCACACTGAGCCATTTCTGTTATCCAGAGAACCCATCTCACCCAAAAATGAATAATACACAAAATAGCATAAATCTTTACCCTCACAACCGGGTCAGTGACACCTTCCACAGCAGCAGTATAGCTTTTTTGCAATCCAAAAGATTCCAATTAGCCACATTATTACTCATTTCAGAGTTGGGTCCATTTCAATATCAGAGGAACTCAATTTGACCCCAACAAGTTAGGAAAGCCTGTAATAATGTGCCATGTGGAATATCAATCTCACTTTGGGAAAACTTAGTTGAGCAGTTAAGAGTACCCCAACCATATCGCCATACTTACTAGAACTCTTGTTGGTTGCGTCACTCTCCTCTTCTGAGCTACTGGAACTCTGGGAAGACCGTGACCTCACTCTGGACCTCCTTATACTCTTAACTAGCTCCTTACTGTAGGGAAGGTACATGAAGACATAACTATTGAGCACCAAATGAAGTAACTTTTCATTTTCAGTCTTCTGAATACATATGATTTAAAACAAAAAAAGATATTACATAATGTTGCACTGTACAGTATATTTCCAGAAAACCCTCTAACCATAAGGACGTCTTTTTTGCACCATTTTATGCATTGATAAGTAAGTATTATACAATGTGGTGTTGCCTTTTATGTTTTTGTATTTAGTGAACTGCTGTACGCTGCCTTTTTTGACCAGAGCTCAACTGCAAATGAGATCCATATCTCAATGTGATTTCTCTGGATAAAACAATATATATAATAATAATAAATAAATCATATTTCATATTTCCCAATGGATATAAGCTGTCTTTACCTATACTTGGACTTTATGAGGAGCCGACACTGCTCCCTACTATCGTCCAGCTGTGTGTGCATGGTGAAGGTCACACCCTGAAGATCTGGGTCTTCAATATCAGGACTCCGGCTTGGGTGGGGCTGCTTTCTGGGAGTCTTGGTTCTCCATGTGGTCTGCTCAGGGAATGGATGGGAAGCATTTTGTCTGTGCTCTGGTGTAGTAGTCACAACGCACTGTTGAAGGGCTGGAGAGTTTATTTCTTCAGAATAGCTTTGAAATGACAACTGTGGAGCCAGTGGAGAATGAGAGGTTTCTACTTTAGATGCTGCAATTTCACAATCTTGCACTTGTGTTTTTGCACTTGACTGAGTCTCATTGCTCATCATGAGAGACTGTGGAGAGGCAGAAAGCAAATTCAAGGATAAGGGTTGCAGGTCATTTTGGGCGTCAACAGTGAAAAGCAGGTTTGAATTGAAGTCGAGTGTCAATGCTGGCTCTGATGTCAGATATTCCATTGTACTTAGAGAAGGGTATACAACACTTGCATCTTCATCTGAGTTACAGATAGGCTGTAGAAGCAGTGGGCCAAAGTTATCATCTGATGCAGATGAGATCTGTGTATGTGATAACACATTTCCTGGTGAAGTTGTTTTTAAAGTATCCTGTTGAGTAGAGATGGAATCCCCCTCATTCCAAACAAATGTGGTGAGAGCACCCTCGTAAGCCATCACTGAGTCTTTGCATGCATCTGCTGTAATATTTTGCTCTGTTTGCACATTGTCTCTTTTGTCATAAGTTGGTGATTGGATAACAACATACATTTGGGAGTCATTCACAGACCACTTTTCTTGAAAGTCACTTAATCCTTCACTACAGTTTCTCCTAAACTGTCCCATCATGTCCTCTAAGGGCCTGACACAAGTTATGTTTCCTTCTCTTGTAGTGACTACAGGAGGGGGCTGAGGATCCATCATTATGTGAGAAGTCACACTGCCACACCCCAGGCTCTGGTCTGTAGTATTTGTTGCTGAGGTAGATGGAGGGTCTGCAAAATGACCTAAATCCAGGGCAGATGACGATGAACTCGAGTCTCCTTCTTTTACATCTCCAAAATGCAAAAGCCTCTCACACTGCAGGTTGATAAGGCTCATCACGTCCCAAGGGTTACTGCATTGAGGGCTGGACCCAGTCTTGTATTCAACACTATCCTCTGTGTCATTCTCGTCATGGTTACAAGGCCACATGTGTGACAAACTTTGCTGAGAAGAGTCAGAAGGGAGAGACAAGTTCACATCTTCAGCCCCACATTTTACCATCAGGGCATCCTGGCTTGAATTCCCGTCTGACCAGGTGGTGGATGAGTTTGAATCCTGGTAACCACGCTGGACAGGTTCTGTTAGCTTGGAGGCCTCTTGGAGAAAGTAGAAAATAGTGGATTGAGTGGTATGGTAGCCTGGTGGGTCAGAGAACTGCTTCATGGCTCCCTGGGTTTCCTTGCTGAAGTCAACTGATGGTTCTGTCCCTGCACTCATATTGACATAATGAGTCTGTCAGGGAAAAACAAAAACAAAAAACCTTTAAGCAGATAGGCCTACATTAGATTATTTGACAACTTTAGTTACTAGTTACTTTATAGATTTAGATTATTATTACAAAACATACATTAACCACTTCAGCTCTGCATACATTTCGGCCATTTGAAAATAGCCGATCTACAAGCTCCCAATACGTCGCATTGTGAGCTTGTAGATCCGCAATTTTCATAAGATTTTAATGCATTTTATACATTTGAAAACTTGTGAAATTGGACAGTCTGCATAATGAGTACTTTATACTTTTGGTAATTTAAGTACATGTTAATACCAATACTTTTGTACTTTTACTCAAGTAAATTCTGAATTCCAGACTTTTACTTGTAACAGAGTATTTATACATGGCAGTATTGATACTTTTACTAAAGTAAAAAATGTGAGTGCTTTTGCAACCACTGGCAATGTGCTAAATACATTTAATATTTTCCTGGTCGACATTAATAAATAAACAACCCCAAAGATATGGCAAACATATTTAGAAGCTTTTATTTGTCTATACATACCTAAAACACAGGTTTAATTGTAGCTCTGATCCATAGTGTTATGGCCCAGAGCTAGTTTAATGGCATCAGCTACATTAGTTCATATATCAATGCATAAATCATTTTAACTATTGTCTAAATGTTGTCTTTAGAAAGGAATTAGCGACTTAAGCTTTAAATAAATCAACATAATTAGCCACGCTTAGAGTTTAAATACATTACCTCTCAAATGTCACCGAATTGATATTACGTTTGTTTCCAAAATGTAACCAAATGTATCCAGCTTTGTTCCTTTGATCTTGAATTTCGCGGGTAATAGTGTCTCGAGCGCATCCAGCGTCATCATTTATTTAACCACTTAAACCCTGTCTAAAAAAAAAGTGGGGTAAAAAAGAAAGAAAGCGAAAATAGCTGACCTACAAGCTTTCACTGCGTTGCAACGCTACACGTTGTAGATCTGCTATTTTGTTTTAATATTTAGTTTTTTTCTGACAAATATCGTAATGACATGGCCAAAAACAGAAAAGCCAGGATGAACTTTTAACACGCAGTTTAATGCGGCCTTTAACCCCGATCCAAGTCTCCGATCATGTACAAAGTTATGATCAGTCCGATGACTCCGATGGCCTCTGCTAAACAATGCTAACCGACGATCACGTTCCTTCATGTTATTTTTTAAAAGGACATTGCTTAAAAATGGAGGCCCAAATGTTTAAACACACTAAAAGTGCATCACGATCATTGAAAAAGTGAAGTCAAAGACAATGGACAGGACACTACGATCGCTGGACGCTTACCCGGGACTTTGTTTCTCCTCAGTTCAAGTTGTAGTTTCAGATGGATCACAATGAACGATCGGTGTCAGATTGGTGTTGCTGTCAGATGCTGTTGTTGGCTGTGAAGTGTGTCAAAAACGCGGGTGTCACAGATTGACACTGATTGCTCCCCATCACTACATAAACACATTCAGTCACTGTGATTCTGGTTCTTAAGGAAACGTGGTAGGCCCAACTAGTATCATCATGGTAATGCAACTAATGCACATTATTTCAAGACATTTAGCTCTACCGTTTACCAGGTAAATTCAATTAAAGTTAACTTTGCAAAGCACAGAAAAGTCGGTATTTAATATTTGATAAAACAAAGCTACTTACTAGTTGCTTTTGTTGCTACCTTGACCCAACCCCAAACCCATGGCACAACAGAATATTCAACTTATAGCTGGGAATTAAGGACAGTTCTTCATGATGACAGATGTCAACATTGAATTTATTTCACAAATCCAAAGATATGTCAATTATATGCTCCTACACAGACAATTGAACGACATTCCTTTTGTGCATTGGACAGTTGGAGTAAGCTTAATGTGATGGTTAAATATGGTAATCCCATTCTAGAGTAACATAAAACCAGCCAATGTTAGTTTACAATCAGGAATGTTCAAATCCAACACTTTTCAGGATGAAAGCACACCTATTTCAATTATTTAATCAACGTTTTGAATAGGTCTTATAGCAGGGTGTGCAATAGGCTAGATGGTGTCAACATAACTGCTAGCAATATAGGGTTGGACTTGAAATTCCCCTTTGATACTTGATAGAGAAGTGGCTCTAATTGCAGGTAAAAATGTTTTTTTAAAAGTGCATATGGTAAAATGTCAAGGCAAAATACATTGAACATGTGAGCGTGAAGTCAATGCTAGAGTAGGACAACATTGGACTGGCTGAAATTGACCGGATAACTATGGTTCTTATACTTGTGCGTAAATGACCATTGCATGAGGTTAACGATGGAATGTTCCTTTTAAGACCACCAAGATGTACAATGTGTAACAATAATATCCTGTGCTGCTACACCACTTGGGGGTTAACAGGCCAGCTTGTTGATTGTATGTTGTGAGGATATCTCAATTCATGACTGAGGACTTTCCATCAGTGGAAACCTTCCAGGTCTTAACCATTTTCAGCTTAAACGTTACGATTGTTACAAGACAACCCACTTCAGTGATGACTGACTGATCTGTTATCTGAAGGGATGTTCTGTCATGTTGGTATTTCTCAAACATTGTTCCACTTGGGAGTTGCTCTGGGCCTTCCCAGCTGAGATGCATCTGCATCTTGGTTATCTCCATCATTCAACCAGTGCCACAGGTAGCTAACTGGGCAGCAACACCCTTGTGTTTCTCAATGTCTTCCTCTCCACCAACTCCAGTTATTTCTGCTCAGTGTGGTTTGGGAACATGGCCGTCGACATAAAAGTTTCTGGTGACCTTAGGGAGGATTAGCTCCATTCCTTCCATCTCTCGGGTAATTATTATTTGACATCCCAGCCTGGAGTTCTCCTGGAGCATCGGTGCCATATCCAGCATGTCATCTTCCCTGGAAAAGAGAGAGCAATGATATGATATTTATTAGTTGAAAAATGACTAGGGGTCGAAGATCATGGCACAAAATAATTTGGTGATCAGTTACTGCCTGCCTACTCTCCAAAATATAAGGTGCCCAATTAAACAGAATACAGAAAATGTATGAATCATTTGCATTGCTAAAATCAGTTAGGGAACATGCTAGACAGCCAGGCAAAACAGTATCAAAACTACACACTATTTAAGGCTTACCTTTCCTCTGGTTCCGGTATTTTGTCTAAATGGTCTAAACTCACATAGACATGGCATGTTGAGCAGGCTAGTGACGCCTCACAGGCTCCTGGGATGGAAAAGGGAATTTCAACTTTAGATTATATTTCAGGATCAGAAGGACTTTGTCACACCTCAAGAAATATTTTAAGTAAGTCAGACTTGCAGTTCAATAATAAACCAAAATATAAACACAATCCCTATATAAAATGGCACCACGCACCTAATAAAACTTTATGAAAAAGAAAGATCTGCTTTAGCTTAAAATCCTATACATATAATTAGCTATAGCCTACATGTTTTTTTAATGAAGTTAAGTAACAGTGTTAAAAATCACATTAGCAGGTCTATGTGTGTGTATAAATAAGAGAACCATTATTCCTTGTTCAAAAGTCTGATTGCTTTGCTATATCACGTTTCAATTCCATTTCAATATCAGAGGAACTCAATTTGACCCCAACAAGTTAGGAAAGCCTGTAATAATGTGCCATGTGGAATATCAATCTCACTTTGGGAAAACTTAGTTGAGCAGTTAAGAGTACCCCAACCATATCGCCATACTTACTAGAACTCTTGTTGGTTGCGTCACTCTCCTCTTCTGAGCTACTGGAACTCTGGGAAGACCGTGACCTCACTCTGGACCTCCTTATACTCTTAACTAGCTCCTTACTGTAGGGAAGGTACATGAAGACATAACTATTGAGCACCAAATGAAGTAACTTTTCATTTTCAGTCTTCTGAATACATATGATTTAAAACAAAAAAAGATATTACATAATGTTGCACTGTACAGTATATTTCCAGAAAACCCTCTAACCATAAGGACGTCTTTTTTGCACCATTTTATGCATTGATAAGTAAGTATTATACAATGTGGTGTTGCCTTTTATGTTTTTGTATTTAGTGAACTGCTGTACGCTGCCTTTTTTGACCAGAGCTCAACTGCAAATGAGATCCATATCTCAATGTGATTTCTCTGGATAAAACAATATATATAATAATAATAAATAAATCATATTTCATATTTCCCAATGGATATAAGCTGTCTTTACCTATACTTGGACTTTATGAGGAGCCGACACTGCTCCCTACTATCGTCCAGCTGTGTGTGCATGGTGAAGGTCACACCCTGAAGATCTGGGTCTTCAATATCAGGACTCCGGCTTGGGTGGGGCTGCTTTCTGGGAGTCTTGGTTCTCCATGTGGTCTGCTCAGGGAATGGATGGGAAGCATTTTGTCTGTGCTCTGGTGTAGTAGTCACAACGCACTGTTGAAGGGCTGGAGAGTTTATTTCTTCAGAATAGCTTTGAAATGACAACTGTGGAGCCAGTGGAGAATGAGAGGTTTCTACTTTAGATGCTGCAATTTCACAATCTTGCACTTGTGTTTTTGCACTTGACTGAGTCTCATTGCTCATCATGAGAGACTGTGGAGAGGCAGAAAGCAAATTCAAGGATAAGGGTTGCAGGTCATTTTGGGCGTCAACAGTGAAAAGCAGGTTTGAATTGAAGTCGAGTGTCAATGCTGGCTCTGATGTCAGATATTCCATTGTACTTAGAGAAGGGTATACAACACTTGCATCTTCATCTGAGTTACAGATAGGCTGTAGAAGCAGTGGGCCAAAGTTATCATCTGATGCAGATGAGATCTGTGTATGTGATAACACATTTCCTGGTGAAGTTGTTTTTAAAGTATCCTGTTGAGTAGAGATGGAATCCCCCTCATTCCAAACAAATGTGGTGAGAGCACCCTCGTAAGCCATCACTGAGTCTTTGCATGCATCTGCTGTAATATTTTGCTCTGTTTGCACATTGTCTCTTTTGTCATAAGTTGGTGATTGGATAACAACATACATTTGGGAGTCATTCACAGACCACTTTTCTTGAAAGTCACTTAATCCTTCACTACAGTTTCTCCTAAACTGTCCCATCATGTCCTCTAAGGGCCTGACACAAGTTATGTTTCCTTCTCTTGTAGTGACTACAGGAGGGGGCTGAGGATCCATCATTATGTGAGAAGTCACACTGCCACACCCCAGGCTCTGGTCTGTAGTATTTGTTGCTGAGGTAGATGGAGGGTCTGCAAAATGACCTAAATCCAGGGCAGATGACGATGAACTCGAGTCTCCTTCTTTTACATCTCCAAAATGCAAAAGCCTCTCACACTGCAGGTTGATAAGGCTCATCACGTCCCAAGGGTTACTGCATTGAGGGCTGGACCCAGTCTTGTATTCAACACTATCCTCTGTGTCATTCTCGTCATGGTTACAAGGCCACATGTGTGACAAACTTTGCTGAGAAGAGTCAGAAGGGAGAGACAAGTTCACATCTTCAGCCCCACATTTTACCATCAGGGCATCCTGGCTTGAATTCCCGTCTGACCAGGTGGTGGATGAGTTTGAATCCTGGTAACCACGCTGGACAGGTTCTGTTAGCTTGGAGGCCTCTTGGAGAAAGTAGAAAATAGTGGATTGAGTGGTATGGTAGCCTGGTGGGTCAGAGAACTGCTTCATGGCTCCCTGGGTTTCCTTGCTGAAGTCAACTGATGGTTCTGTCCCTGCACTCATATTGACATAATGAGTCTGTCAGGGAAAAACAAAAACAAAAAACCTTTAAGCAGATAGGCCTACATTAGATTATTTGACAACTTTAGTTACTAGTTACTTTATAGATTTAGATTATTATTACAAAACATACATTAACCACTTCAGCTCTGCATACATTTCGGCCATTTGAAAATAGCCGATCTACAAGCTCCCAATACGTCGCATTGTGAGCTTGTAGATCCGCAATTTTCATAAGATTTTAATGCATTTTATACATTTGAAAACTTGTGAAATTGGACAGTCTGCATAATGAGTACTTTATACTTTTGGTAATTTAAGTACATGTTAATACCAATACTTTTGTACTTTTACTCAAGTAAATTCTGAATTCCAGACTTTTACTTGTAACAGAGTATTTATACATGGCAGTATTGATACTTTTACTAAAGTAAAAAATGTGAGTGCTTTTGCAACCACTGGCAATGTGCTAAATACATTTAATATTTTCCTGGTCGACATTAATAAATAAACAACCCCAAAGATATGGCAAACATATTTAGAAGCTTTTATTTGTCTATACATACCTAAAACACAGGTTTAATTGTAGCTCTGATCCATAGTGTTATGGCCCAGAGCTAGTTTAATGGCATCAGCTACATTAGTTCATATATCAATGCATAAATCATTTTAACTATTGTCTAAATGTTGTCTTTAGAAAGGAATTAGCGACTTAAGCTTTAAATAAATCAACATAATTAGCCACGCTTAGAGTTTAAATACATTACCTCTCAAATGTCACCGAATTGATATTACGTTTGTTTCCAAAATGTAACCAAATGTATCCAGCTTTGTTCCTTTGATCTTGAATTTCGCGGGTAATAGTGTCTCGAGCGCATCCAGCGTCATCATTTATTTAACCACTTAAACCCTGTCTAAAAAAAAAGTGGGGTAAAAAAGAAAGAAAGCGAAAATAGCTGACCTACAAGCTTTCACTGCGTTGCAACGCTACAAATGACAAATATCGTAATGACATGGCCAAAAACAGAAAAGCCAGGATGAACTTTTAACACGCAGTTTAATGCGGCCTTTAACCCCGATCCAAGTCTCCGATCATGTACAAAGTTATGATCAGTCCGATGACTCCGATGGCCTCTGCTAAACAATGCTAACCGACGATCACGTTCCTTCATGTTATTTTTTAAAAGGACATTGCTTAAAAATGGAGGCCCAAATGTTTAAACACACTAAAAGTGCATCACGATCATTGAAAAAGTGAAGTCAAAGACAATGGACAGGACACTACGATCGCTGGACGCTTACCCGGGACTTTGTTTCTCCTCAGTTCAAGTTGTAGTTTCAGATGGATCACAATGAACGATCGGTGTCAGATTGGTGTTGCTGTCAGATGCTGTTGTTGGCTGTGAAGTGTGTCAAAAACGCGGGTGTCACAGATTGACACTGATTGCTCCCCATCACTACATAAACACATTCAGTCACTGTGATTCTGGTTCTTAAGGAAACGTGGTAGGCCCAACTAGTATCATCATGGTAATGCAACTAATGCACATTATTTCAAGACATTTAGCTCTACCGTTTACCAGGTAAATTCAATTAAAGTTAACTTTGCAAAGCACAGAAAAGTCGGTATTTAATATTTGATAAAACAAAGCTACTTACTAGTTGCTTTTGTTGCTACCTTGACCCAACCCCAAACCCATGGCACAACAGAATATTCAACTTATAGCTGGGAATTAAGGACAGTTCTTCATGATGACAGATGTCAACATTGAATTTATTTCACAAATCCAAAGATATGTCAATTATATGCTCCTACACAGACAATTGAACGACATTCCTTTTGTGCATTGGACAGTTGGAGTAAGCTTAATGTGATGGTTAAATATGGTAATCCCATTCTAGAGTAACATAAAACCAGCCAATGTTAGTTTACAATCAGGAATGTTCAAATCCAACACTTTTCAGGATGAAAGCACACCTATTTCAATTATTTAATCAACGTTTTGAATAGGTCTTATAGCAGGGTGTGCAATAGGCTAGATGGTGTCAACATAACTGCTAGCAATATAGGGTTGGACTTGAAATTCCCCTTTGATACTTGATAGAGAAGTGGCTCTAATTGCAGGTAAAAATGTTTTTTTAAAAGTGCATATGGTAAAATGTCAAGGCAAAATACATTGAACATGTGAGCGTGAAGTCAATGCTAGAGTAGGACAACATTGGACTGGCTGAAATTGACCGGATAACTATGGTTCTTATACTTGTGCGTAAATGACCATTGCATGAGGTTAACGATGGAATGTTCCTTTTAAGACCACCAAGATGTACAATGTGTAACAATAATATCCTGTGCTGCTACACCACTTGGGGGTTAACAGGCCAGCTTGTTGATTGTATGTTGTGAGGATATCTCAATTCATGACTGAGGACTTTCCATCAGTGGAAACCTTCCAGGTCTTAACCATTTTCAGCTTAAACGTTACGATTGTTACAAGACAACCCACTTCAGTGATGACTGACTGATCTGTTATCTGAAGGGATGTTCTGTCATGTTGGTATTTCTCAAACATTGTTCCACTTGGGAGTTGCTCTGGGCCTTCCCAGCTGAGATGCATCTGCATCTTGGTTATCTCCATCATTCAACCAGTGCCACAGGTAGCTAACTGGGCAGCAACACCCTTGTGTTTCTCAATGTCTTCCTCTCCACCAACTCCAGTTATTTCTGCTCAGTGTGGTTTGGGAACATGGCCGTCGACATAAAAGTTTCTGGTGACCTTAGGGAGGATTAGCTCCATTCCTTCCATCTCTCGGGTAATTATTATTTGACATCCCAGCCTGGAGTTCTCCTGGAGCATCGGTGCCATATCCAGCATGTCATCTTCCCTGGAAAAGAGAGAGCAATGATATGATATTTATTAGTTGAAAAATGACTAGGGGTCGAAGATCATGGCACAAAATAATTTGGTGATCAGTTACTGCCTGCCTACTCTCCAAAATATAAGGTGCCCAATTAAACAGAATACAGAAAATGTATGAATCATTTGCATTGCTAAAATCAGTTAGGGAACATGCTAGACAGCCAGGCAAAACAGTATCAAAACTACACACTATTTAAGGCTTACCTTTCCTCTGGTTCCGGTATTTTGTCTAAATGGTCTAAACTCACATAGACATGGCATGTTGAGCAGGCTAGTGACGCCTCACAGGCTCCTGGGATGGAAAAGGGAATTTCAACTTTAGATTATATTTCAGGATCAGAAGGACTTTGTCACACCTCAAGAAATATTTTAAGTAAGTCAGACTTGCAGTTCAATAATAAACCAAAATATAAACACAATCCCTATATAAAATGGCACCACGCACCTAATAAAACTTTATGAAAAAGAAAGATCTGCTTTAGCTTAAAATCCTATACATATAATTAGCTATAGCCTACATGTTTTTTTAATGAAGTTAAGTAACAGTGTTAAAAATCACATTAGCAGGTCTATGTGTGTGTATAAATAAGAGAACCATTATTCCTTGTTCAAAAGTCTGATTGCTTTGCTATATCACGCTATGTGAAATTTGCTTCATTGTTCAAAAATCATGCTCGACTTATTTATTGACATTGAAGAGATGCATTTGTCAAGTCTCACCTTCCAATTCAATTCCATGCCGGTGAGCCAGGTAGAGCACGTTGTCTCCTACTTTGGCTTTCACTGGGATCCTCTTCCCAGACCGATCAATATACACCACATTGACCCTAAACAACAGTCACCAAATAATGTTAGCACCTATACATTGCGTCCACAATACAGCCATATACTGTATAATGCAGGGGTTAATCATATGTAAACTTCCTTCAATGAGCACATATGAATGGGGCAAACACTTGACAAGTTCTGCCAGAAAACGTGTATTTAGTCAAATATCTCCACTTTTCCACGAGCTGCACACGGACAACTTTCTGTACGGGCGAGGGGCACGACTTCAGTGAAGGACCGAATTTACCCAAACATCATCTTGTCATCACAAACGTCATAACAAATTGACACAGGGAAGCACAAACGAACGGGGCACACAATTACAGGTGCTTGTGATTGGTGCGGGGTAATGACTCACTCCATCTGCCAATTGTGTGTCCCAAACATTTGTGCGTCCTAAAGGAAGTTTACATATATTCAGTTCTGCACTCATTCCCGGGCCCCTCGCCCGTACAGAAAGTCGTCCGTGTGCAGCTCGTGGAAAAGTGGATATATTTGACTAAATACACGTTTTCTGGCAGAACTTTCAAATGGATATGAAACTAGAGGACAATATCTGACTCCAAGTCTTAGGAATTAATTATTGGGTGAGTACAGACGGAGTTTAGAGCACTTTTACGGCCGCGCAGATCGGCACTACACAGGGCGCCGTCCAGGGTGATCTCTGTGTATTTGGAATACATGAAATGTATGTAAGATCACAGACATTCTAGGGCTACTCTGGTAGATACTAAAGGTGTACAGACGTACACAGAAATACGATTGTTTACATGAGAGAACATCGAAGACACGACTGATGTAACATTGCTCTATAGCACCGCCATCGGGGGGAAATATCCTTATTCAACTTACACATTTTCTGGATCGTCCGCATTGGAGCTTCCCTCCTCACTGTGGTGTAGAGCTATGAAGACAAAACAAATAAAACATTATTTTAGCTTGTTTCCAGCTTTTTAAAAAACGCATTCAAGCTTCTTGAGGTGGCATGCGCAATGTTGCTTCAGATCAGATCACAAGGTTTCACCAGAGAATGCCACAGTGACTCCTAATTAATGTATCTAAAGAAAGTCCTCGCATGCTACTGAATGTAAAAAACTAACGATTATGTATGTCTCGTATATCGAAATAACCACACCAACAACAAACTGGTATAATATATAAGCAATTCATCATTGAGTAAGCCCGTTACGTAGCCATGACTGTAGCCACCAACTCACCTGTCGATGTCTGCAAATTCCGGATCATCAGAGTCTGAAAACCACCCAAGGACCACGTCCTCGCTAAACTAGCAGCACTATTCATACAACTGTACAATCTATACACAGGACAGGAGCTACAGTCTGGTAGAACTCTGGCAGAGAGTCTCAAAGTCAGACCCATGCCCGACCGCACAGCAGCGGACGTCGCCATGATACTGTTGTGATGATCATGTGACTGAAAGCAGCCAATACTTAAACAGCACTTCTTGTGGTTGTATATTATTGTGTTCTACTGTTCTGGCAGCAGATGGCGCTACTGCCTAGTGCTACACTTCAGGTTGGAGGATGGGCGATTCGTTTTTTCAAAACTATTTGTATTCATTATTTTAATCATTGTAATACAATGTTTTTAATGGTGTAATTATTTAGCAAATTATATAATTCATCATAGGATGATCTCTGTCCTGCAATTTGCCACATAATAAGAATGAACTGCTATGCTCACTATAACTGTGTGTTTGCAGATTCAAGCCATGCCAGAGATAGATAGGCTATCTGATGCATGCTGGCACTGAGGGGTGGCCCAGTGTGTATGACTGAGCTCACTGGAGCATGGAGAGACAGAGGTGATGTTATGGCTGGAGTGAGATTTAAACTCCTTTTTCTCTCGCCTCTCCTCCCACTGGTACCAGCCCCCCACCCCCACCCCCCCTCATACACACATGGACATATTCACCCGCAGAGAGAGAAAACTAACAGATTTTCCTTACTAACATTGACACCCCACTGGGAAGGGGGAAAGAAAAAGAAAAACCCATCAAACAGATCACCTGAGCTCTTACAGAGTAGTAAACCCCTGCAGAGGTCCACTGCATTGACATGTGAGATGTTATTTATGGGTCTGAGTGACTCTAAAATGACTGTTGATCTCATCCTGAGAGGTAAGTGGTACAGTGTGTTTTTTTTTGTACTCCTTGGTGTCTCATAACGATTTGTGCTCAGGGCCCAAGACAGCTTTAAAGTTGGGGTCAAAATGTATAGTATACCCACTCCAATTTGGCTGTATTGACTTCCTCCCATGTGGAAACCCATAAAATGTAAAGATTTTCTCTTCATAGACTGGTCTGAGTCAAGGTCTTTGTACCTCACTGCTATATACATTGTTACACGGTGTATAGCATGCCCAAAACGCACACAAAGATATATACTCGCACACAGACCCACACTTAATGCCAAGTTGGCAGATAAAAACCTGTAGCCCAGAACCTGACCTATGCGTGCGTATGTGCATGTGTGCTTTGGATGCACATGTTTGGTAAGTCATTGACCCGTCTCTTCTACTATTGCAGTTTTATAGTAACATAATTAAAACGTAGTGTCACTTTTAATCTGCTTACTGGCTACTCATTTGTATGACAGCAACAGCTTTATATGAGTACATTGGCATATTTATTGCCCTTTCTGTCAGTCTGTTGGACACATGTTAGAAGGGTGTTGTTCACAAGGGAGCCCAGTGCCTTTCTTGCCAAGTTTCATTAAACAAGACTATTTTGTTTACCATATGGAGACTATCTATCTATCTATCTATCGATCATCGATCTATCTATCTATCTATCTATCTATCAATCTATCAATCTATCATATTATGGACCATCTATATTATTGCCCCTGACCTTCATGAGAGTTTACTGACAACAGGACAAGTTTGAACACAGCTTATCATATGATCTTAATGTTTGCAGTGTGGTTGTGGGTGTCATTGCAGAATTGTACAAGCAGCTTCATGACTACTTTCTCTCAGATGACTCATTCAAGCAGCTTTGGGTAACTAATTAGGAACAGGTTACAAAGTGCCCCTATGCCCTTACATGCTCTAATTGTGTGGGAATGGTTGTCAAGATAAAAGAGCTGTGAGCTGTCCATATGTATCATTGCTGACTCGTAGGGCTGGGCGATATGACTTCAAATCAATATAACCATTATTTCAAACTTTTCCTAATGATTATTTTAAAAAGAAAATAAGCTCACAATGAGTCAGGGTCACGATGTGACTTGGCTACTTTCTCAATTTTTTCACGCCACCATTGTACAACAAAGTAAATACAGGCAATTATTTAACAAAAAATCTATTAGAATTTTGAATCAATTTGTTGATAGGCCTATATAATTAATTGATAAATAAATACAAATGATCAAAAGAAAAAACCTGCCTCTAGATTTTTCAATTAACCTCTTGTGATGTTTATACGATTGCAGTATTGTATGTCACACATTGTAAAAAATAATAATGTGCTACATGCTTATTGGGCCCAGGGGTTTGGTGAACTGTTTGTATTTAATAACCTTTTTCACACACAACACTCAAAACAGTCCAGCATCCAGTCGTCCTGGTGTTTGTTTTAGTTTGATGTCTGCTTGGCTTGGCTTTGGCTTTGTGGTGAGCTACTGCTCTTGTCTAGGTAGTGATAGACAGTTTTAGCCCCTGACTGTTGACCTTTGACACTAGATAGAGAAATGTCACAGAAAGAGGTCATAGACTTGGTAGGTCACAGGGGTGCAACGAATCATGAGTAAACAAATATACACACCAAGGAAGTCATAGGTCTAGTCCAATAAAGTTTTCTTTGTTGTTTGTTTGTAAAAAATAAAACTGATATTTAATTTAACAACTTAAGCTCTATTCTATAAACATAAGCTCTATATATTTGAAAACTTTGAAAATCTTTTAAGATTTTTTTGAAACCCATTGCCTACAAGAGATACAATGAAAATAAGGACATTTTGTAGTAGAGCTATCTATATCACTCCATTACATTTAGACACATTACAATACAGCCACCAAATATCCACTTTTTCCACAGAAACCCAATAGTTCTTCCCAAACTTTGGAGCAAATTGATCTCAATCGTCTACATTTAACCAGTGAAATGTTGACCTCTCAATCATATATACGTCTTACCTGGGAACCGCTGACAATCTGAAAGAGTCACAAATCCTGAGCCAACTCATGACAGAAGAATGATTGATAGGGCCCTTGAGGCGAGGGGAGCTGCTTAAGGCCTCTTCGCTGTGTTGAAAAGTAAGGATGATGCCGCGCTGGAGGAAAGACATCGTGTGTGTGTGCGTGTCCGTGTGTGTGTGTGCGTGTCCGTGTCCGTGTCCGTGTCCGTGTGTGTGTGTGTGTGTGTGTGTGTGTGTGTGTGTGTGTGTGTGTGTGTGTGTGTGTGTGTGTGTGTGTGTGTGTGTGTGTGTGTGTGTGTGTGTGTGTGTGTGTGTGTGTGTGTGTGTGTGTGCGTGCGCGCATGTGCGTGCATGCACGTGTGTGTGTGTGTGTGTGTGTGTGTGTGTGTGTGTGTGAGTGCGTTCGTTCGTGCATGCAAATATCAGTGTAGTTGAATATATGCTCGTGCAAATGAGTGCATGTATGCTTACAAGTGTAACATTGTGTCTGAGATGAATGTGGACCCTGACTGGTTTCTCTGCTGGGGCACATGGGTGACTGCAGTTGACCCTTCAAATTCCCCACAGAGCCCCTGTGGAAGACTTGAATAGACGTTCTCTCTGGGGAGAGAGCGTTAGCTGCATGATAGACGCGCCTCTTTGAATCAGTAAGCCGAGTACAGCTTTTTCATTGCAGTCGTATATTTTCTTCATGTTTCAATGTCAAGTGTCTCAATGAAAAAAAGTTTTTAGCATATTTATTTATAAACACGTGTTCATACAATTATTTCCTTTGATTCATGGAACTCGTATTGTAACAGTAAAACAATTTATATAAGTAAATGCAAACTGGAGGGGAAGTGCCTAAATTCCTCCCATCTATTGTAGCATACAGCCGAGAACTAACATTTTCCAAACCACCAGGAAAATTATTGTAAGTCCACACATATACACACACACATGTACATGCACAGGCGCACACGTGCATGCAAACACACACGCACGCACGCACGCACACACGCACACGCACACACGCACACGCACACACGCACACGCACGTGCACGTGCACACACACAGCTACACAAACATATACAGGTTCTGGGCAACAGGCGTTCATCTGCCAACTTGGCTTTAAGTGAATGTTAATGCTTCACATAGCAACAAACTCCCTCACACCCGTCTGTTCTTGTGCGGTCCAATCTGTCTCCTTTTCCTTCATTTCTTTTTTTCCTCTTTTTGAACGTCTATCTTCATGCCCAATTCACAAAGGATAATGGCCTCTTCCTTTCCAAGCCACAGCTATGTTTCTCTGCTTCAGTATCCAGACATGCAAGAGGAACAAAAGACGTATACTTCAATGGTAGGAACTTGCAGTAAAAGGGAATTATTGATGAGGGTGCCTCACTGTTCAAAATGTAGAGAAGGTTCACTCACTTCCTCCTACATTTGAATTAGGTCTTCTGCTTTCCTATAGTTTGTGCACCTAATTAGAATTTTGAGACAAACAGATAATGAAAGTTGCGATGAACGGAATGTGTTCCATTTATGGTAACGGTTCTAGTGTTCCTGACTTTTCATTAATCACAGGGTTTTTATTTGCTGGATGGTCTTGAATCTTTATCTGTCCATTTTTAACTTCTATGACCTCAGTGAAGTAAAATAAGCTTCCCTCAGGGCTTAAAGATGAGGTCAATGTTTACCAAGTCCAAGTTAATATAACCTTTCTTGCTTATACTGGCATAGGCTGCTCCACACGTCTCTCACCTCTGTGCGCCATGTTCCGTTCTTATATTCCTGTTCTTCTTTGAGTTTGATGTTCTTTAATTGAGAATCAGTTATTTTTGGCAAGTGGTATAATGGTACAATGAAGTATAAATTGGGCACCTTGCACAATTTATAATTTGTCCTACGACCACAACTTGTGGTCGTATAAGACAATGGTTGTAGGCCTACAATATATGTCAAATATAATTTGGGCACCTGTGCCAATTTAAACTTTTACGGCATGGCTCTGTAGGAACTTGAAGCTATCCACCCGTCTGTTAGGTCTCACTCTCTTTGTTTGTTATGTGTTGTCCGGAGCTAATCTTGAAAAGTGATGGACCGATAAACACCAAAAGTCTTGTGCACACTGCCAGTGGGCCAAAGAAGTACCTCCACACATTTCTTCCACATATGTTTTATATTCTTTTAATGTTTAACTTTAATTTCATAATGGAAGTCATTGGCGCAACGATCCGGCTGAAACCTTGCCCAAATGTGGAATCACGACTAGTGGTGTAAAGTAACTAAGTACATTTACTCAAGTACTGTACTTAAGTACAATTTTGAGGTATTTTTTTTACTTTAATGGAGTATTTCCAATTTTCTGTACTTTTACTTCTACTCCTCTACATCCTAGAGGCAAATATAGTACTTTTACTCCACTACAATTATTTGAAAACTTTAGTTAGTTACTTTGTAGATTTTGATTTGAAGCTCACAATGCGTTGCGATGCGATGCATTGTGAGCTTGTAGATCTGCTATTTTCAAAGGATTTTTATACATTTTAAAACTTGTGAAATGGGACATTCTGCATAACTAGTAGTTTCTACTTTTGGCACTTTAAGTACATTTTGATACTTTTCTCAAGTAATTTTTGAATTTCTGACTTTTACTTGTAACAGAGTATTTCTACATTGCAGTATTGATACTTTTACTGAAGTAAGGCATTTGAGTACTTTTTCCACCACTGATCATGACAGTGATAGAAACGTCATAGACAACGTGAAGTCCCAGATCCACATCCACTTGAAAGTCTGTTGTATTCGTCAAAGTATACATTTGGCCGGCATGGGTTCCAGTCCGCTTTCTCCTCAGAAGAACCCCATCCCTCATCCACCTCATAAGCAAAACAAAACACAAAGACAACTTGTCTTAATGAATTGGACAGACACGTCCTCACCAAGAGATAGCCAGTCTAAACAATGTTATCAGCACTGCTTGCTTACAGACTGAAATGGCTCGAAGGAGCCTGAGACAGGAAACTTATCTCCCTGTGCATGGTTTGACTTTTATTATTTGATTACATAAGTAGATTTGAGAAAACAGTGCATGTCCACGATAATTTAAACTCCTTCACATTCCACAGAATGCTTTTAGCCTGTAAAAGAATGACTGACTACACTTTTATTTTTCGTTTACTTTTTTCTTTTACCTTACCTTCTTTTGGAGCCTTCTTTTAGACTAAAACACAACTCATTCATTTTAATCCTATTATATGGCTGTTTCATTTGCTAAATTCCTAAACTTTAGGTTTTTCAACTTCAGTGGTACATTATACTTATTTACTGTATACTAATAATGAGTGGCAAACCAGTGTTGTTACTGTATTTCATTTTTTCCTTTATATAGACAACACAATCAATACAAAACAAATGACAAAAATGCAGACACGAAAACCTTTCCCCATTTTTGTTTCCAAGTTCATCACAATTGATGCCGAACCTCCCCCAACACCCAAAATGTCATGAATGTGCCAGAGCAACCTGCTCAGGCTACTCCTTCTGTTTATTCACAACTACAATTTATCCATTATCATACCCTAAACACTGCAGAATTGGTTTGTCTCCTAAACTAGTTTTGCCATCAGCCTTAAAAGGCACTGTAGCATGACCAGTGGTATCAGTGTGGCATGGAACAATGGAGACATGGCTGGCACCCTCTACTGTGTGTGTGTGTGTGTGTGTGTGTGTGTGTGTGTGTGTGTGTGTGTGTGTGTGTGTGTGTGTGTGTGTGTGTGTGTGTGTGTGTGTGTGTGTGTGTGTGTGTGTGTGTGTGTGTGTGTGTGTGTGTGTGTGTGTGTGTGTAGCATGTTGTGTGGCTGTCATCCCCTATACCTCCCCAAGTGGGCACAGTAATTGTCTGGAGCTCCTGGCTTTATCACTGCATAGCAGAGGTGATAACAGCTCAGGGCATGGCCTGCCTGCCTGGGATATGTCTATGATAGTGACACAAACACAGCACAGCCACACTAGTACAGACCCATTCAACTCAGTCTCTCTTGATCCTAATCTAAGCTGTTACGGTAAGTTCTCAAAGCAAAATTATTTTTATTATGTAAAAGCGTACAGCAAGGAAATCCTTCCTGTATCGGGCTTTTTTGGTCAAATAAAATATATGTTTTATGACTATTATCCCTGACTAGCACTCAAAAAAGAATCCTTCTCTCCACTAAGAAATGTTACATTTTGATGCCTGTGTTGATACAGTAACTTAAGCATAGTGGTCTACAGGCTACTGAAAGAAATGGCAATCCCAACGTTAAATAATTCCCAGTCTGAAGACCTGGAGATAATCATATAACCAAGATGATATGTGTAATCATTTGACGTTGTCCCTGAAAGCAATTCCTCTGTAGGCCTGAAGTTGTTTTAAAGAGCTTGTAATAAACCTATAGGCCTACTAAGGCCTAGTCTGAAAGAGGTCTCTGCTTAAACCTATTATAGATTGTTACCCTCTGCACATCAGATTTCATCTAAGCCCTCTCTGACACTATTGTATGTTCTTAAAGATCTATTTCAACTGAACCCATGCAAAAAGATTAATCTCTGTAAGCTGTGAAAGCGCTACAATGATTTAAGATTTAACCAACTGACTTAAACAAAGCCTTCATTCTGTGGTTTAGCATTTTTCTACCCATGCTGAGATTCCATTTACATCTCTGGGGTTTTGGAGCAGACTGGAAGAGGATTATGACCGGATAGATTTACAAGGGGATGGATAAGAGACCCCACCAGAGCCTATTTGGGCCAATAAACTGAAAACTCATCTAATTCAAAATAGTCGTGAACTGGCATAACTTTGAGCTGTTACTACAAACAGTGTAATCTACATGTGACAAAGAACAGTGGATGTGTTCATACTGTATTGCAAGCTATAACAAAGTATTCCTAAAAGAGGATTATTTGCTAAGCAAATGAACTACAATGATAAACGGTACAATGATATGAATGTGTCCATTGTGTAGAAATTGTAATTATGCCAGGCGGGCATTCTTATCGCAGCATTCATTTGCCAGCCAAAGCTATTCTCTCGCATTTCCACAGCCTCTACTCATTATGACTTTTGGTATAGTATGACACAATTCCTTTTGCAGATTACACTCCACCAAAACTATCTTTTCCAAATGGCCACAGTGTGCCCCCTCCCCTGTGTGCTGTGCGCCTTAACATGCATGCACACATCTACATGCGTGCATTGCGTGCACACAAACTGGCAAACCAGTTCAGGAGGATGTTGATAAAGGCATGTCGAGTAGCGGTTGAACGGCCTGATGTGGCTGTTCCTAGAACAGCAGGATAGCCAGGCCCCTGATTGCTGTATCTACCCTGGGCATCACCCCGGCTCCTGTCACCCTGCTCACTGATTTACTGCTGTGGGGTTTCCCGTTTGATACATACATACTTACCATCAAACACATACAAGCACGCACGCACGCACGCACGCACGCACGCACGCACGCACGCACGCACACACACACACACACACACATAGAAACTGCCTCGGACAAAAAAGACCTACAGCATAGATAAATACACAGGAGATAATAGGCAAGCAATTACCAAAAATAGCCCGAACATTAGCCAAAACTAACCGATCTACAAGCTCACAACGTATCACAATACGAGTGATACGACACATTGTGAGCTTGTAAGCAGCTATTTAGAGTGAAGAGATTTGGTGTAGAGGGGAAAAAAGGAGGGGACCAAGTATAGACACCTGGGGGACCCAGGTCTGGTCAATGAAGTGAAAGTGGTTAAAGTAGGTGTCGCACAGACAGCAGGTAACTCTTCGGTTCCTGTCATAAAGGCACTAAAGCCAAAACCAGACAGCCCAGGAGGTGACGCGGTATAAACAGGTGTGTGTGTGGAGCAAGTGTCCCAGACTGCAACCACTGTGTGTGTCTATCATTGCAAGCCTGAGCCAGTCAGAGGCAAAGTTGACAATGCAGGTTTAGTCATCATCATTCCAGGACATACACACTCACACATACACACACCCAGATACACAAGCAAACAAGTATTTACACATAGACTGCGTGTAAATACTTGTAGACTGCCAGAAATGTGTGTGGCTGGCACATATACAGACACACACATGTGGGTCCTTTAATTATCCTATAGCGAGCTTACCTCACCTTCAGCCCACTGGTCTATAACACAGCACCTTGGGGCAGGTGACATCATGTCAGACACCAAAATATATGTAAATATAGTACACACACACACACACACACACACACACACACACACACACACACACACACACACACACACACACACACACACACACACACACACACACACACACACACACACACACATTGTTGTGTTGTATAATTGTGATATGGATCTCCCTGGGTCTGAAATGTATTTGAATTGAATTGAATTTAATTTAATTGAACACACACACACACACACACACACACACACACACACACACACACACACACACACACACACACACACACACGTTGGTATTACCATACTTGTGAGGACATTAAAGTCTTAGGACGGCAATTTTATAATTGCAATTATGACCATTATTTTTTGGCATTTTAACCCTAACCCTATAAAGCCTGAGTTACAGTTGTGCACAGGCGTAGCACAATGAAAATAGACGATCTACAATCTCACAACACATTAGAAAATTGTACTCACAATTATTGTTTATTTCTCAAATTCTGCTATACTTCACAAGTACTAAACAAGTATAGTAATACAAGTACAGTATATACACACACACACACACACACACACACACACACACACACACACACACACACACACATGCGCGCTCACGCACACGTACACACAGCAAATCAGCAAATCAGCAACACAGTAAACACAGACAAACAAGGAGTTGATTCTCATGGGATAAAGAAGACAGACAGGCTAATGGCTGCATCCTTACTGGAAGTTTAGCCACAGAGAATGTCTGACAAATCTATGGTTGAGCAATGTGATCACGCCAAAAACATTAGCCTGTGTGGTTCTTAATTAAAACCCACAGATGAGTCTGAAACAGAAGTGTGTGTGTGTGTGTGTGTGTGTGTGTGTGTGTGTGTGTGTGTGTGTGTGTGTGTGTGTGTGTGTGTGTGTGTGTGTGTGTGTGTGTGTGTGTGTGTGTGTGTGTGTGTGTGTGTGTGCGCGCGCGCTCCACATTCCACTGCAACAGAAGATATACAATTTAGACTAGTCTGATAGTAGCCCACCACAGTGTGGAAATTCCCTGTATGGAAAGAATCCATTACAAGTGTCTGTATACGTCGCTCGGGGTACATCCTCACCTTACATCACAGGGATGCGGTTTTTGTGGTGGTTTTCTTTTTTGGGACAGCGATCCCTTTTATCATGGCTCATGTCAATTAAACATTTTCCGAGCTGATTTTTTTTAAAATTGTTATTCTGTATAATACCATTAAAACAAGCACGCATGTCGTCAAACACCAAAAACATGTGTTTGTGATGTGATAGTAGTTCCTGATGTGATAGTAGTTATCATCAGGAATGTATATGTGCATAATCCAGTGGCAGTCATCACTGAACAAGATGGGGTCTAATGACAGTGCTGCTTCTATATGGATATCGGACTTCATGCGCCCAGTCTATGACATCAGTCATCTATGTTGTTACAATGACGTATCCTACAGTATATGGGTGGGCGGGCGGACCACTGTCACTATGACTCAGACATAACCATATATAGAGTTCACTCTCAGACATACAGTATAGAGTTTCGTTGCAGCTACACCCAAATGAGTCAGATTGGCGGTGCGACCTAGGTGTGAGGGCTACGTAGTGGCCCGAACTTCTAGTGACAAAAATTTGGGCAAGACAATTAACCCATTCAATCCGGGAACGCATCTGTGTCATTGTAGATTTCTTTGGCTATTCAAAAATAGCAGGTCTACAAGCTCATACGAGCTTGCAGATCTGCTATTTTTTTTAAAATCTTGAACATGTGTGCAAATCTTTGAATATATATGTTTTTTAAAGTGAAAAGTCAAAAAAATCAAATCTTTCCTTCTGGGGGCCAGAACTATAAGGGGATGTAGACCATTCATATAACACTATGGAGTAGCAAGTACTGTACCATATTTCTTCTGCACGTGTAATTCCCGCAGGTAGACAGTTAACACCTCATGATCCAGCTGGTTCCTGTCCTGTTACCATTGTGCCAATAATCACTCAATTCATAAAGTAATGTGGAGTGTAAATACGCTGATGTTCACTTACAGTCTATATAAGCTGACCGGAGCGGAGTCCCCCAGGGCTCTGTACTCTGTCTAGATCATCTAGTTATCCTGTATTTCCCTTTATACCAAATCACGTTGCTAAAAATATCCAATCTACAAGCCCACAACACGTCGCAACGTGCCGTGTTGTGAGCTTGTAGACTAGTGTAGACTGTAGATTGAGCTTGTATAATTATTCCTAAATGTTTGCCCCCCTAGAATAATATTATCTAACCAACTAAAACTTTTGTGACACTGTTTACAGTGAGTTGGGACCAGTTTATTTGGCAGGTTCATTCAGTGGCCAGTTGAAGCCCACTTATAACAGCAGTGATGAAATGCCAGCTGTGAGCGTGTTGAATAATTCCCTGTACAATGTTCCTAATGATCCCCATGAAACCACAGAGTGGGAGGACATGCTGCTTACAGTAATTACACTCCCTTATGACGCTACAGTATGATGAATATCTCCATGACTCCTTTACTCGATTCCCATTTAAGCTGTGCGCTTCATGTTGCTGTTTCACAGTTGAAAGTCACTCAGTTGAAAGCGACTCAAATGAGATTAAATTCAATATGATCCTGCCCTCAGAAAAAAAGGGAATCTCTCTTTTTAACATTCTATATCTTTTAAAACAACATGATATCATTTGTGCGTGCAGCCAAATGCATATCATCATCATCATTAAAAGCAAATCAGTCAATAGTCAATAAATGAGAGCAAGATGTGTAGCGAGGGGAAGGATTGTGATAGACATGCTGAAGATATTGTTTAATTGAAAGGTGTTATAATAGATGAATGTTTAGAGAAAGCTCAAATAAATGATGGCATGTTGTATACTTTCAGTACCATTTCAAAAGGTTTGATAGATAGTGTAAAAAGACACTGGCACATATTGAGATCAGATCCAAATATTGGCTTTTAAAGACACATTAACTTACAAAAAGTTCTACGAACTTCAGCGTTAGTTTGTGGAAACTCGGGTCTGTCTGCTGTCTGCTCCACGTAATGGAAACTTCAGGTGGAATAACTGTGTGAGTTATATAAAAGGACTAAAAAGCAAGGAATAATGATCCAAAGTCATCAATTACCAGACATGTTAATATGGGGAAACATGGTACAAGCCCTGAGATTAATGTGACTGGAAGTCTCCACTTAGACGAGAAGACACACTTTTGATTCTTAAAGATTTTTTTTGGGAGGCTTTTTAAGCATTTTTTTTCTTTTTTTGAGAGGGAAAGTAGGCTGACAGGAAATGGGGAGAGAGATGGGGGGTGACACGCAGCAAAGGTCGCTAGGAACGGGAGTCGAACCTGCGACACGCTGTCAGGCTGGCATTGCAGCCTAGGGTGCCCGGACCGCCACGCTACGGCCCAGGCCACATTTTTGATTCTTAACCACTTGAATCCTAGCATTCACCTTTTCTGGGCATGTCATAATAGGCAAAACATCGGTAGTTCTCAAAAGGGATCGGATGTTATTTAGAGTAGAAAAGAATAATAAAGCACGCACATCCACTTTCTAAAAACTAGGTACCAGGCTGAGGTCAGAATCCATAAAGAAAAATAAGGTCAGCACACTGGATCAGTGTGGACCTTATTTCTATTTATTTATAAGGAGGGTGACATTAACCCATGTTGACCTCAGGCCAATTCTAAAAAACCCTTCTAAATCCTAACTATAGGTTTTCTGAAATACACACATTTTCGTTCTTTTTTTTTTAAAGAAATAGGTTGCTATATATATAGCAACAACTAATGTGACACAGATGATGGCTTAAACTAATATTGATAGGCTATTATAATGTAATACATTGATATGTTTTATTAGTTTTTTTGCCTGTGTATCTAATGCAATTACTCATATTATGTAACTTCAGAAGTGGTCTGTATAGTGTATATTTAATTGAGATGTATGTATGTTGGATATTTACATATGTGTGAATACAGTAGTAAAAGACTCGATACAAAGAGACATGAGCTTTAGGTGAGAAGGAGCCTACATGGGAGGTGCCTAAGACAGAAAATTGTTAAGCATACAGCTCCTGTGCTGAGGAAGGCAGAAGCTGAAACGTTTGGCTGCACACAAAGTGAGTAGATTTCTTTTTAAAGAGAGATGAACATTTTCCCTGAGTGCGGATCATTGGAGTCTCTTTGCTAAGGAGTGATCGAGCACTGGGTTGAACTAAAAGAAGATGTTTTTGTGGGTTTGGATGAGCACATTGATTCTTAAACCATACTCAGTGGAAAGCCCCATGTAAGGGCCCAACATCACTATAAACAAACTATCTTACAGCTATGTCATCTCTCTCTATCATACCCTCCCCTCCCTCTCCCTCTCTCTCTCTCTCCCCCTGGTGCTCTCGCCATGTCATTGTCTCACTTTAACACTCCCCCTCTGCTTGTGTGATGTATGGACTGTGGCACGGTGCCCATCTCCTGTGAACCATCTTGAAGTCTGTACGGAGCAGATACCATCTTACAACTCCTGAAAACATCGTCCGTCACTGTTATCAACAAAGGCCCATTCAGACCTCCTCCACTGAAGTCTACAGGGGTCCATCTGGGTGTCCTGGCCTTCCCCTACACCCTTCTCGTAAAAGTGTGTCCGTCTGTCCCTCAGTCCTATAGCCCCCACATATGTCATCCTCCCCCACAGCATGGCTGTTTTTTATCTCTCCCTCCAGATTTGCATCAAAGCCATGCATATCTCTTTAACTGTCTCCAATGATGTTCAAACAGAGGGAAACCTGTCCGTAGGCCTGCAGTTCTGAAGAACTATGACTATTTCCTACTATGGCTTGGCTATTCTGTGTGCGTGTATATGCATGTGTGCCCTCGCATGTGTGTGTGTGTGTGTGTGTGTGTGTGTGTGTGTGTGTGTGTGTGTGTGTGTGTGTGTGTGTGTGTGTGTGTGTGTGTGTGTGTGTGTGTGTGTGTGTGTGTGTGTGTGTGTGTGTGTGTATGTGTATGTGTGTGTGTGTGTGTGTGTGTGTGTGTGTGTGTGTGTGTGTGTGTGTGTGTGTGTGTGTGCACACATCTGTTTGGATTTGCGTTTCCATGAGTGTATACATGCAATTGTTTGCATGTGTGTGTGTATGAATTCAGTGGGTTTAGTCTGTGTGAGGTAAATCACTCTGTTCCTGCAGAATGCTTGCTGGACCGCACCCTCTAACCACACTCTCCCCTGGTTGGTGTACGCTTCTGCCATAGTTATGCTCCGTCGTACGACAGTGCCGCGTGCCTAAAACAGCCGATCTGTAAGCTCTCAACACGTTGCGGATGTGACGTGTTGTGAGCCTGCAGATCGGCTGTTTTAGGCGCGTGGCACCATCGTACAACGAGGCATAAATCAGGTTTTCCACTCCAGGTCAGTCCTGCTGGACTCCACACATCTTGGCTTCCTGTGTTTTCTCTCAAAATCATTTTCTTTCGTTGTTTCTCGACAACATTCCGCTCAACTGGCGAGGTTTTGCCCCGAAAAATGCTAAAACGCCCAATCGTGAGAAAGCGAGGAGTCGGAACATGACGAGAGCGAGGGAATGAGAGAGAAAAAGAGACAGACACATAAATGGAGGACCTAAGAGAAGGCCCTGTTAGCGAGCCTCAATCTCAGTGACGCCTGCACTCGCCAACCCCAAAACCCACAGAAAATGGGAATGGAGAAGAGAGGGAAAGGAGAAAGGGATCGAGGGATACAGGCAGAGGGAGGGTGGAAGGGGTAGTAGGGCTTATGAAAACGACCATGGATGAAGGCAATATTTAATAAGGGGGAGCCTTGGGTTTCTGCGGTGGCTTGTAATGGCTCCAGTTGTCTAGGAGGAGAACTGAACAACAGAGAGTTTGTTTATCCAGGGTAGTGGGACTATAGCTAGCGAGACGACCACCATTGCTAACGTCATCCATTCTCCTATGACAACTGGCTCGCGGGTCAGTTAGCTTTTCCCTACTCTTGTGGCAGCACTCAATTATCCACTGCAGAGATTCTGTGCATTCTGGATAGTCATCATGGTTATTCACTATAGATTTATACCCCAGTTTTATTCCCCTGTATTTTTGGAAAAGGAAAGATTTAGCACTCAGAAACTTAACCTAGTTTTAACTTTAAGTAGAGTAATTTACTCTGCACTAAGAATCTCTCTCTCTCTCTCTCTCTCTCTCTCTCTCTCTCTCTCTCTCTTTCACAATTTTTTGCTTTTTCTTGTTTTCTCTGCTAATGTATCAAATATTCAATAGTGGATGATCAACACTTAATTCTATCTTGTCCATTGACCAGCATCTGATATACTTCACATATTTATTGTGACTAAAAGTGACCCAACTCACAGTGCTGCTAATTTAAACAAAAGTTATTGCACTAACTATTGCACTTTTCTTGTGTTTAATGCGGTCATAGTCAAAATGTATGAAAGGAACATACTGTACACTCCCTGCACACACTTCTGAAGAAATTGATTATATTTAGCATGAAGTTTTACGAACAATTTCAGGATGTTTAAGCTAGGAATGAGCACTGTCTTACAGTAAAGCTAAATCTACTGCAGGTTTCTCTCCCAGCATTGGTTGACATAAACCTACTTAAAGCCTCTTTTAGCAGGCAAGGCTTCTGTTGTTTATGTCTGTTTGTTTATTACTTGCTAGCTGGGTCTGGTTGTCTTATGGTGTTTCACTGTGTTTACTGAAGGTCTGTGGATCAGCTGTGGCATGTTTCACTTGTCACAGAGAGAGAGAGAGAGAGAGAGAGAGAGAGAGAGAGAGAGAGAGAGAAAGAAAGAGAGGCTGTGAAGAGGCTGTGAAGATCTGTCTTTTGAGAAAGAGTTGAGCGAGGGAGAAAGAAAGAAAGGCATGATAAAGAAATAGGTGAAATAATGATAGACTTCACCCACTGTTTTTGCCATAGAAATACCTTTAAATGAGTTGCATTAATTGCATTACATTTTTGAACCACATCTACATTGTTAGGCACAAACTGTAAGCCATACCAAAGCCTCCATCATTAAAAATCTCCCTTGACGCCATTTCTCCCAATTATCTACTACTTAAGCTATGATGTGGCGACATAATTAAGAGCCATTCAAGCTAACAGTCTTTTTGTGCTTTTAATTGAAAATCTGTTTAAAAAAAGAAATCAAGATTTACAGCTGAGTTGACTGCTTAAGGAGCAGTTAGTTTGGGAAAGATCAGCCGCAAAAACCACCACCACAAGAGAACACAACCAACATTAACTAAGCACAGATGAGAAGATGGTGCTCATAAAAGCCACATTGCCTGACACACTGTAGTAGGAACTTCTAGATTGGCAATATTACAATACAGCATTCTGGTGTTGTTGTTCTACTGATCCATGATTGTAAAAGTCAAGTTTGGCACAAGAGGGGATGCAAGGAGCTAAAAGTGTTACGAAAACAAAAAAAGAAAGATAAAGCTGGCTGGCTATGTTATGCTGCCTTCCCAATGGTATGGTAGAGGAATGCCTTCCTGTCTGTCAGGTAACCTACACTGATACTGATACTTTGGGGTTGTAGGTTGGGAGACCAATACTAACTGGCGTATGAAATGGCTCCGGATGCTAAGAAACATTCCATTTAAAACATGAGTCATAATAAAAGGTTTGAAAAAAATGTTGCTACAAAATTGCCGAGAGAGAGAGAGAGAGAGAGAGAGAGAGAGAGAGAGAGAGACTGTGAGAAGTTCCAGTATTTGCTACTGTATTGCAACCAAGGAGAGGGGCTCTGTGTTTGTGTTTCTCAATGGAAAGTATTCTGCACAAACAAACATAGATCATGTCACGCCAGGACACGACTCAAAGTCCAGCGTACAAAGATTTCATAACAATGGTCCTGGGTGAACCTATGGGTACACTGTATATAAGCTACTCTGACAGAAGAGTCCATCAGTGTTACATTTGAAGTTAATCTAGCTGGATAGCAACTATCATGGATGAATTAAGATATCAAACAAAGCCAACATTTTCCATTCCTCCTCTTGAAATGTGACCTAATCACTTCTTCAGGATGCCGTTTGGGTTCTCAGTAATGTAAATGGAGTGACATAATCGCTGAGGTGCTATCATCTGGATGGTTCGTGGAACCTCATTACTCATGAGGATTCCACAATAAGTGGCAGCCTGATAAAAAAAACAGCCCAATATGTTGGTAAAAAAACAGATAATTTTAACAACATTAAAAAGTCATCAGGGAGCATTCTCTTACTTCTCCTATGACAGAAAACAGCACTTAATCTCCCCTGTAAGGCTCTCCTGTGCCACAGTGAACATCTGGAGCCAGTCACTCCATAGCTGGCTTTTGAACACAGCTCCTAATGGTAATGGTAATGGAACATGTCAATGTGTTATAAGACACAGCTCTCAAAGTTGCTATTAGTTCAATTAGATATTTGGACATAGAATTCCACTGTGGTAACTCTTCACGCATTCTAGTTCAATTTGCCTAAATAGAGGTTAATGGAGTCCTTAAGAGTCATGGGAGTGAGTCACATATAGGAAAACAAGTGCTTGCATATAAAGGCAATAGCTCTGAAGCTGAGACTTGAGATGTGGATAAAGGGTTTAGGGGTGGAGTGGGGTGGGGTGATATAACCATGAGATTGAACATAAGCCCTCAGGAGGCACGACTGAAAGCTTATACTAAGGTCAAAGTTCAGTGTTGAACTTTTTACCTGAACTTAAAACATTCTTGTTGTTTACTTACAATGTGAACCTGTCACTTTACCTGTAAGGACTGTGTGTGTGTGTGTGTGTGTGTGTGTGTGTGTGTGTGTGTGTGTGTGTGTGTGTGTGTGTGTGTGTGTGTGTGTGTGTGTGTGTGTGTGTGTGTGTGTGTGTGTGTGTGTGCCCTGTGTGGCAAATTCATATTGCGTTGGAATAAAAACCTTCCATAACTGGCACGCACGCACGCACGCACGCACGCACGCACGCACGCACGCACGCACGCACACACACACACACACACACACACACACACACACACACACACACACACACACACACACACACACACACACACACACACACAGTCCATTTGGGCCAAAGGTAACAGTGAAAGCCTGCTCACCCTGTTAACATGGGAGTTATTTCCTGTGGAAACTTGTAGGGTCACCACCGCTGAAGCCCATGTCTTTAAGCCAGTTAAGGGCCATTTAAACATCACATCTGCAATTAGGGAGAGGTTGAACGTTTACCAAAATAAACAAAGGGTCATGATTGGATAAATATACAAACATGGAAGGAAGATGTAATCTTCTTGGTTCACTATCGATGGCATGACACGAATGCTTAGAAAGCTGCAGCCACATTCTCTCATTATTCAAAATGTATCTGTTGTATATAGGAACAACATCTAACATCACTACACAGTCAAATAAAATCATAATAATGAATTTATCAATTTGTAACTCGTAGAGTATATAAATGCGATCAAAAGGACCCTTTGGACCAAACAGTTCACTGAGTGGTAGCTGTGTGGTCTCTCACGCGGAAGACCAGCGTTCAAACCCGGGCTTGAATATTATGGATTACAGCTTTAACGCTCAGGAATATACAGTGTACAAAGCTGTGAATTAAGTGGTTATTATGCGGTGTAGATACCAAGGGTGAAGGAAGAGGCATGTAATCGAACCGTTGCTTTCTGGAATCGAACTGAAGGAATGTGTTCAGTTGCCTAGAGGGTTATTTGGCTATACAAGCTCCTTAGACTCAAATTTCATCCCCTTTGCCAATCTTCAACCTCCCTGTTGAAGGCAACATTGCACCATCTGCAGCTATACAGTATGTAGACTTTGTCAAATAAACACAAGAGTGTGCTGGAAAGGGACAAAGGAAGAGAAATAATTTTCCAGTGCAACGCAGTGATGGATTACGCAAGAATAGTGGAGACAGGAAGTAGAAAAAATCCCCACCATGATATAAATTAAGAATGTCGATGCAGACATGAAAGTTCAGGAGTGGGGCAAATCACATGGATGACAAGAAGAATGTTGTATAAGGATGTTTGAAAGAAAGTTGAGGAGAGCATGGTTGGGGCAGAAGAAAACTACTAGAAAGGAGTACTCTGTCTGCACTACTGTACTGTATCTCCACCAGGCTGGGTGGCCTACCCAGGGAGGTTGCAGCCGTCTAGATCCAAGGAAGACAGTGACAGTGGAGAGAGACAGGAAATGTGGAGAGAAAGTAAAGGTAATGACATTCAGTACATGGTCCGACCGGCCCGGGAACTGAACCATGGTCTCACTGATCAGAACATTGCTCCCATGTGTAGAATGCGCCCATTGCGCCCTAACCTTCGGCTATCGGCCCTGATGTATAGCATTTTTTGTTAAACTGTGTTTGATGCTCATTGTCACATGACTCCTGAAATCATGTTTACCTAATTTGGTGAAAACAACAAACAGAAACATTAGTAGCATTTGTGGTTCCCCTATTAGGTCTAGGTTTCTGGCTCTACGTTGTTTAGAGGCCCCTCAATGTCACAGTCTGACCTTGGAGTGGGTGTGTCTGGATCTGGTGCCTGCCAGTGTGACCACCTGCATTCACTCACCAGCAATCATGCCCACAGTATTTAAGTCTCAGCCTCTCTCCAGCCCCTTGCCAGATTGTCTTGTTTGCAAGCTCTCAAGCATTGTTCTAAAGCCAAGTTTCTAAGCTTTGCCGTTACTGATCTTTGTTTTGTTCCCTAGATTTCTTTTTTGCCCAGCCATTGCGGTTACCTCTGCCCTTGTTGACTGCCCCCCTGGATCTCGACCCCCTGCTTCCCACAGTTTAGATTTTGCCTGCCCCTTGCCTGTTTTGGATTTTTTTGTGAATAAATCCTGTTTTTAGTGCCTTCTGTGTCTGCATTTTGAGTCCTTCCACGTGTGCCTGACACTCAATTTATCCATACATTCATTATTTTTGGCATTTTTAGGCCCCTCCTGCATATTTTGTCAGATTAGAAGGGAATATGAAAACTCTGGAAGATATTTGTTTATCACATGACTCCAGAGATGATGTGTAGTGAGCTGTGTGAGTTTTGGTAGCAACAAAAAGCGTATTCCGAAGACAATTAAATGGCAGAAATGAGCAATGAGTGTGGCCTATATGGGGAGTTGCGTCATGATCCAAGGAATCCAGAGAAAAAAAGCATTTTCATTCTACGGCCTACAGTTCGAGAGTTATAGGCCAAAACATAAAGCTGGCTTGTATAGCACCACAATGAGGCAGATTTTAAACATTTTAGGTGAAGTCTTCCCTGGCTCACTGGCAGTGTGCATGCAAGATTTGATGCAGATCGGCCCAGTGGTGTCTGAAATTAGCTGTAAATGACACACACAGACAAACGGACAGACGGACAACCGGACAAGGGCAAAAACATTAATCTCCGCCTCCATGCCTATTGGCCTGGTGGAGATAATAACAGAAAGAAAAGTGGATTGTGGAGGAATTGTGAGAAAGAGAGAGTGAGGGGGTCGGGGAGGTGGGGACAGAGAAAGTGGGAGTGTTTGGGGGTGAGAACGGAAGTGCAGAGTTGTAAATAAACAGAGCCCCTCTTAGCACACTCCCACACACGTATAATAAAAACGTGTATAATAATGACAGTTGATTTATATTGTAGAATGTAACTCAAAATGCTTTACGAGAACATACTATATACATATACACTCGACATTGAAAACATTTTTTCCCCTTCTTCTTCGACAATGCTCTCTCTCTCTTACAATAACAAAACAACCATACTGTACACACATTCTCACACATAATCTCTCCAATATTAATCCATTCTAGCTCATTCTCAAGCTGGCAACCATACAGAATGTATGCACACTGTATACGGCAGCTGGACAACCAAACAGACAGCAGAATGCATTGATTTATAGTCAGAAGAATCCAACAGAATCCAACGGATGGAACAAGCACATTATGCACCCAGTCTCTGAATACACCATGTTAAAAGATGGACCACAGCTGATGCACAACACGCAGTGTTTCCCAGGGTCAGGCGCAGAGCAATCGCCTCAATCTCTGCAGCGGATCAAGATTTAATGTTTTCCACTCTAAACATTAGCACAGATGTGTGAGATCAGGCAGTTTCTTCTCTAAACTCTCATACAGGGAGGGAAAGGAGAGAAAAATAGTGGGATAGCAAGGACGGAGAGTAGAGACGTGGGGTATGGCGTTACAAGTTATGGTGGATCTTTCACTCGCAATAGCCTAAACAACCTTTAAAGAGTGTCATTTCTCTTCACATGTTGGCATATTCTTGGCAATTTATTAGAAGAGGCACTTATAGCACAGTTCCATGTTTTCATTTCAGTGCTATTTTATGCAGGAGACAAAGATGAGCGTACACGTGGCCATCACTTTGTCTTCTAACAAAAACCCCACTGAAATACCCCTTTATTAACTATAATAGGCCTAGGCTATTTTTGAGAGTTTCCTATAACAACATGCCCAAAATAGGGACACCCGGGTTCATGCGATTAAATTGCCTTTTTTTTCTTCTTTCACTATCACTCTCCTCTCTTCTCTTTCTACTCTACTATCTCACTTCTTCCTGTTATGCTCCCCTTTAAATCCCTCCTGGCAATTGACCTACCAGAGAGTGGAGAGGGGAAAGGTCCCACATGACATGTCCCAATGGGAATGTCAGAGGCACATCAGGAAGCTAGTGAAATACATCAGCAGTGGCTCCAGTTGTTGTGCAGGGTTTTCAGTTTACCCCGTACACATAAATATGCCAGTTTCCCTCACGTTCCCTGTGTCAAACATGCAGGCTGAGATCACAGGTTCCTCAGTGTTATTGAGCAGTAAAACAGTTTGTAGCATCTAGCAAGGACACTAGTTACTTTGCCTCAAACCCTTGACGTTTATTGGGCAACCTTTAAGGAGCCCATCGGGACCCATTTGGAACAAACATGGTGCCCAGTCGCTCGTATAATTGTGTTTCCGTAAACAACGAGAGCCATCAGTCACAAGGAAAAGCTACCCATGCTTCCCCCTGAAAACAACCCAAACATAATACCAAAATAAGACACAGGGCTGAAACTCCCATTGACCCTTAGACTGCACAGAAACTGCCCTTCCAGAATGCTGATTGAAACCGACAGAAATGCAGATCCTTCCAGTTAACTAAACGATTTACTGTGCCCTCCTCAATGCCAGGAGTTTTGGTTAGTGTAAGCAGCTAGAGGGTATAGGGAACCCCAGGACAACAGCTCGATTTGCCCCACTCCCTTAAGTCGACTCAGTCTGATTGCAGCTGCATGCTGCTCCTTCATGGGATTAAAAACCCCAAAGTAAACTGGACCCATAAATGGATCTGTGATGCAATCGAATGAAAGCTGCCTGATCTAAAAATCAAGACTTTTTTGGCTGCAGTTCAGAAAATGCTAAACTGACCGATTTTCCATTAAAAAGAAAAACAGGGTATTTTGTGTCTCTGGGGACTCCTTCTCTCCCCTTTGGCTGTCATCAAGGTCTATTTCTGATCTGCAAAAGCATGAGGATCCGTCTGAAAAATGAGGAGGCAAACATGGCTTGGAGAGAATGTGTCTATGGAGTATGGATGTTGGAAGATGTCATTATTCGACAGAGTTCTCAAGGTGGAAGGGGAAACCTTGGGGTACATATTGAACAGACTATTCACATTACATTTAAAATCCCTTCCATTTCCTTTAACTTTTCACCATTGAGCAAATTAGCATCGCAGGAGGAAAACAGCTGGTTTTTATCTGAGTATGGTTGGCTGATGTACTCATGATATCCCATTTACTGAAACCTGTGCTGGACTCACACTACAGCACACGGAAACAAGACCCAGCTGCTTGTGCGCTTGTGAGCTGACAGCTAATTGCAAGCAGTCAGCTTGGAAATGTGGTTTCTATGCATTATTGACATATAGACTTGGAACCCAGGAATCCAGGGAAGACATTAAGTTTATGTATCCAAAGTTCTCCGAACCACACTTAATGGGATCCAGAACTTGAATGTGACATCATCAGCCTAAATGCCACTAATGGACTTCCTATAAAAAACGCAGGATTTTAAGAAATAATTCAACATCATCTAGTATAGGCTTACAACCCTTACACACAGTACTGTGAAGATAACAGCATTGTGTAATTTATTGCTGCAGTTGCATAAAGTTGTGTACTTACTTTATGAGTTATTCAAATAACAATTCTTATCTTTGTTGCTTGCTTTAATTTGTTGTCATCTCAGGCATCTGTTTGCACCATGGCTGCTGGGCAGCAGTGTAAAATGTGACATAATTTACAGTGAGTTAAAGTATACAATGATTCTTTGAAGAAAAAACAACAACAACAACAAGCAGTTTAAGTGATTCATGAAAATACAATTCTGTTTGCTGTGATGTTACGCAAGACACGGTTTTCTTGCTTAATGAATCCTAAATCTTTGATACTTAAGCGTTGACTGCTGTTTTGCTTTGCGAAAGTTCTCTTGTTGTGCCCAAGATTTATAGTTTAAATGGTGTGCGCAACATGAAAAAGTTCCTCTCACACTTCCAGTACCATTGTGTTTTATAGGATTTAACAGGGAAACTTATTGGTGAACAAATCCGCTCATGCAATTGCCACAGGCCATTTGAGGCCAAACAGATTTTTGCAGGTTCGCTGGGCAAGAGATCTTAGCAGTTTTGATGTTCCTTTCATTACCTGTCATCTGGTTGAGCGGGGGTCCAAACCCACTTAATGATGACAGCAGCTGCCGATGCCCATGTTCAAATCTGCTCCGTTGCTTTCATGACAGCATTGCGCTGACACGACCGCCAACAGGAAAGAGTCAGCCGTAATGCAGTCATCATCGCTTGGTTGCATGTAAAGAGGATCAGGGATGCGAGAGGCTAATTGTTGAGCTAAAATCAGTCATTTCTGAGGAGTGCGCTGTTCAAGAAAACACCCTGGAAGGAATAAAGGGGAACAAGGCTTCATTTCAAATCACTTCCAGTCACGCTAACCCGTTTAGTTTACCCTCTGCTTGACTGGACTGGTGCAGTGCCCATTTTGCCAAACTCCTTCAACTTGGGTTTCAGAGAAAGAGAGAGAAAAGATTGAGCGAGGAAATGATCAAGAGAGAGTTTAATGGAAATGGAAGATGAGAGGCAACAGTATAGGGAGAGAATAGAGGAGAGGAGAAAAGTGGCCTGAGATGTCGTTGTCTTTGCTTCACCTTATCAGCCTCTCGGTTGCACGTTTTACAAATTAGCCCAGTATGCAGAGAGGGGCCAAACACTGGGAGATCTGGCTTTCATTTAAATTCTTACTGGTTTCTGCCTCTCCCTGCTCTCTTTTTCTTTTTTCAAGAGAAGAGAGGGATGGAATTCCAAGAGGCCAAGAAGAAACGGAGAGGGAATCATTCAAGCAATACAAGCCCGGAGTGAGTGATGCATGGGGATCAACGAGGCTGCTGTGTGGTTGTAACGGTGTCGTCCACCCTTCTCCTCTGATTACCATTTGTCTCTAGTGAGGTCCACAAAGGTGTGTGTGTGTGTGTGTGTGTGTGTGTGTGTGTGTGTGTGTGTGTGTGTGTGTGTGTGTGTGTGTGTGTGTGTGTGTGTGTGTGTGTGTGTGTGTGTGTGTGTGTGTGTGTGTGTGTGTGTGTGTACGTGCGTGTGTACGTGCGTGTGCGTGTGCGTGTGCATGCTCCCATACATATAGTTTGCACGTGTGTGTATCTGTTTTTACCACTTTGTGGGGTCAAGAAAAATAAAGAATTCCAAAAGAGAGAGAGAGACATCACTTGTTATGGCAGTTCAGGGGGGGTTATTGTTTAGGGTTATGGGCAACAGGTGGTTTAGGTCTGATATACGGTTGGTTTATGGGTAAGGTATGAAGTGGTCAAAGTATATCTTTGTATGTATCTATATTATGATACATATTATTCTCATTTTCTGACACACACACACACACACACACACACACACACACACACACACACACACACACACACACACACTCTCATGGGGTTTTTTGTTGGGGTGAGGGGGGAATTAGCAATTCATTGCGGCGTTCATCTTGGGGACTGAGTGAGATGGTTGAGAGCTCTAGTGGGAGTGGGTAGAATGTGGTGCGCCCTGTGGAGTTTTGTCATATGATGTGTTACAGTCGTGCGGAGCAGAGGCGGGTGTCAGTGTCACGCAGGCAAAACCCCCTCGATCTGGATCTCATTAGGCCTGGAGTCTGACAGAGCTGGACTGAATACATCCAGATTGCATCCACGCTCACCCAACAAAGCTGAGACGCAGCCAATCCAAGGAGAAACAGACCACAGCACCAAAAGCTCACTGACCCCAACCATTCCTACAGCAGAGCAAGCTTACCACTGCTTGAAAACTGAACGGTTCAGATCTCTGTTGACGAATGAAAACAGACCAGCACACTCTCACTCACATACACATACGTACACATATACACATAAACAGTGGTGGGCAGTAGAAGTGCATTTGTTGAGTAACTGTACTTTACTTGAGTATTAGTTTTGTTGTTGTTGTTTATACTTTCACTCCACTATGCTACATGTGGATATGGTAAAGACTATTTTCACTAAATTTCAATACACCAATGCATTGATATTAAAAGGAAAACATACTTTGTACTTTTGAGTACTCAAGCCTTTTTTAAAAGCATGTAGGCTACCTTTGAATACTTTGTATTTTTAAAAGCAAGTACTCCAGTACTAACTCAAGTAAATTTGACTGAGCAACTTCCACTTGTAGTTGATTGCGACCGTAGGTCGCATTTACTATAGAAACCTGCTCCAGGTGTCCGTGCGTCCCTCCGTCACACACGTCACACTTTTGCCCTGCTCATATCTCCGCACCCGTTGCCCCGATCCATGCCAGATTTTGCACACACACTCCTTACATGCCAAACTACACCCTCCAAGGACCCCCGGAGCTCCAGGGACCCCCAGCTGCCTCGGGGACCCCCAAGTGTACAAAATCAGCACGTCACACTTTTGCCCTGCTCATATCTCCGCACCCGTTGCCCCGATCCATGCCAGATTTTGCACACACACTCCTTACCTGCCAAACTACACCCTCCAAGGACCCCCGGAGCTCCAGGGACCCCCAGCTGCCTCGGGGACCCCCAAGTGTAAAAAATGAGCACATGTGGACAAATTACCAAATGACCACCCCAACGGGGCTGCTCACGGGGCATTCCCGGGGACCACCCACTCCTGGTGCTCCAGAACGGATGCAAAAGTGGTGGCGCCCCCAGTGGAGGACCCCCTGCCACTGCAGCTCACATAAAATGCCGTAACTCGGGCTAGGAGCGTCCGGGAGAGCCGCGGCCGGTACCTATTCGTCCGCCAAGGCAACGCGGACACCCCACCCCTAATTTCTCACATGGCCCTCTTCTAGCGCCACCTTCAGGCCGCTTTTCACAACACATTTTTGCCCACTACTCCTACAGTTTTGCCCCTAAAAACACGCAAATTGCTACACACTACACAGTATGTGTACACTCATGTCATCAACATGCCTGCCACCACATTTCTTAGACCACCAAACAAAACTATACATTGCCCACACAACTAGGAACCAATCGCCGTTACAGCCCTCTTCTGTATACATGTGACCTACGGTCGCTTATCTCCCGATTAGGGAGTCTTACTGGTATTTGTCCAGGAGTATATAGATTTTGACTCAAGTACTGAGGTTGAGTACTTTGTCCACCATTACACACACACACACACACACACACACACACACACACACACACACACACACACACACACACACACATATATGATCATTGTTTTGTTTCTATCCAGGATGTCATCTATGCTGTTAACAGGGTAATTGTGCTGCCAACAGGGGGCCATTTCCTCTGAGAATGGAGCTTAGTTGTGAGTTACTGCTTATGTATTTCTCTCTCTCACACCAATCGCAGGGCCAGAAGAAGACAAGCACATCCTCTGGTGTAAGCCATCTATTTTTTCCTCCTTAACTCATCACTCCCTCTGAAGCCAGCACGCTCTTGCGAGCACTTCAAAAGAAACAGATCCTCATAAATCGCCCTTGAACGACCCCCACACTGCGACAAGTGGGCTGGAAAAATCCAAACAAACATTGCAACGCTGACGAACGGTCGCACCGTCTTAGGTCATATACAGTGCAACTGTAAACCCAGTGAGCGATCGGATGCTGGAAAGTAAACATCACACTCCACTGAGGATGTATTGAAACATAGAAAGAGGTGGAGAAAAAGAGACCCATGCCTGATTTATTCTTGGTTGTTTGCCATGTCGCGCACCGACAAAAGACAATCTACTAGCTCATACTAAAACACGTGCATATGTGCTTGCGTGCATGCATGCATGCGTGTGTGTGTGTGTGTGTGTGTGTGTGTGTGTGTGTGAGAGAGTGTGTGAGAGAGAGAGAGAGAGAGAGAGAGAGAGAGAGAGATGCATTCAAATGCCACCAGTTGGGCAAGGAATGTTTTCTTATCATCATTGACCTGGTCTGGCCAGTTGGCTTGTGAGACTTATCAGTGGATAGCGACTGGGGATTGTTTAGTGAGAGAGTGCAAGAGGAGTGATAGCCTTAGAAGGAACCCCTTATGTGTTTGAGGTGATGGAGAGTAGTATGCCAGGAAAATACTTCTCTAATGATGTTTTTTTAAAGCTTAACATGATGTTTTTTTTAAAGCTTAACATACCAGGTCAAGGTCTAACTCACTAAAATCCTAAGCACTTGGAAATGAATGAAACACCCCATTGTAATGAAGGGCTTAGAGTTAAAAGTTAACATTATTTTTTACCGTTGTTTTATTGCATTGGCAGGTCGTATGTGGGGCAGGTTCATGGGTTGGATGGAATCCACTCTCAGAAGGTAAAATAAAAACCACAGTACAACCATTAGTTATTATGCTCTCGGTTCTCATACTGTAGGTGGTCCTGAGTTCAAAGTTTCAAATTGCGGAAGGTTTCCACTTTTGACAAACGTAGTCTCTCCACCCTCTTCACTCTGTCTGCGAATATCAAGAACATACAAATATTATCACAAGAGTCGAAAGTTCCGGCCACGAGCTGCTGCCAGCCTAGAGGGGCCATTATGACCTCACTTCCTGTCTAACCAAACGCTATAGAGATGGCAGGCTGCTGGAGGCCAATAATAATACCCTCACTCACCACAAATAGATCCTATTGGGCACATAATGGAGCCATCAAGGTCATGGTTACATACCTAAGAGCCGCTGGCTCAGCTGAAAGTAGTCTCCAGGCTGAAAGTAGAGCATGTGTGGTCAAAAATATAGAGAAAGAGGGAAACCTATCTGGCACGGCTTTCAAGTGCTGATGTATAGAATGTAGAGTTGGGAAGGTGGTTAATATTAAAAACATGGAGAAATTTAGAAGGCAATGTAGAAAGACTGAACCACTTAAACCCTATACCTGTACTCTATGAACCGTGTACTTTATTTGACCAGGGTCGCCCAGGGGTCTATACTCGGCCCCCTTCCTTCTTTCCGTCTACACCAAATGTCTATGCCGAAAATAGCCAATCCGCAAGCTCACCACGTGTCATGTGTTCACTGAATGTTGCCTAGTAGGGTTCATGTGCCTAAGGAAACCACGGAAAGAGACTGAAAGAAAAATATGAAAATTGCGACAGATGAGAAGCACATAGAGCTAATGACTCTAAATTAAAGCCAAAAAAGACAGCTAAAAAACTATCAGACGAGACACAGAAACAGACAAAACCACCTAGAATCTAGGTCCTAGATGAAAGAAGATGGCCTGTCCTTCCTCTACAGCATTGGTTCTCAAAGTGGGGGTGCTTGGGGGGGTTACCAGGGGGTCCCCAGCTAAATTAGTTAATATAGCGTCACAATCATAGCAGATATACAAGCTCTTATGCTATGAGCTTGTAGATCTGCTATTTTTGAAAAATCCCTGGCACAAAATATTTTTACGATGGGGAGTACACAGCCAAATACATGTCATTTTGGGGGTCCTGACATGAAAAAGTTTGAGAACCACTGCTCTACAGAGTAGCGAGTGTTGTCTGTCTGTTAGATCACTCATCCCAGCCCAAGACCCCCCTTTCCTGTTGGAGTCTTTGCTGTTAGGGCATCTACATTCACCCTAACAGGATATTACTCTTTATGACCTCCTGATACAGCTCCCCTCCTGCTCCCACTGCGGTAGGCACACCGGGGAACAGAAAGAAAAACGCATGACATCTTCGCTGTCGGCCAGAAACCTCTTATCTCCATATTCCAACTTTTTGTGTTTTTTTGTAAATAAATGCCCTACTTGATCATGCTACAGCGTCACACGAAGGCATCAAAAGTAGCAGATCCGCAAGCTTGTAGAGCTTCTGCTACTTTTGCTATTTTTTCATACATTCTCTCTGTCAGTCTCTCTCTGTCTCTGTCTCTCTCTCTGTCTGTCTGTCTCTCTCTCTCTCTCTCTCTCTCTCTCTCTCTCTCTCTCTCTCTCTCTCTCTCTCTCTCTCTCTCTCTCCCTCTTTCAATTTGAATGCAATGCCCAGAGCATTTTTTTTTTAATGTAGGCTCCAGCTATTGTGAATGTTTCATCTGTCTATGCACTGAACTGTGTCAGTATGTCAACAGCTACCTACCTACGCTTAGCTGACATTAACAGAGCTAAAAGGCTTGGCTCTTGACCCTGCTGGTCGACACACACACACACACACACACACACACACACACACACACACACACACACACACACACACACACACACACACACACACACACACACACTTGCATGCGCGCACACACAAAGAAAGAAAGAAAGAAAGTAAGATGTAGATACACACAGAGCAGCAAAAGGTCATCCTTTCATTCTTTTGGGATGATCAGGTGCCTCTGCTAACGACAAACAGACATGTGGGGCAGGTAGGTTCTGTATTTGAATAGGGTAAAATGTCATGGCAGCTACCGGATCAGAGCAGGATTTTCAACTGTCAAAAAACTGTCATCTAAAAAAAATCCTTTTGATGACCCAAAGCACTGTATTGTTGAACTGTCATTATCTCCTCTCATATTCATAGGTTCTCTCAAGTGCTTTTGTGATCCTAAATGAATAAGTATGGGTAAAGCATTGTCTGAGTGTACGCTTATGTGTACAGTATCTGCGTGCACATGCATGTTTGACTGCATAGCGCATAAACAGTTATAATAACACAGAATATGATGTGTTCATCACAGTAGGAACATATGTATAATCTTTCCTGTGGTAATTAAGCCCAATTTATGGCCTTCATACGGCCGCGTCGCTCGCCGACAATAACTTTTTCAACTTTCAACTGAAAAACAGGTGACACGATCAGCTACTTTTTCGGCAAGCACCACCAGTAGGCTATAAATTAACCTTTACACTCTCTCGTTTTGTTTTGTCCTGCAAAGCTGCAGGGCTTGGCAGATCAGCTGGTGCATGTTCGAGCATGTTGTCTGCTACTGACAAGCTCTGGGAACTCCATCAGTGCTACATAAACCATGTGAATCTCCCACGCACACATGCGCACACATACACACATGCACTTGATTACTCTGCAAAATCACATTATCAAAAACTGATGATTATGAGATTTTGCTGTCCCGGATAAAAAAAGAAATTGCACATTAAATAGTTTGGCAAGGTTTGATGAACACCTGCAAATGTATGCAGCAAAACAACAGACTTGCTCATCATTCGTAATTACGAAATACTGTTTGAAATACATTTAGTGACGCCCTGGTTCCCATTCCTGGCAACACTTTAAAATGTCCATGTTATTCACTCATATTGTTCCCAAACCGATGACGATCAAAACGTCCAGTCAATCATATATTTGTGACGCAAGTAATATTGCATTACGGTAAAATTATGGATTACTGTGTCAGTAGACATCTGCTGCCTGGAAGTTGATAACAGAATGGATACATGCAAGTGGATTATTTATCATCTTCTTCACACGTAATGACGTAATTATTCATAATAGCAAACGTGAGTAAAAGTGTCACATTAAACAGCCCTAGGGTGGGGCTGGGGAGAACTTGCTTGCAGGCCGGATCTAGCCTGCGGGCCGCCACAGTAAAATCATCAGTGTTCATTTATCCTTGTGTAACTCTGAGAGTGTAGAGATATAGCTAAATGGACCCATAATGAACATTAAGATTTGTACAGTGTTTAACAGTCGTTGAAGGCTATGGGGATCAGTCTACTAGGCTACTGTCCTGGCTGCAGAATCAGAACAAGCGGAGGAGGGGGGTTGTGTCTTTCTACTCGTGTAGAGAGTTGTACAGAACTCTTTTATGTGAAGCTTGGGGGCATCTGCTGTACTGTGGGTGTGTACATGTGTGCATGTGCATTAGAAAGAACTAAGAAGGAGGGGAGGGAATAAAGATGGAAGAGGGGGGGTGAGACAGAGAGAGTGAGAAGGAGTGGGAGGGTGGGGAGGGGGGTCTAAGACCAACCCCCTATCTGCAGCATGTTTCAACTAAGGTCCTGCCTCAGCCTCTGCATTGTCAGTTGGTCTCTGAGTCAAGGAGTGTGTGTCTGTGGATTGTCCTCACTGATGTCTAGGTGGATGAAAACAATATTACGGTCTTTTCAAGGTACGTCTGTTGTGATGATGATTAGTTCAGTATGTTGTGCCTCCAATGTCTTGAATTGTAGCAGCTGTATATTGTTTGGATATTGTCTTTTTACATTTTACAGTGTGTTATGAGTGGTGAATCATTAGTAAGGGAATTGTTTAATCTTTTACAGTTGCGTGACATTCAAACTTGTGTTTTGAACCACCTTATTTAAATACATCATATAAATGATCACAAAACCATTGTCATTTTTCTTTTTAAAGCAAAATACACCTTTTGGTTTAATAATGAAATAATGAAATAATGAAATATTGCACTTTAGGATACTATCTCACTCAATCACACATTTCCTTAGATAACTAGAAATTCAGCATTCATTAAGTAGCCTAGTGATGGTGGAACTGCAACTTTGTCTGAGTAACTTGGCACTCAGTTGTATTCGCTTACTTGGACAACTTAATTTCCTAAATGTTTGGCAGCAGATTGAATGAGTTAAAGTTTCCAGACTATTTTGTTAAATGCTAGCATATGACTTAAGAAGCCAGCAAAATTCCTCTGCACGACAAGACTCTGAGGAGGAATGTGACCCTAATCACTTGTAATAGCTTTAACAAAACAATTGGATCTTAATCAATATGATCGCTAGTTTTAAAATGTCACTCATCCTGTCAAGAAAGTTTATACATGCCATGGGGTTTGGAGACTGTGTTTAAAGATTGCATAAAAATGCATGTGCATGCATGGGGCACATTATCCAGACTGGGAGCAGAATGGTCATGCAGGAATATAGTGGCTGCATGTGTGCCAAATTACACACACATGGTTGTCTAACAACCTTACCTTATCATGACTGACACATGTTTGCTTTACAAACTGCTTTTAATTTATCCTTAAAAAATCTGGTCAGTATTGCTGTCTCTTTAATATTCTTACACTTACAAATGTTTGTGCTGCTGACATGTTTTATTTTAAACGTGTCACAAATTAATTGCACTTGCAACTGCAACTCAATCAATGTGACCATTCATTTCCTAAAGGGTAATTCAATTACAGACACTCATTCATGCTGCATGAATTTATCAGCTAGTTTCTCAACTATTAGCTTTGCATGGCAATATGCCTCACCTTTAAAATGGCTCTGATATGAAATTTGATGACACTCAACATCAGTGGTCATGCATCCTTTCCATCTGTAACTTAATGCTCTCTTTTCTTTATTTTCTCCAGGGTCTGAGTGCTCTGGCCGATTCAAGCAGAGCTCAAGGGCACCCTCTTCTGGCAAGGAGGAAGTTTTTTCTCTGTCACAAGCTTCAACTAATCTCCCCTATGTGTAGGAGCTAAGCCTTTTTTTAAATACTTGGAAGAGCCAAAACAATGTCACGATCATTGACTTTATAGCTCCAGACTGCAAGCATAAGACAACAAAAGCAACACCAAGCATGGAGGCCTCTCGTGCTGCCCATGTAGGGGCTCCCCCCACCTCCACCATCCCTGCCATCTTCCCAACACCCTCGTCTCCAGGTTACTTGCAGTTCTTCTGGGAGTACCAGGAAAATGCTATCATCGTGGAACACTACAACCACACAGGCAAGCTGCAGGGGGACCGCTACCGCGAGGGGCTCAAGCCTGAGGGAATTGCCTTCTTGGTTGTGTGTGTCCTCATAGTCCTGGAGAATGCTGTGGTTCTCCTGGCCATTTGGAGGAACAAGAAGTTCCACGTGCCCATGTATTACTTACTGGGAAACCTGACCCTGTCGGACCTGCTGGCTGGGATCACATACATGGCCAACATCATCATGTCTGGACCTAAAACATTGAAACTGACGCCATTGCTGTGGTTTCTCCGAGAGGGAGGGGTCTTCATCACATTGGCTGCTTCAGTCATCAGTCTACTGGCCATCGCCATTGAGCGGCATGTTACCATGGTAACCATGAGGCCATACCACGGGGCGAAACGGGGCCGAATGTTGGCCTTGATTGGCGCAAGCTGGGCCCTGGCAGGGTTTTTGGGGGTCTTGCCGATCCTGGGGTGGAACTGCATTCACAGGCTGGACCAGTGCTCAACAGTGCTCCCACTTTATGCCAAGAGCTACATCCTCTTCTGCGTATCAGTTTTTAGTGCAGTGCTGCTGGCTATTGTGGTCCTTTATGTCAGAGTTTTCGGTATTGTACGTTCCAACACACAGCGCCAGAGGCTGGGCCTGTCAGGCAGCCTGCGCAAGGGCCTGGCTAGGAAGTCTGAGAAGTACATAGCCCTCCTCAAGACTGTCACCATTGTCCTGGGTGTCTTCATTGCTTGCTGGCTCCCTCTCTTCCTACTCCTTCTTCTGGATTTTTTCTGTCCTACTCGTGGTTGCCGCCTGCTCTACAAAGCTGATTACTTCTTGGGAGTGGCAATGGTCAACTCTCTGCTCAACCCTATCATCTACACTCTAACCAGTAAGGACATGAGGAGGGCCATTCTACGCCTATTATGCCGACCATGTCTGATGACCAAAGATGGCCAGGTGAAGAGAATGGGGGTGCCGTTCCTCGAGTGCAGTTTCAGTAAGACAGAGGTAGCATCCCAGAAGTTAGAAGGAGGGGTGGAGACCACTATCTCCTCTGGGAACGTCATCACAACACCCCAATCCCCAATCAAGGCCCTCTACCCCAAATTCTTCAAGTCCTGAGGTCTCTCAAGGCAGAGAGGATAATCTGACAGGAGGACAAGCCATGCTGAGAACGCTTATCTGTACAAAGAAAGCACTTGTGGCATTCTCTCATTTGGAGAATAGCCATCAGAAAAGCAGAAGGCCTCTGAATTATAGCATCACCTGGTTATAGCTAGAGGTGTTGGGATCATCAAGTTTAGACAAATGACTCGCCCCAGCAAGTCGGTTATAGCAACGATACCACATCAAAGGACTTAATCATGAGAATGATTACCAAATATCAGGCCAGGTGGAGAAGACTCAAATGTGAACTAAGCAACTTTTTTATATTTGTAGCTGTACAGAAGAATTATCCTACAACGGATTTGCACTGAAGTAATGTCATGATTGACAAGGTAGCTTTGGACTGAACTTTACTGTGGTAGTTTAGTGTCATAGGACACATAGGTTGATGGGTTTTTTCTTTTTTACATGGATCATGAGCCTGTTTTATTGTTAATTTGACATTCATTTTTTGTCCTTTCTTTTTTTGGCACCATCCCAGCAACATGCCCTCGACCCAGAAAGCCCAATTTTGGGTCTAATTGATGGAATGGCACTCTGACACTACACTCTGTGTTCTATAAACCCAAAGACTTTCAAGACTGAACATTCCAATCCAACCTAAGTCCACTTGGATGTTATGGCGAATTACCACACCTCCTTTTGACACTGTTTACTGTGTTTCTTTATTAAAGTGCCAAGGACAAATGGACATAAAACTTAGACTATTGCATTTGTGGACATCGGGATTTCGCTGGCTCGAAGGCCCAATGTGTTCCATACCAGTTATAATAATTTGTGTCTTGTACTTCTATTCATGCAAGGGATATCAAGAACGAAAGAGAGGCGGTCTATCTTTCTTTACACATAAACATGGGGTTTTACAGTACTGTATGCTTGACCTAGAAAACTGTGGCATGGATATGGGAGGGAAAAACAGAGTTTTTAAATGACAGGTGGTTTACCAAAATCATGTTAATCAAATGCCAAGTGGAAAGGCAGTTAGTGGTTTGTGTCAGAATCTGTCCCCATTTGGATTAAATCAACTACAATAACACATTTCACAACATGTCTAAAGTACAAATCTAATGTGAAAGATTGTCAAACCTATATCATAACAAGTGCACATCTGTCACTTCTTTGAGGAAATTAGATTAAAGTTCAAGATCTAATACATTTCAGAGCCTTACATTTAACATTCAAATTAAATTATAGCTGATTAATCATCATCCAGGAGCAAGGGATAAAAGGACAAGAATATGCCTGCTCTCAATAAAGCTGCACCTTCAGGGCAAATACATCAGCATACAGTGCCATTATGAGTTCAAACAAGTCCCCTTATTATATTTCACAAGAAATGAGAAATAAATACTTTATATAACAGTATAAAGCACTAAATGTATTACTTTTACACTCCTATCAATGAAAATACATTTGACATCAAACTGTTAAAAACTGGTCTTTGTACCAAATATGATGAATGAGTTTCTTTAATATTTTGTACCTAAATGATGTATTAAAAATGTAATATTGTAAAATTTCATGACAACTGTATTGTAAATTATATGCATTTTATAATAAAACTTTCACATCTGACTTCATTAATGTAATAATGTGCTTTCTTGTAAGCTCTACAAACATATCTTTACCCTGGGGTCCCTAATTTTGGTCAACTTTAATTTTTATTTCCAAAAATGAATGCCCTATTTCGTCAATCTATAGTGTCACGTAAAAGCAAAATTAGCCGATCTATAAGCTCATACCAATGAAACCAAAGAAAAGTATTAACAAGAGCTTGTGACTCAATGACAACTACCATACATTGTATCCAGGGGAACACAGGTTATTTTTTCCATTTCTTTCTCCTGAATTTTAACAGTTTTGGGCATACAAGGTTTCCACCCGACAGCGACGATATTATGTTCTGTAGGGCTCAAGTGGTTAACTGTGTATTTCAGTTTGTGTAGAAAGAGGTAACTAAGTGTGTTAAACAGTTGTTGAAGGAATGCCACAGGAAACCAACCCTCCTACTTCACATCTGGTAATAGCATTGGCCTAGATACTGAGGCTGCTTTTCTATACAAATTTTGCATGTCATTGCTGCTTCTAAAATCGCACAATGAGTCTTTTCTTCAAAGACAGCCCCTTGACCTATCTTCATACATATTTTGTCAACCTGCACATAAGATTAGCCATCTCAACACTTTGACCTGCTGAAACTCCACACAGCTGGATTTAATGCTGTTCTTCACGGATATTTGTATATCGTCTGTGGACATGTTGAAAAGAAGTTCCTGTAAGTCAATGGGCTGTTCATTCAAGTTTATTCCACACAGCCTTAGCCCATAAACCTTTTCAGGCCATAAGTTTCCAAGTCAAGATATTAGTTTAATGTGGAAACAGTTTATCTTTTGTTATTTCAAACTTTTACAATTTACATACCATCCTAATCCAAATATAAATATGACATATGAGTTGATCATGACCTTATAAATAAAAAATGTAGGATGTCCATTGTCCAAACTAAATACATGTAGTAGTCTAGCAGCTAGACACACAATATTAGCTCTGCAAATTTCTCAATGACAACTGGTTGCACACAAATCCATCGTACTCGGAGAGAAACATGTTGTTCCTCATGGAAGAATTGATTAGAGATTGATTCCACAACTGTCGAATGGCAAGGGATATAGGATCAGATTGTTTCAGTTTAGATATAACGCTCTGTGACTTAAAGCCATTAAAACCAAACATATAAGACAATGTGTTGATAGCATTCACAGGTGTGTGTCTACATGCGTTGTGTCTAGTCTACATGCACACTGCTGTGCCCAACACTGTCTCTTTCTGGACACAGGTCAAAGGATCAGGGAATCCTTCCTGTTTGCTGGCTTCCTTCCTGAGACTAAATCATCCAGCAAAAGATGAAGGGCTGAAAATAAGTCCTGCTTATAAGCTGTCAAAGGACCAGCACCCCTGCTCTCAGTCTCAACCCATTACACAATGATGCCCATTGCAGATGTCCCACCTTTTCTTGCTGTTGTGCTGCTGCACTGCTGCTTGCTAGATTAGATTAGATTGGATTAGATTAGACTTTATTGTCCCAGAGGGAGATTTGTTTTCTCAGCCCGTTCAACACATAAACAAACACGCATAAACACAGGATAGTAGCATACAAAACACAGAAACATACAGGTAAAGACAATACACAGAATCTCCATACATACATTCATACATCCTAGCAGCGCACAACATTGTCAGTGAGGCAGTTTGTTTAAGTCTGCAATGGCAGAGTGGACAAAATTCCTGCTAAAGCAATTTCCTCCCAATTTTAAAGTCCCATATTTCCGTCCAGAGATGACAGTAATGGTAAGCAATGAGTGTCATTTGCTATTGAGAGCGCTAGGGCTGTAATGGCTCTGTCGTTCATCTCTAAGCGTTTGGGTGTGTGGCCAGTGACTTTAGATGCAGTCTGCAAGTTTACAGCCAAAATTAAATTAACTAATTAAATCCTACATTATTTATGTAGGGTGAAGAACTTCTACAATACATAGAGGCAAATTCACCCCCTACCTTCCTCCTCAGGTTCAACATCACAGCAAAAGATTGAATAGCTGCTGCTTGGTAGTGAGGGTGAGGTGGGGACAGGCAGAGTGGAGCTTGTCTAGGAATGTCCATTCAATGTCCCTGTGGTATTAAAGCTAACTTAATTCTTCCGGAATCAAACGGAATAGGAGGCAAGCTTAATCTCTGCTCAGGTGGGCAATTCAATGTGAAGGGAAATAAATGACTTCCCAAAGATGTCACATGATATTATGGCTTATTCATCACAAGTGAGCCATGACATCAATTTCAGTCAGGCATAAGAACTGGTATTTTTTTTAATCTTTCAGTGAATTGGTCTGATCAAGCCCTTAGCTATATGCTGTATTCTAATGCAGTGGTTTTCAACCCTTTTCATATCAAGGTCCATTATTTATTCGGCATTTGAGCCACGGATCACCATTTGATGAATCTTTTAGTCTCTCAGACCCAAGACTTAGAATATTTTGTTATCGTTGGATACAATTTTGTCCACAATTCCATGCTATTGTATGTATTGATGTGGTACCATAGGAGAGATAACAGGCACATGTTGATCAAAATAACAATTATTTCATTAGAAAGTAATGCAGACGTTTAACAATAATTTAACTATGAGAGCGTAAAATGAAACAATTTTACACTCTCAAGAGTTAAAGATCTATAAGGGTCCATTTCGTTACCAACTCTCCATCATTTAGCTGGGGACCACCTGGAGGACCACTGGTGGTCGCCGTACCAGTGGTTGAGAACCACTGTTCTAATGAAAACATGACTCATTTGTCATCTCACAATTGCCTTATAGTGTCACCTTGTGGTTTAAAACTGTACGTGCATGAATGGAGTATTTTCCCATGATGAGGAACCACTTATTACACACACTATTGGTGTGTCAGCACCTGTCAGCAGCCAGCACACTCTACTATGTAGTGTTATAGTCATAACTTCAAACAGAGACGTTTACATAGGACACACATGAGAATGGATGGTGAGCAATACAATCAAATTAACATTAATTTCAAAAACAATATTTTCTGTCTAATGAGGTGTAGCCTACCTCTTTTTATATGTGCTAGCTACGCTACACATACTATCCTTTACATTTAAGTACTGTTTTTTATTTGATTTAATTGTTGCTGCTGTTATTTCAACGAGTCACTTTTTTACGTCTGTTCCATGTGTAGCCTAACTATGTGTTTCTGAGATTGTGTTCTCCGTGTGTGCTCAGTGGTGTAATAACTCAGTACATTTACTCATGTACTGTAGGAAGTACACTTTTGAGTTTTTTTTTTTTACTTTACTGGAGTGTTTCCAAGACAATTTTCTATACTTTTACAGAGGCAAATGTTGTACTTTTACTCCACAATAATTATTTGAAAACTTCAGTTAGTGGTTACTTTGTAGGTTTTGATTATTATTACAAGGCATACATTACCCACTACAGCCCATTTCGGCCATTTGAAAATAGCCGATTGCATCGTCAGCTTGTGTAGATCTGCTATTTTCAAAAGATTTGTATACATTTGAAAGCTTATGAAATGGGACATTCTGCATAATGTGTATTTTCTACTTCTGGTACTTTAAGTACATTTTGTTACCAATACTTTTGTACTTTTACTCAAGTAAATTTTGAATTCCGGACTTTTACTTGAAACAGAGTATTTTCTACATTGCAGTATTGATTGAATTCAAAGTGAGTACTTTTTCTACCACTGATATATCTGTACATCATTAGAGTAAGATAGGTGTAGCCTGCCTCACATTTGCATTGTTGGTTTAAATGGATTATTTGACAAACTGATCTAATTATTAACAGATTTAATTGATTGACACTAAGCTACACAAGGCTCACAGGAAAGATTGCCCTTTCTTTTCCTTGATTCAGAAAACACTCCTTCTCAATAAAAGCTCCACGCCCTCCGCTCACGTTCACTGCCGTGGGACCAAATCCCCGCCTCCTCGGGGTTGACTCTTATTTTGACAGCGAGAGCAGGCTCGTACAATGCTTAGTCATGGTGAGTTACAGCTTTGCTCCGCTCCTATGCAGGGTTGCCATGTCCGCTCATTATAAGCGACTTTGGTCTTGTTTTTCTGTAAAGTTGCTGTAAATATTGGTTAGCGGCAAGCTTGCGGGTGGCGTTTTTTGGGGGGCTTGTTTTTAAAGTGTAATTATTTGAGCTTGCTTCCAAAAAATGTTTAGTCATCGTTTAAACCCATTCTCAAACATTTGCATGTCAAGGACGCCCAAATGAATGTATGTCTCTGCAGACCCCCATCTGAAATGTGTTTAAACTTTCAAATAGATTCCAAATATTTCACTTTTTCTTTTCAAGATCTTTTTGAAAATAGCCAATAAAGTGCTCATGTGGCTCTAGTGGCTTCTTTTGGGATTGTTTTCCTAGACCTGGTTGCTTGTTTCTCTCGCAAAACCTGGCAACACCGTCCTATGTGTCGCACAGACAGACAGAAAGACAGAGAGAAAGAGAGAGAGAGAGACAGCCCGCGATGGAGGATATTTTAGCCTAATAACTAAGACTACGTGAGTTTTCTTGATTTCTCTGTATTGAAGACGCCTCGATTGATCGATTTGCGTAGATTAAAGGCTAATAATCACATTAGCGCGAGTGAGTGAGTGTTTACCAACAACAAGAATATATTTAGATCCCGCTCCTCTGGCAGCGTTTTTACTCGAGGATCGACTCCAACCATTACGTTACTGTCTATTATGAGCCCGCTTCGATCGCTGTCAGATCATCTAAACATTGAACTTGTTCTTCATTGATCTGCAGTATTGAGTCCAGACCATTGCACTGATTGCACGACAATTAGGCTTTTGATCGAGACACTTTGACTTGTATTTGGTCATAATAATATTATCAGTGCACATACCAGCGCTTCACATTATTTTGGACAGTATAAAGCGTGACCCAGTTCTAAGGGGGAAACCCCAACGATCCTTTGTCGTGATTGATTGACAGTGTTTTTTAGGTGTAGATTGAACTGAAATCCTTATTGTTTTGTTATTCTTTGGGTCTTTATGTGAGGATCGGCTGCCTGCATGGCTCCACTTCAATTCTTCTGGGTCATGTTTTGGTACATGCAGTTCTATGGAGACAGTCCACGTTGGCGAAAGAGTTCGATATACTGTATGAGTCACAGCATGAAGGTTTTTTTTTTATTATCAAAATGTCCATGGAGCGTGTTATTAGATATGGTTGAAGAAGTATTCAGATGTTTCACTTAGGTAGCAATACCATGTAGACATATTAATAATAATAAGTATTTACTATTGGCATCACAATATTCTTAAAATACCAAAAGTAAAACTACTAGAATGTTTGAAAATAGCAGATCTACGAGCTCACAAGGCTTTGCGGTGCGACACGTTGGGACTGGAGCTTGTAGATCTGCTATTTTCAAATACCCTATGTATAAAATAGGGCTGAGGTAGTTAATGTATGTGTCATGATATCATAATTTATATCTGAAAATTAACTAGTAACTAAAGTTGTCAAATAATTGTAGTTGAGTAAAAGTACAATATTTGCCTCTCTTAGATGCAGTGGAGTAGAACTAAAGGTATTGGAAATTGGAAATACCCAAGTAAAGTACAAATACCTCAAAACTGTACTTAAGTACAGTTAAGTAAATGTACTTAATTACTTTCCACCACTAGATATCATAGCATGTATTGCGCTATTAAGCCCATCTTAAATCACATGCCATTTGGTCTCGTAATCTTGCTTCACTTTATTCACAGGGGTATTTATTCAACTGGATTAACGGTTAGTTAAATGTAAACTATAGTGATCTGTTTAATCATTAGAAGTGCATGAATGTTTGGCTCCTATTTATACTGTTGTGCAATTTATAAGTGGTTTTGGGTTAGACTGTTTATTTGAAAACGCTACGAGAGCAAATAGTAGATTTATGTCACACTATAAAACTAAACAATGCTTCTTCTTAATAGTGGAAAATATGAACTGACATCAACTTTAGCCCGGGGATTCTAAAGGCCTGTCTGTCTGCCAGGACAGGGAGTCATCCCATCCAGTGGTGTAAAGTAACTTAAGTACATTGACTCAAGTACTGTACTTAAGTTTTTGCTTTACTGGAGTATTTCCAATTTTCTGTACTTTTACTTCTACTCCACTACATCTAGGAGGCAAATATTATACTTTTACGCCATTACAATTATTTGAAAACTTTACTTACTAGTTACTTTGAAGATTTTGATTATTATTACAATACAATACATACATTACCCACTTCAGCCCTATATACATTTTGGCCATTTGAAAATAGCTGATCTACAAGCTCACAACGATGCATTGTGAGCTTGTAGATCTGCTATTTTCAAAAGATTTTTATACATTTGAAAACTTGTGAAAAGGGACATTCTGCATAATGAGTATTGTCTACTTTTACCTATATATTGATACTTTTGCACTTTTACTCAAGTACATTTTGAATTCCGGACTTTTACTTATAAGTTCTACATTGCAGTATTGATACGTTTACTTAAGTAAAACATCTGAGTACTTATTCCACCACTGTGTGCATCCTGCATCTCAAAGTTGAGCAACCTTTCCTCTCCTGAAACTATTTTGTTTACTCACTCAGACACATTGCAATGTCATGTGGCTCATAGCATTTACAGATTTGACTTTATTATCCTTGAGAATATTCTAGACATCAGTTACCTTTGGTTTCACTTCACTTTAACTGATTTAAGGGTAGGGCACAATATGGGCACGTGGCAGTATAACAATTGATATTATATCAATATCGTGATATGAGACTAGATATCGTCTGGATTTTTTTATATTGCACATTAATATAGTGATAAAGTATACAGTGTTGTTTCTTCCTGGTTTAATCACTATTTAATACTTAATAAAATTGTCTTATGTTTTCAAAAATAGCTAAAACGGGCAATCTAGCTCACAATGTATTGGATTGGGATGCATTGTGAAGCGTTGTGAACCTGTATATCAGCTATTTTTGTTTATATCATATTTTTGATGTCAAATGTCAAATTGTCCATATTGCCCAGCCCCAGGGCACAATGACTTACAGTAGAATGGGCAAAGCCATATAACCTGGCCAATCTATGCTCTATGCTCTTATCGCCCCTTGCAGGTAATGATTACTGTATGTGCATAACTTAAGGTGTTTTGTTATATAACTTGGAACATCTGCAACATCATTACTGCTGAGTAACTCTGACTATCTCTGGCCAGTGAGCACAATACAGAAGGCCAGAGGCTGGTGACTGTTCTCTCTTGTCAGTCATTGTAAAGAGAATTAATATTCTGGAAATAAGTGGTATATCTGGAAGAGTATCTGCTCTACCTTTTGTTTTGGAAGTCCTACAGATCATTGTGTAAATTAGTTTTGTAACTTGTTCACCTCACATTTACTACAACACATATCTTTTCTTTTTTTCTTTTTCTTTTTCCACATTTTGTTTGTTTCTTTAAGAGAATGCAAGAAAGAACTGTGTCTGAAAAACAAGTACTGTTTTCCAAGAAGCCAATCCCGAACTTGTTGAGTTTTCTACTTCAATTGTTCCCTGAAAGTCTTCAACTAACAGAATTCTGATTTACAGAGTGCAGCTAAAGAGATTATAGATTAATTTGAATAATTTGTTATTGTATTTTGCTATATTATGGTAGAACAGTTTCCTGCATACTTTTTGCAACCAGTCTAAATAGTTATGCTAGTGCAGAGCACACCTCTTCCCTCCTTTACGAGGGAAACTGGATTGGTCACAAGACGGGGCAAATAAAACACTCAGTCACGCTGGCCAGCGAAAATCAGGCCTAATTTAAGTCACTCCATCTTCCCCAGTAATGTGCGTCACTCCTCTGCTATCCCCTTCACACTCCCTACATTCCCTTATGTCACTCTGGAGACATTCAAGAAGGCTTCCACAGGCTTGTCCACAAACAAACTCCACACTCACGTGTACCCCTGCACAGCCTCGTATATTTAAAGGATTTAAAAGGGGAAACCTATGCACGCTATGTTTGGCGGACCCAGTACAGGATCCTCGATTAGTGCTTTCATTGCTATGCTCCATAACAAACAGGCCTCATAGATTGATCCGAGATGGCGGGCCTGTGTAAACAATAGTTTGTCAGACTTCTCTCCCACATCAAGGACTCAGAGATTGAGACTGATAGCACCAATTACTCTCCAAGCAATTCTATCAGATCCTTTCTACACTATAAAACTCAGCCCTTAACAACACACATTAACCCTGGTGAAATCTTTCACGATTTTTCGAAACATTCTAAAAATAGCCAAACGCAAAGTTTTAAGTGGTCATGGCTGTTTTATACTTAAGAGAAGTGTCTGCTAACCAACGAAAAGAAGTATGTGCACTTGCACAAAATTCTTTGTTTTTGGTCAACACTGACAGACATTCTTATAAAAACACTTAAAACACCTTTAAAAACAGACACTTGACACATGAAGAGTCTTATCAGAGGCACATGATAAAATAATACAAGGATGTGTCTGGATGTGAGTCATGATGCCCGGGACTTGAACATGATCACAATGACTAGGATAAAACTTTGACCCTACTGTACTTTAGAAGGAAGTCCACACCATGGGCGTGAACAGCAGTGCATGTTCACCATCACATAAGACTGTTGCATAGTTACTTCAGCTGAGTCACTTGCCTCCCTTATGATTTATTTGCAGTGTGCAAGATTCCATCATGATTTTAGCACTCTGCAGATGTGTAAATATATAAAATAGTCAATAACCTCATAGAAAAACATTTATGAAGCTACATTTGTGTCACTACAAATAAAACATAACGGAGCAGAGTTCTGTATCTAAACATAAACTCTCTTGTCTTTTTCCTCTCCAGCTGTCAGCTGAACCAACAGCTTCCCAGTAAACACAGCGACGCAAACGGATTCCTTAGCTGGCCAACCTCTAGGAAGGCCTCTCCTGGGTAATCCAGTGAACAACACACCCCCCGTTCCTGTGAACTTCAAGCAGCACTGATGACATTTTTGGCAGTAGACCCTCTTCTTTTTCTTACAGTTGACAAGCTTTCCATTGCCCAGTCTTTGGTATCTGTCCCCGGAGCTCTGGCAGAAGTCAAGCCGTACAAGGGCAGCTTTAATTATTAGCTTCATTATCAAGGGTGTGAATCAACTTAGATTTGATTTATTCCTCCTGGGAGTAGAAAATCAATATGCAAGCTTGATCTAACTGTCATTTCTCAGAGGCAACTTAAAATACCGTTTTGTGTGAGTGTGTAATGAGTATAGTTATTGAATTTTGCAATTCCTGCCATGCTGAAGTTGGCTAATCAGCAATTTTGGAAACACATGGTGTAGATGTTTGAATAGACTCCTGTTTGCTCAGACTGTTCTAGGGAATGGTTGGACAGTGTCGACATCCCCCTCGGCAGTGAGAAAATACTTGTGTTGCCAACACAAACAGTTACACTAAAACGTCAGGCCAATGTTTTCCTTGATTCTTACTGGACCTCGTCTTGCCATAAATCGTTTCTCAGTCCACCCCTGCCTGAATCTGTAAATTATACTAGGAACAAAGTTTACGCTTGGACAGAACCAGAGGAACCCAGGACTTGGATGCTATTGATGCAATAAATCATTTTGGAACTGTTGGACAGCACAAATAGCCATGGGCGGCAGTTAGCACACAAGAGTCTAGTTGTTCCCTACTGATCACTATGGCTGAACTCATGGATTAAGCGGGAAAGAAGGACACGTATCCATAAACAAAATTTGCACTATTCTCTACAGCAACAGAGAACCAAGCATACTCGGAGGAAAAGACCCCGAACCTTTCACAAAACCCTCACTACTTTGTTTCAGATTCATATATTCCTTTTATTTTACCCACGACCTCCAGTGGCGCAAGGATGGCCCGTAGCACAGCCTACTGTTCTTGAATAAAGGGACAAGGGGGGGAGGAGACGGGGTAGGAAATGACTAAGTGCATGACAGAATGCAAGGCGTTGGTTACGCCGTCGACGCGCAACGGACACCGCGTCTTCAGCTACACCCTGGAAAGCCACACAGCGGCCGCCTTCGCCATCATGAACGAGCTGCGACTGGAACGACAGCTCTGCGATGTCACGCTTCGTGTGTGCTACAACGATCTGGAGGCGGTGGACTTCGTGGCCCACAAGGTGGTGCTGGCCTCATCATCCCCAGTCTTCAGAGCCATGTTTACCAACGGCCTGAAGGAGTGTGGTATGGAGGTGGTGCCCATCGAGGGGATTCACCCCAGGGTGAGTGAGATTGTGAGATCTTTCGTGCCGTGCATAGTTTTTTAACCCATTAAGACCTGAGGCCGATTCTACAAATGTCTTCTAAATCCTTAACAGTTTTCTGAAAAACTATATGAGTAGTTTTTCATGTCAAGGACCATCCAAAATGATTTGTATTTGGCCGCCGGCCGACCCCCGTCTCAAAATATTTTGTTCCAGGGACCCCCCCCCAGAAGCAGCAAAGATTTGAGTTACAAATGTTCGCTTTAGAAAATATATATATTCAAAGATTTTCACACATTTTCACGATTTTTCCAAAAATAGCAGATCTACAAGCTCGTACCAAGCTTGTATATCTGCTATTTTTGAATAGCCCAAAGAAATCTTAAAATGATACAGATGCGTTCCCGGTCTTAATGGATTATCGGTGTCACACTTAATTGTATGGTTTCGCATGAAAAGAAGGGGACATGTGGGCTGGGTATAACAAGTGATATCATGGGTTGCGATCTGGAATTGAATTGGTGTCCACCTTAATATCCATGTATTGTATTCCCATATATCATATCTCACTTGTAATAGATAGTAACTAAACTAATTTGAGTCTATTCTCATCTTGTTGCTATAGTAAACCAGCAGAATCAATTAATTTATCCCCAATCCATTGAGAGTCCATTACATTACTTTTGAGGGTTTCAGGCTGCTACTGTAGGGAAGAGACACACAATTTATTACATACAGTCATTTGATACAGGCTGTCCCTTTTTCCCCATTATAATCCAAAACAAACATTACTTGCCACTGCCAGCTGACCCACAGCAGAGACCTGAAAATGGCATTATCACAGGCATGATCAAAGGAGCTTGAATATCAGCATGACCTCATTATCAAGAGTTTGTGAATGGTACAGCATGTATTTTCTCTGGCATCCTGGGTGGCTGCCAAGCACATACACATGCACACGCAGCACAAGAGATGAGCTTGCTCAAGAGTGCAATATTACTTTGCAGAGCATGCATTCATAAACCACCGTAGACTACTACACAGGAAACAAAAGACAAAGCTTAAATATTGAGAAAGTAGTGTATAATGTAGGTTAGTAGTCATGCTGGGGTCCAATGTAACAGGAGGAGGCATGATGGATGATAATAAATGCTGTACAAGGTGTTATACGTATCCAAATCCATATACAGACCCAGTGTCAGCGCCATAGTGTACAGTATGTTAACCAGTTTGTGATTACAACACAGCTGCTACTGATAAGCTTGACTTTCTCTCATTACAGACAGAACTCGGCTTTGACAACCTCTAGCCTGTTCATTTCTGCACGTCTAAAGACAAATACAGTAGCAAAATGTAATCAGGCCAAATTAACCAATTCAATTTCACACTTTCAATTTTCTTCCTGTAACTCTTCTTACCTCTATTTTTCTTCCTCTCTTCTCTTCATTCTTTTCCTCTTTGTATCTTAATTATGTCCGTATATTGGTTGAAGTAATAGTAACTTTTTATTGTTTGATTTTAGAGTGTATGATGATATGATATCTGAAAACCTGTTACAGGGAGCGGTCCTCTTTAATCTGTCAAAAGCATCATAATTCATACTGTTTTGCAATGATGTTTTCGAATAAAAGTTGTTTTCATCTTCTCTTTTACCCTTGCACACCCATCCCTCCTGTCCTTACACCAATCCTCCTTCATTCCATCTCTCCTTGTATCCTACCCTCTTCTCTGTGTCCCCGATGCTCGGGTCGATTTAGGTCATGGACAGACTGATAGAGTTTGCCTACACAGCAAGCATATCTGTGGGGGAGAAGTGTGTGATCCATGTGATGAATGGGGCAGTGATGTACCAGATCGACAGCGTGGTGAGGGCCTGTTGTGACTTCCTGGTGCAGCAGCTGGATCCCAGCAATGCCATCGGCATAGCCAACTTCGCGGAGCAGATCAGTTGCACTGAGCTCCACCAGAAGGCCCGTGAATATATCTACATGAACTTCAGCCAGGTATGCCATACTGTATGCTATAAGCAGAGATATTGATGCTCGGTCCAGTGGACCTTCTACGATCATTAACCGCATTTGTTATGTCAATCAAGTAAGGAATAATGTTTATACAGCCGGCCATTATTGGACAATTAACCCAGAAAGGGTGATGCAGGACCAGCACTTAGCAGGGGTACTGCTTTGTCCTGTCCAATAATGACCACCTCACTGTGAATGCACATTATGCCGCTCATCATATGGCTGCTTACAGTATGAACAAAATTAACATTTGCCATGGAATATTGATTTGAACATTTTTTGAATGATTCACAAGCTTCCGCTTCTATAGCAACGTAAACAGAGGCAGAACTGTTATTGAGAACAGCGGTAATATCAGGAAATAACAGACCACAGAATAGTATGATTGACTCAGAGATCAGAAACGAGTATTCAACAAAGCTGTGTATTAAGGCAATATCAAAGGATCAGGTCTCATGAGCAGTACATGAAACTTAGTGTTATGTCTTATGTCTAGTATAGGAAGTATGCATAAAGTTGCAGATAAACAATGTGTCCATGTGAAATTAAAAGCTGTCCTCTCTGCCTGATGTTGATTTTTGGATTATTGTTACTAAGTGTGCAACTCACACCAGTCCTTGCGAGGTGCCAGCCAACGAAATAAACAAGAATAAAAGAGTTGCCGTACACTCGTAGCAGCCGATGCCAAAAGGTTATTTTTGACACAGACTTAAAAACACGCCAACGTTTTGGACAGACTAAGCTGCCTTCTTCAGGGTGAAGAAGGCAGCTTAGTTTGTCCGAAACCAACGTTTCGGACCAACTCTTTCATTCTTCAACTTTTTTTAATTATTGGCACATGTTTGGCTTGCCTTTACTGCCAGAATTAGGTTGTACTGTAATTGACCATTTCCGTACTGTTTTTTGACCTGCCCTAGTCAGTGTGTCTTGAACAACAGGCTGCTTTCACCCGAATTGAGGACCATTATATAATTTATTTAATCACAAGGTTATAGTTTTAACAGAAATGATATGGCTCGTCTAATCTAAAACTGATATGGGTTAACCCAATATATTATCTTTTTCTTCCAGTGCTAAGTTAGTCACACATTGTAAAGCTTAATCCATCTGCCAGCTCATAACTGGCATCTTTGTAAATTAAGAAGAGCACAAAGTGACTCTTTGAACACTTTGAGTCAGATTCATGCCAGGTCTCTTATGTCTGTGGGAAATGTGGCGTAAGCAAATACAGTTCCATCGTGGTTTCTGTAGGCCAACTTTTCCGCTTCAAAACTTTGCAAACAATCGCTCTGTGCCTCTGTGTGGTGAATGTGATAGTCAAATATGTGCAGTGAGTCACAGAGTGAGTAAAATGTGGGTTTACCTGTGCTCCAAGTCTGCATAACTTCAGTGGTAGTCAGGAACTGTGACAAAGGATAAGAGTGAGTCTTTACATTTAAATATAGCTTCATTGATTCAATTCAGTTTTATTTGTTTAGCCTTGATCACTTACAGTCTCAAAGGGCTTTACAGGCTTATATTTAATTGATGTGCAAAACATTTTCTCAAACATTTAGCATTTTGCCTCCCAAACAAATGCATGTTTAGAATTGAGAATAGTATCCTATGATACTGGCTGAATGGAATTGAGGAAAATGGATTACTATTACAATATCTAATTATAAACGCCAGGGTTAAAAGTTGTCTCTCACCAGCTAACTTTCCAGCTTTGTCGTCTGTGCTTCTCTGTATGTGCAATGTTGATATTAAAGGTATAATATTATATATTATAATATTATAAGGTATCATTTTATATATTATATATTATATATTACCTTAATATTAAATATCAAGGTATCAACATTGCACATAATTTTGACAAAAGTAGTCACATCAAGACGAAGATCTACTGTGTATGTGTGTGTATAAAGTTCTCCCCTCCTTCTTCCTTCAGGTGGCAACACAAGAGGAGTTCTTCAACTTGTCCCACTGCCAGCTGGTGACCCTCATCAGCCGTGATGAGCTCAACGTACGCTGTGAGTCTGAGGTCTTCCAGGCATGCGTGGCCTGGGTGCGCTACGACCGGGAGAACCGGAGGCCTTATGTCCAGGCCTTACTTCAGGCTGTTCGCTGCCATTCCCTCACCCCCAACTTCCTGCAGGCTCAGCTTCAGTCTCTAGACTGGGACCCCCAATGTAAGGACTATCTGGCACAGATCTTCCAGGACCTCACCCTCCACAAGCCCACCAAGCTCAACTCCTGCCGAACGCCCAAGGTGCCGCAGCTCATCTACACAGCAGGGGGCTACTTCCGCCAGTCTCTCAGCTACCTGGAGGCCTATAACCCCTGCACAGGAGCCTGGCTGAGGCTAGCTGACCTGCAAGTACCCCGGAGTGGCCTGGCTGCCTGTGTGATCAGTGGGCTCTTCTATGCAGTCGGGGGGAGGAACAATGCGCCTGATGGTAACATGGACTCTAATACATTGGACTGCTACAATCCTATGAACAACTGCTGGTTGCCGTGTGCACCAATGAGCGTGCCAAGGAACCGTATTGGGGTCGGCGTCATCGATGGGATGATCTATGCTGTGGGAGGGTCGCATGGGTGTATTCATCACAATAGCGTGGAGCGGTAAGTGAATTGCTTTTTATGTGCTGCACACTGGGTTCTGTTAAGCCGAAACACGTACCTACTGTAAAGTCCTTTGCAGACAGGGTGCGAATGGTCAATCAGTTTTTACCGCATGCGAAAAGACGCACAAATCGAACTGGGTTTGATTGGAAAAAAAAACGCACCGCCGCAGCCACTTGCCGCACGGAAAATTCGGAATGAGGTTATAGAGAACCATGTGTTCTTTTAAAAAACAATATTGTCTGACAGTGAGGAGCCCCTGGAGGACATAGCACCTCCATCATACTCCTCCTGTTCAACACCCCTCACTGACGGGCACCGCCCCAGCCTGTAGGATTTGCTAGTGCAGCGACATAGATCACATTCGCTGCACAGCATGCCTCCCCTGAGCACGGCCAATGGTGTTCATATTATACTTGCACTTGGCCAAGTGGGATGCACCGCAGTGGATTCGAACCCCTAGACTGTGCTTTACCCCTGTTCCACGTGAGCACCATGTTGTTTCTAAATTAGCACACTATATTATCTTTCACAATATAGTGGAATATAGTTTCTAAATGACCTCCACAGTGACATTAGAATGCATGTTGAGTATGTACAATCGGGCGGTGCGTGTGCACCACATGGGCCGAGCTGTTTGCGTATATACTGTACATTAACTCATTTAGACCTGAGGCTGATTCTAAAAACGCCTTCTAAAAATGGCTTCTAAATCCTGACCTAAGTTTTCTGGGGAAAAAAATAATATAGAGAAATGAAAGAAGTCTTGGTACTGTATATATATCTTGCTATATACTGTATTCAGCAACAACTACACCACATGCCATGGGTTCCCGGATTATTAGGTATAGTTACATATTGGTGTTCCAGGTCTAAATGGGTTTAGTACCGGTATGTATTAGGCCTAGACCTAGATTGCTTAAAGCACTTAGTGGCATTGTTGTTTTAATTCATTTATTAAGATCGTTTTGGCTGGGTTTTATTTATTATTCATGTGGTTAAGACAGTGAAATTTGACAGGAAAGCAAGAGCAGAGGTGTGGAATGGATTTCATGCAACACAATTCAGTTCCATGATTAGCATTCTTAATGGCTGAGGCACCAAGGTGCCCTACACTACACAGTGTATTTTGTGGATATTAAAGGATTAATGAGAGGGATTGGGTAGCCTAATTCTTGTTGTTTTTATTGTCGTTTATTTGTATTAGTTTACTGAGTGCTGAATTGCCCCATGAAATTCCCACGTTAAGTTTGCACTGCATTGGAATTTCCTCTCAAGGAAAACATTATTTTTTGCATCAGCAGAAATATTTGCTCTAAATAAATGTGACAGAATTACTAGAAAAGTAATCACACAGTTATGTTTTGTCTTCAGAGACACAAATAATTTAAGGTTTTGATCCGTGACCCTGACTCTTGGTCAGTCCACAAACAATAATGAGAGTCACAGAAAGCGTTATTTATTTATTTTGCCTTTTGTCTCCCCAATTTTTAATTCCTCTCCGCACATATTTGTTTGTGTTGTTAACTGCTGTTGTATCCTACTGACTAGCCAGTCAGTAGCCCCTACTGGGAGGACATAGAGCCTCCGTCCTACTCCTCCCGCCCAACATTCCCTAGTGCTGACAGGTGCTGCCACAGCCCTTAGGAGTATGTCCAGTGACAAATATCACCCTCCTCCCCCGGCGTCCCTCTCCCGGACATGGCCAATTGTGTTCGTATAGACCATGGGTTTTCAACTGGTGGTCTGTGGACCACTGGTGGTCCGTGAAGGTATTGCATGTGGTCCCTGACCATGCATTTAGTTATGTAGAAAAGTGAAGATTTGTATTTTATTCTATTTTATCGACCACTAGTTGAGAAACAGTATGATGTATGATGACGCATCAATGTTGTCAGTTACGGGGAAGTCGGATGTCAAGAACTGTCAAGAACTTCCACAGAAATGGGAGTTAGAATCTGAAGGGATTGAGTTGGAAACTGTACCGGATTGCCTGATTGAGTCACCATTATTAGGAAATGTGTCGGCTTGCTCATACATAAGTTGCAATTAATAAGTTAACATGAGTTTTTGAGCTCTGGACCACTAGCATATCTCAGTTAAATAATAACTGCTAAGAGCTTGATTTAATTCACCTCGAATTAACAAATTAAATTAAGCCCTTAACAGTCATTATTTAATTTCAAGCTTTCCCCCCATATCACCCCTCCCAACACAACAGTGGTCCTCAGGTGGTCCCTGGTTCATAATCAGTTGAAAACCCCTGGTATAGACGCCCGACAAATCCCGATGCACTGTGAGGGATTCGAAGTTCGAACCCCTAGACTCTGCAGTGATAGGCAGGTACTTTACCACTGCGGCACCCGAGCGCATTCTGCTATTCTGGTTAGGCTAGTTGTGCAGAAGCACAAATAGCCTGGACGAAATAACGGTAAACATGGACTTCTCACGGTTCTGTTAAGCCTTCAAATTCAGGTCACAAATGACCGGAATGTTTGTCAGACACAGCTAGGATTAACCTCACACTTCTCACACAGTGTGTTGACATAGGGGAAGGGAGGGGAGGGTGTTAGATTCAACATTGTGGCCTTGATTTTGATTGGGTGGTCTCTCTAAAAGTTGAACTATTTTCTACTTGAGGCACCCAGGGCTTGGGAAGAGGAATGTTCCTAGAGCGTCTTTACCAGTTAAAGTGCATTTATTAGACTGAGCCACTAACAAGACGCTATTAATGGATAATAAAACAGGGTAGTGAATGTGTAATGTATGTCAGAACATTAACTTACACACCTAAGGTGTGCTATATATTTGTCCCACTTCAATGGATTGTCCTAGAGACCCTACCCGCAATTTTACACTTTCAGAGTTATATTTTTAGTGTGTAGTGGAAAAATAGTGAATCCTGTTGAAAATGGATGCTAACAGTTTTGAATTTCCCTTGCTCCTCCTCAGGTATGACCCAGACAGAGACCAGTGGAGTCTGGTAGCCCCGATGTTGACACGACGTATCGGTGTGGGGGTGGCTGTCATTAATCGGCTCCTCTACGCTGTGGGGGGGTTTGATGGGACCCACCGCCTTAGCTCATCTGAGTCCTACAACCCTGAGAAGGACGAGTGGAAGACCATGGCTGCCATGAACACGGTCCGCTCTGGCGCAGGTGAGGAACCATCAGAAATACAGTAGGGGTGCAACAGTTAAACTTATCAAGCTAATTGATTTTAATAAGATAATTGATGGCCCGGACCACTGGCGTAGCGGTCCGGGCACCTAGGCTCAATATTGCCTGACAGCGCGTCGCGGGTTCGAGTCCCGATCCCGACTGCCTTCTCTGCGTTTTACTCCCCATCTCTCTCTACTTGGCTAGACCTGTAGCAAGCTGACCCTTCCTCCCTACAACGACCCAATCCCACACATGCCCGCCTAGCATGACTCATAATAGATAGGAGGGCAGGACTACCTGACCGCTCGCCTCTCATTGAAAATGAATTACTAGGCATATCAGTCGCTTGCTGTGTGAAAAGCCCTTTAATCCTATAACAGTATCTACACATGCTTGTGAAGCATTCATCCTATCAATAAAGGCATAAAAAGCACCAAAACATATTTAAAAAATACAAATAAAAATAAGATAATTGGTTTGGGGGGACTTTTTTTTTTCTTGTTTTGTTCACAAATGTAAAAAATAATAATACAGAAAATAGCCTACAAATGAATTTCTACAAGCTCACAATGTGTTGAAATGAGACACATTGTGAGCTTGTAGATCTGCATTTTTTTCTCAGAAGCTTTCAGAAGGATTTGAACGTTAACACATTTTGATTTTGTACAAATTTATGCCAGTCATGATTGGCTATGTCAAGTAAAGATTTGTGGATGGACGGCTTCCATTTATCGATTTATTAGAATGTTTCTGGAAATAACGAGGAAGGTATGATTGTAACTCTGAAGGGGAGATACACTAATCATTTTTACACATGGAGAACATGGAAACCGCTTTAAGTGAAGCTTCATCCACTTTACTTTTCCATTCATCTTTTTTACTGTCGGAATGAAAAAAAAGGTCATCCCCATAATGTTTTATTAATTTAATCATCCATAGATTTATCTTTCCTAGTAGACACATTAACAGCCATAGAAGTGACAAACCTCTCTCGTGAAATGAAATAAAGTACTCCTCATCTTTTTAAATATTAACATTACTGATACATAGTTGTAGTCTACGGCCATTCACAGCGATTCACTGTTTATAAGATGATAATTCACAGTTGAGTCAAGTGACCCTTGACCACTCCTCTGCATCTAGGAGTGTGTGCTCTGGGGAGTCGCATCTATGTGATGGGGGGCTACGACGGAACCAACCAGCTAAACACAGTGGAGCGCTACGATGTGGAGAGTGAGACTGATACTTGGAGCTTTGCTGCCTCCATGAGGCACAGACGCAGTGCTCTGGGAGTCACCACACACCATGGGCGTATCTACGTGCTGGGTGCGTATCTGGAGCGTGTGCCAAAGAAAGAGTCACGCTTTCCTAACTGCAAATAGCATGTTTATTCCTTACATACCTAGACCTTCATTAAAATTAGAAACTGACAGAGACTCCACCAACCCTTGGCACACACTTACTGTAAGACAGCAACACCCAATCCAACTGTTTGCTCATCTGAATGATCTAACACCTCTCCATAGCATACTCTATTTACATAGTGAACAACCCTGTGATTTTGACAGCACCTCAAAAGAATATGCCTATTCTCTGTGGTGTTCAGCGATGCTTGAAATAATGTTAAATGGTTAAAACAAAAAGTTATTTTGTTAAAACATTAAAGCTCTATATTCTGATAGTAATCGCTCTATATTCTGATAGTAATCATTGTTATAGAGTGTTTGTTCAGTTACAGGGGTTGCTTCCCATCTCTCCAGATCTTTAGTAAACAGAAAATATATGTTCAGGTGAGTCACCAATTTCATTCAATCAGGAGAGAGAACCCAATTATCAGCTTCAATTTTATAGCGTTCAAATTGTGTTTGTTTGTTTCATAACTTCCCATTTCACTTGTTTGTCCTGTATGAATGTTCTGTCCTGATCGGATGAAATTGGTATCCCGATTCCCGACTGGGACATTTTTATTCCTGTTTGCCAAAGGCTGGAGAATTGGGCAGAACCATAAACCATTACTGAACAAACTCTTTAATGATTTCTATCAGAATATGAAGCTATTTAACAAAAAAAGAATCACATATTCTGTATACATTCTGTATTCAAGCATTATCTAAAAAAAACAATACATGGAATATGATATTCACATTGTTAAATGGCCCTGTTAACCAAAAAACACATTCTTTATCATCAATAATGAGAAAGTAAATAAACCCACAGTAATATAAAATGCCTGTTGTGCATTGTGCTGTTCTGCTTCTTTAGTGTTGTGCTTCTTTAGCGTGTTCTATGGTTAAACCGTCAGAAATACAGTTCGGAATTTAACAAACACCACATCTGTTGTGTGTAAACAGGGGGCTATGATGGCAACAATTTCCTGGATAGCGTGGAATGTTATGATCCAGAGACAGACACGTGGTCGGAGGTGACTCGTATGACATCGGGGCGAAGTGGTGTAGGTGTGGCTGTCACCATGGAACCTTGCCAGAAGGAACTGTCTCAGTCTCAGAAGTCTGAGAGGGAGTGTGGTGCGTCATCGCCAGGGTATCACTCAGGCAGTTCCGGTTTCAACTCTCACCACATCCAACGACACAACGGACCTTTCAGCAAGGACACCTGAGCCTGACTGCCCCACACTCTGAGCACTCTCTTTAGTCTTCCGTGAAAAATGGCTCCTCCCAGCTGTGTAGAAACACCCGTGGCTGCCTCTATCTTTTTCCAACAGTCAGTTGATTTGAGTGAGGGGCTTAAGATAACAAGAGCTATCTATTTTTGATTCTAAATTCTGGACTTTGATTCATTTGTAGTCGGTGAATTGTTTTCCATAAAGTTAGACAGGACTTTGATCAAACCATCGGTGTGTTTAGTGTCTTGCATTTTCCTGATTGGACCAACATCTCTGCTTTGACCAATGGGAGAGAAGGGCTGAATTCAAGAAATGGCTATTCATTGGACTAGACGTGGGCTGCCCATGGAATAGCCGGGGGCTTTTTTTCTATTCAATTTGTGCAGAAAAAACAAATCTAACGGGGCAGAAAACAAATTCAAAAATATATTCTGTTTAAATACGGAAATGGGATACAGGACAAACTTAACATTTGTCAGTTTAAGGGAGTGAAGTGCAAAGTGCCATTATCATGCCTGTGAGCATGATTATTATTATCATCAATATATTCACTCAAGGTGCTTGAGTTGGAAATGAACTTGTAGCACAGCTATTCCATATTTAGTTATAAGCCAAGTGGCCCAGGCAGCCACAAGATGAAGCTTATAGTTTATGATTTCTAAAAACAAAACAAAAACATCTGTGAAGAAGACCATGGCCTCAGTTCTTAAAAGCATAATTGTATGCCTTCTCCCATAGTCACTTGTAGAGTAATTAGATCTGACACTTTTGGATATGTTTAACAAATGTCACAAGCATGACACCTCTTGTAAGTCCATCAGGGGCCATTTTATATTTGTATGAAGTGCCAAGAGAGTGCAGGGACAGGTTTTAAGTGTGGTTTGTGGAAAGGGAATACTGTAGCATTTAGACAAGTGATTCAAGACGCTGTGTTGCTGAATGTGTTTAAAAAGATAAAATGGAAAAACACTACTTATTGAATAATTGAAACATCCCCTTAAGTTTTCACTTGACATTGGGTTTTCTGCGCCAAACTTCACAAACAGAAGTGATTTGCACGTGTTTATGCATTAGTATTCAGATATTGGAATAAATAAAAAATAAAATCTGCTTAAAGAAATGTATTTGTAACAGCGATTTAAGCTACAAGGTTTTTTAAGTGAAATTTTGTACATTGATATTCTAAGAAGTCTTGTACAGAATTTAAAAGCTCAGTTTTTTTATTTATTTGTTCTGGTCCTTTTTTCTTTTACACCTAAACTGACACAGTTTATACTGAAATCAACTGGTGTTGTGTTTCTTGCTAACTAGCATGTGTTGTAACTACTAGGAATGCTTGTGAATGCTAATTTTGAACGTTTGTAAAATTTGCCTCAGTTTTGAAAGGGACATTTTCCTGTCAGTCAATAGATGGAACGAAATCCTAGAATATTTAAGGTCTGCTTTGTACATTTTTCAGCAAACAATACCCTGTACAAAACACATTGTAAAATAAAGAATATATGTTTATTTTATCACAGGTGTAATGTGTTTCAGCCAAACATCCAGTTGCATAGCATAGTATATTATTTTACTTTAAAGAAATTGTCCTTAATCAGGGGTCTTCAACAGGGGGTCCTCAGAGTTACTACAGGGATCTTTCTGTGATAAAATCTTTTTTTTACATTAGCCACTTGAACCCTATTATCCCTATTCTGAAGGGAACATTATCCACAACGCCTCGCACTGCGAGGTGTTGTGAGCCTGCAGATTGTCTATTTTTGGGGAAAAGATTTGGTGTAGAGGGAATGAAGAGCAGACCAAGTACAAGTTTTAAGGATATAAGTGGTTACCTGTCTAAAATACACATTAACATGAATCCAACTCAATGCTACACATTGATAGTGCTGTCAAACAAGTCGAATATGAATGAATCTATGAAAAGGTTTAATCTGCAACACAATTGTATCTTTGTATGCAATATGTAGTGGGGGTCCCTGCTTCATCTCTCTCTCAGCTAGGTGGTCCTTGGCCTGAAAAACGTTAAAGACCCCTGTCCAAGACAGTGGATCAAAGGTCTGCGAGCAAAATTCTGTAAAATGTCTCCGTATTTTCTCCTCTAGATGGCGCCAGTGATCAAAGTTTGAAAAGCCCAATTTCCAGTCAAGGTCGAAATTCGATTAATCAGAGTCATGTTCAGTTTGACTGTTTTTGATGCGTTTGTCATGTAAAGTAAAAGGTGCTCATCTTGGTTTTCATCAACGCACAGCCAGCCATTCTGAGAAGCATGTTATTAATATAATGGGCCACAAATATGAAACATCTCAGTTCCTCTCCGAATCTGACAACTAGATGTGATAATATCATATATGTGATGGTGCTAATCTGAAAGAACACCCTACTAACATTATGTAGGTCAGTTGTACACTATATATGTTGACAGTGACACAATCCTTTGTTAAATGACAAGTGGCTGTGGCCCTCAAAGACTAAACCACCAAAATAATAATACCTCAAATACAGCAGATATTGTATTAGATATTGTAGCAGATATTTTCGCTTCTATTTTCAGAAGATTTTTCATGCAATTTGAACTTGTGAAATGGGACATTCTGCACAATGAGTAATTTTACTTTTGGTACTTTTAGTATATTTTGATGCCGATACTTTTGTACTTTTACTCAAGTACATTTTGATTTTTTTGAAAACTTGTAAGTTACAGAGTAACAGAGAATCTACATTGCAGTATTGATACTTTTACTTAAGTAAAAAAAAATGTAGTACCTTTTCCACCACTGAAAATAAGTTGCCTATCTAAGTAGTGCTGCACTAATAATAAGACAATAAGCAGTGGTGTGTGATGTCATGTCAGAGTAGATAGAAACTTGTGTTGTTAGAAGGGGAGGCTCCAGTGTGTCACCATGCAATCAGCTGTGGTTCATGGTTCATAGGCTAGCCTACTGTTGTGTTGTACTGTCTGTCTGTAGCTATGCACTGAAACCATTAGTTAAGTCACTCACCAGACAGGACAGGCAGGACAGGACACTATTCTATTGTCACCGCTGTTTGGCTGAGCGTCAAAACGATGGAACACCCATTTAGATCGGAGCTCTCGCGTTACCTGAATCCCACCTGACACCTGCGGATCTAAGCTTAGGCGCAGGTAAGTCAACGAAAAGTTTTTTTTCTTCTATAAAAGTAAATCACTCTGAGTAGCTATGTTTGATCCAGACATTACTTCAGTGAATCACTGTGGTCAGAATGTGACGAGGAAAGACTCACTATGAAGTTAGAAAGATAGATTGAGTTGTCTGATTATGTCTGATGATGAAATCAAATATAAGTACGGAGGAATGTTCTTCAACTGTTATTGCGGCTTACACTTCGGGATACTTAGTTATGTCAAGTTAATTATAGTGTAGTAGCCTTGTCAGGTGCAATTATTGGACAGCCATCTATTCTCGATTTCGTAAATCCTGCTCTTTCCTTTCGTTATTTTTTAGGACTATTTTCCTCCCCGTGGGATATTAACAAGTTTTCATGTTTGATATCAGATTACCTCCGCTTTTTGAAAGCCATTTTTGGCTTCATTCATTGTTGTCAAACTAGTTTATCCACTTTGTTGGCCTGTAGGCTACAGAGCGAGGCAGTCCATAGCCTAGCCTACTATTTACAGCTCATTGGTATCTTACACTATTATTTTATCTGTATCACCTATTAATAGATATAGGCTATGCTGTATAACTTTTCATTATTTGTGTCGAATGATAGCCTGAAAACTTTGAAAAGATTTAAGATGGCTATATGTTTCTCACACACTTGTTCACATAAATATTCTAGTTCCTGATGCAGTGTTTGTGAATATCAGCAGCTGACAGAAAATAAACGTGGACCCAAACTGTTCCCTAGCAACGCAATTCCACTGTCAAGGTCTAATGTCTTATAATTTATACATATATACATATATATATATATATATATATATATATATATATAGAGAGAGAGAGAGAGAGAGAGAGAGAGAGAGAGAGAGAGAGAGAGAGAGAGAGAGAGAGAGAGAGAGAGAGAGAGAGAGAGAGAGAACAAATGGAAATTTCCAAAGTTACCTTATGATCCCCACTTTATGGTCTGGGTCTGAGAGAGAGAGAGAGAGAGAGAGAGAGAGAGAGAGAGAGAGAGAGAGAGAGAGAGAGAGAGAGAGAGAGAGAGAGAGAGAGAGATTATTCAATATAGGCCTACACACTGTATACATACAGAATAGCCTGCTGTAAATCCATTAACCACTTAAGTGTTACTGTATACTTCGTTGCACAACAGTGCCGTGCAGAAATTGTGAAAATAGCAGATCTACAAGCTCACAAGACTCCTCGCATCACATTGTTCTTTTTTGTAACCCACAACCTCTGCAGTGGTGTGCAGACACTTTACCACTGCTCCACTTTACTCTGCTATTATTATTATTTGTTTTTACTTTTCACCTCTAATGACGTGCCCAAAATAGGGATTGATTATTATAATCGATTAAACCAATTAATTCGATAAACTGTTGCACCCCTAATATTGTATAACTCAAAGTCATTACTTTTCCATCACCTCTTTGTTACAGTATCCAGGATGATCCCAGTGGGCGAGTTCCGTAATTTTGCTACAGACCAGAATCCACAGTTTCGGGTTCTAAAACCATGGTGGGATGTGTTCTCTGAGTATCTATGCATGGCCATGCTTATGATTGGAGTGTTTGGATGTACCTTACAGGTGAGACCTACCATCTTATCCTCTTTGTAAGCATAACCTTGTAGCTTCAATGTGACATTTGTATCACTATAATATCTGCCAGTGGTTCTATTTTCTGGATCAGGGCCCACTTGAAACACATGAAGGCGTTCGCGGCCCACCCATCTGACAACTTAACACGGCCGGGTTAAGTGATCAGATAGGTTGGCTGCATGCACTTTCAAATCTTAGTGTTCTGCCAGTTATTTGGGGGCCCACTTTCAATACCCTCGTGGCCCACCAGTGGGCCCCTGCTCACAGGTTGAGAACCTAACTATTATGAACAACCTGTGGATAGAGTAACACTTGTTCACAAAGGCCCTAGCCTTTGAGACCTCTAGCTTTTTAAGTCTATGCCAAAGCTGTTGTTTCTCTACTTCCTGACCTCCAAGTTAGCCAAAAGCATAATCTGTAACTGACCTCTCTCTCCTGGCCTAGTTTCTATGTATTCAGATCACTAACCTTTCAGCTTAATAAGTCTCTCACCACCTGATTACTGTTTTCAGATAAGCTGAACCTAAAATATAACAGAAAAAAACCAAAGCAAAGCATTGTTATAAACACTTTGAAATTCCACTAGGCGTATTTGTCTTTTCCAACGAGGGCTGGTTGGCTGCACTTAAACCATATATATTTTGCTGACGGGTGTCCCCCATGACATGTATTAATGTGTTAATATGTTATGCTATGTTGATGGATTGAATACATATGACCATAGTCCTGGGAAACAAGTCCCCAGGACTTTTTTGTATTATCCTTTTTAGCTGGTTTTACTGTACTTACGTGCTGTTTACATGACTTACATGACTAATAAAGTATTCAATCAATCAAATTAGCCATCCCAAAGAAGCCACCCCCAAATTTCTGCAGCAAGGACACTTTACAAATCTGAAAGACACTTTAAGTGCTGTTCCATAATTTATTACATCATTTTCTTGGCTGGTACTTTCACAATGACTTGTTCAAGCAAGCACCAGTACTTTCACATCAAGTACTTAATCATTTGACATCAACTAAAGCACAGTATGCATGCATTCCTTCTTTTCTTCCCTGCTTTTCTTCAACTGATATACAATTAATTAATCAATGAATTAACCCCTTATACCTTATATTCTTCAGTGATCCATACCCTGTCCCCTCCTTTTTCCCTCTACACCAAATCTCTCCCCTGAAAGTAGCTAATCTACAAGCTCATAATGCGAGGTGTTGTGAGCTTGTAGATAGGCTATTTTCGCAGAATGTTTGCTTAGTATGACATGTACCGGAGTTGGGACACCAGGGTTCATGTGGCTAATTCAATTCAATAATACCATTTCCACAGCTCACCCAGGACAAGATCGCCTGCCTGCCCAGCCACTTCACCAGCCCTACTCCCGAGGCCATTGACTGCAGCTACATACGTGGGTACGGCGAGAATGAGTCATGGGAACACAGTCACTCACTGGTCAAACCTGTGAGCCCCATCATCCGGGAAGTGGTTGGCCGCAAGAACAACCTGGACATTCACCAGTATGTGTTTGTCAACCACTACTGCTACGAGAGGGCTGTGCATTGGTATGGGAAGTACTTTCCATATCTGGTAGTCATTCACACCATGATCTTCATGGTAGCCAGCAGTTTCTGGTTCAAGTTCCCAGGGACATCTTCTAAGATTGAGCTCTTCGTCACAATCCTGGGAAAGTGCTTCGATTCACCATGGACGACCAGGGCTTTGAGTGAGGTTTCTGAGGAGAGAGGTGAGGAAAAGATGGTTATTTGGAGGAAGAATACCATGTCAAAATCTGTCCAGGAGCCAGCCACGGAGGAAGAAACTGTAGGGCTGTTACGAGCCGCCTCTGTCAAGTCCAATCCAGACAAGAAGAATCCAGATCCTTCGCCTGCCACCTCAGTCCTGGATAAGAAAGAGGGAGAGCAGGCTAAGGCTCTGTTTGAGAAAGTGAAGAAGTTCAGAACTCATGTTGAGGAGGCAGACCTCCTCTATGTCATGTATGTGCTACAGACCTGCCTCAAGGTGTTCAAGTTCCTTTTAATCACCATCTACAGTGCAGCATTAGTTCCTAACATTGAGATTGTAGTGCGTTGTTTAGTTCCTCCTGAACTGACTGGATTCGATATCTATTGCTGTAATCACAACAAAGCACATCTTTTCTCTAAGTTAGCCTACTGCTACATATGCTTTGTGGGAGTGTATGGTCTTCTGTGCATCTACACTCTCTATTGGCTGTTCCATCGGCCTTTGAAGGAGTACTCCTTTGAGCATGTAAGGCTGGAAACAGGTATTAATGACATACCAGATGTGAAGAATGACTTTGCATTCCTGCTTCACCTCAGTGACCAGTATGATGCTCTCTATTCCAAGCGATTTGCCGTTTTCCTCTCTGAGGTCAGTGAGAGCCGTCTCTGTCAGGTTAACCTTAACCATGACTGGACCGCCAAAAAGCTCCGCACCCGCCTCTCCAGGAACACCAGTGATCGTTTGGAACTCCCCCTGTTCATGTTGCCAGGGCTCCCTGACACAGTGTTTGAGGTTTCCGAAGTCGAGTCGCTCAAACTGGAGCTGCTTTCTAATGTCACTATCTCAGGTAATGTGGCACAACTATCTGCTCTTCAGGAGCTTGCGCTGATTCACTGCCCTGCCAAGCTCCAGCTAGCTGCCTTGACCCACCTCAAGGAAAATCTGAAAGTTCTACGTCTAGCATTCGAGAGCTTAGAACAGGTTCCTGTGTGGATGTACACCTTGCAGGGCTTAGAGGAGCTCTATTTGACCGGTCCTCTAACCAATGAGGTCTCCCGAAGTGCCACCCTGGACTCTCTCAGAGACCTTAAAGCGCTCAGAATCCTCGCTCTCCGAAGCAACCTTACCAAGATTCCACCCAGTATCGGAGATGTCGCCACACAGCTGCAGCGGCTGTGTATCTATAATGAAGGTGGCAAGCTCCAAGCTTTCAGCACCCTGAAGAAACTGACAAACCTGGCCGCACTGGAGCTGGTTGCCTGTGAGCTGGAACGCATCCCCAGTGCTGTCTTCAGCCTGTCTAATCTCCAGGAGCTGGACCTGAAGGAAAACAAGCTGACCACCGTAGAGGAGATCCTGAGCTTACAGCACTGCCAGCGCCTAGTGACACTCCGGCTGTGGCACAACAGCATCAGCTACATTCCTGAGCACATCAGCAAGTTGCACTCCCTCGAGACGTTGGACATCAGCTGGAACAAGCTCCGGAAGCTTCCCTCCAGGCTGTTCTACTGTACCAAGCTGAGACACCTTGATGTCTCACACAACCAGCTCACCACCCTGCCTGCCGAAGTGGGCATCCTGCAGAGCCTGCAGTTCTTCTCTGCAGCTTTCAACTCCTTGGACACACTGCCAGAGGAGTTGTTTTCCTGTAAACGGCTCAAGACACTAGCTATCGGAAACAACCGCTTGTCTTCCCTGAGCACCAGGGTGGCGAACCTGGCCCAGTTGGTTCGCCTGGAGATCAAGGGGAACCGTTTGGAGTCATTACCTCTGGAAATAGGTGACTGTCCCCTGCTGAAACTTAATGGGGTGATAGTAGAGGACAGTCTGGTTGATCTACTACCATCAGACGTGCGAAACAGAATGACTGACAGTTGAGTTAGAAGAGCCAAAGGTTGCTGTTGATATATACAGTAAGTAGTGAAATGTATCATGTTGTTAGACAAAGACAAGCTACACATATGACACAGAGGGCCCTAGAGAGCCTTTAGATGGATATATCTCATTCTAAGCAGAATAAAAGGGAAACAATAATTGAAGAATTAAAGAGTAACACACTTGAGGAATTCTGGATCAATTAGGATGTGGAGGAGGCAAATGGAGTTTGAGAAACGTTGTATTTCTAGCACATAGGAGAAGTACATTAAACACACAGGTTGATGGTCAAGTAGTTCTCTGGAGCAAGCAGGGATGAGACATACACTATGTGAAGATACTGTAAGATACTGTATCTGATACTGATACTGTGTGTCATAGCCAAGCTGTACTCAAAACAATAAATTCCAGGCCTGCATGTCATGGTGTCTTAATTCTATAATATTCAGATTGACAGAACATTATCATAAAGTCAAGGGTGAACAACATCCTCAAGTAAATGTTCTATAACAAGACAGGTCATCATCACACAGCCTAGTACACATGATAATCAGATAGCAAGGCCTTGCCTACTAAAGGAATTATTTCACAAAAGGCCATTTTAGATGTTTTTTTGTTTTTTTATTTTTAATCAACAAAGCGGTCACGAGAAAATGTGACGTAAAACCATGTACAGTTATGAATTGCCTACTTGTATATATTTTAATATACAGTATTTACTTTACATTTATATAAATGTCTGTTTACAAACACTACTGTATCAGTTGATGTATATACACTACATTGCATTCCTACAGTATCTGTTTTCATTGAAGCACTACTGTTTAAAGGTGGGGTGTGGTCAACAGCAAAGCAGACTAGCCTGAAATTTGCAAGTAAAAGCCAGTGACATGGGTTTCAGGCTAATCTCTATGGACATAAGGTGTCACTTGCCAAAAAGAACAGATCTCCAAGCTAACAACATCACTGTTGCATCGTAACATTGTATGTAGATCAGTTATTTTTGCCAAGCTACACTGTTCTACTATGGTAAAGATAAACCATGAGGATTGTCTTACAGGCTTCACAGGCCTGTTTTCATACAGATCTGCGTAGGTTTATGGTTCTTTTGTAGGTTTGCATACATACAGGACAAAAAAAGGGATGAGTAACTATCTTGTATCCTGTTAGACAGGTTTACACTCCATAAAAGGCTGTTGTTTCCTAATGGCTCATGTTTCTGCCTTTCAGTAATGAGGCAAGCGTAGGGAAAGAAAGCTTCTAAATAGCTGTGATTTGGGTGTCTACTTTTGAACTGTCTACCACACTATCCAGACGAAGGCTGGATAGCTGAAACATTGTCCATTTTAGAGACATGTAAGAAATAATAAAGTTAACTCACTCTTGCCACTCTGTGTGCGACCCATTACTGTGTAAATGTTGTTGATCTAAGAGGATATCGCACCGGAGGAGTCCGAGCGCTGCCGCTGTGGTATCAAAAAGTTTATTTGGTGTCTACTTTCATCACATGACTGATTCCAGTGGAGATGCAACATTCATTCTGGCAAGGGATAATGATTCAGATTATGTACACTGCTTATAACAGAATACAGAAAGATATGTACTACCAAATAGTAAAAAAAATAGTGAAAACAATTAAATCGATCTGTAAAATATGTTTTTATCACAGTTTTTACTGCTGTTCAGTTCTATACAAATATTGCAGAAAGGTTCCATAGTACATTGTTTGTGCTTTCCCTTTTGGCTACCTCATCAGCATGATTCATTTACAGTAAACCAAGCGAAGTGAAGTAACAACATCAACAGAAAATACTGTCTAGGGATCTCTCTCTACAGTCTGACTGTAGCTCAAAGAGATATTTAATGGTCATTTGGACAAATATTGGCCTCTAGTTCTGTTTGCATAAGATGACTAACATTATTTTTGCTAATCGCCTACAGTGCCTTATGAAACTGTATATTAAAACAAGACAATATTGAAAATAAAAGGATTTGAATAGTCCCAGCTGTCAAATGTGAAGTCAGTTGTTCACCCTTAAGCCCCAGTGAGTGGTAGATGTTGAAATGTTTACACTTGCTAATTACCCTGTACAATGCAATCTCTCTTATTCAATCTGTCTTGTTCACAAACACAAGAACGTTGTATGCTGTGGACCAGTGTTTTGGCTTTTGCTCCTTGCTAGTCATGTCCTGGCTTGTGTCTCTATAACAGGGGTTCCTGTCAGCCCATTCTGGGACATACCTCAGTAATACCCAAACATACACCGACCTGCCCATATTGCCACACACCTTCGAGGCCAATGGGAAAAGAGAGAGTATACTGCTTGCATGTGATAGGTAGAGAGAGAGAGAGAGAGAGAGAGAGGGAGAGAGAGAGAGAGAGAGAGAGAGAGAGAGAGAGAGAGAGAGAGAGAGCAAACAAATGGAAATTTCCAAAGTTGCATAGCAGGAATTATGATCCCCACTTTATGGTCTGGGAATAATTTCCTTTTATATCTTAAAAGATGGTAAAAGTGTCATATACTAGCATTACCTAAATCTGCAATATTTGCAATATTTACCCTTGTTTGACTGATCCAAAATGAGAACAGGAAGCGTCCTGTTTTTGCTCTCTCATGCCACTTGTATTCCAACAGTATGTTGGTCAAATTGCAGGGAAGTTTACTAACTAGTATTTATTATTGGAGTCATATACTCTAGTCATAATGTTTATTGTAATGTATTCTGTGTTGGAGCCAGATGTCATCACCCTCACCACAAAGTATGACTCATCAATGACTTCAACACATGTATACAGCATGCTGTGTAGAAGTATAAAATGTAATATCTTATACTGTATAGCCTCATCATTCTTTAAATACCATTTGAGTTAAGCTAAATATAACTTTATGTATTTTAAGCAGGACTATTTGCATACATACAAATCAAAGCATTTTCTCGTTGTCTCAAAACAACTTGCCTAATTACAGACAGCAACAGATGTAGCTTACTAGTGATTTCAGGTGAGATGAGGGTATGAGATAATTCATCGGCATGTAATATTCCCTAACAGTGGAACTTTAACTCTCCCACCAAAGACTATAATTACTCCTTAGTTGACTGGCATCATCGTGAATTTAATTGAGTCACAGACTTAACTTTGTATGGATGTAAATATGAGCGCTCACACTTGAGTCAGGTACGTTTTTTTGCTGGACTTTGCTCTACAAGACTACTTCATCTACGTCGAGTGATGCAGGGTACACCACTGGCCGGACAGAGTAATATAAAATTACACCATTGGCTGTTACTCTTTCAAAATTGTGCTGTCCTTTCACAGTATTTGGGAGCCTCTCTCTCTCATGGTTGTCTCTCATCCAAATATATGCTGTACTCTACAAGAATGCAAAAGAGTTCATTTGAATAAAACATGTGATCAGTAATGGGACAGAAGTAGTAATAACAGGAGAGGACAAAAACAACCAGATATTATATTTTTGGTTAATATAATGGTAGATTATAAAAGTTGTCTCTCTACCTGGCTGTCAATGTCTCTCACCTCAACACTTCAATCATTTTGACAGTGCAGCAAGGACTTGGGTGAGAGAATAGACACCCTAGAAAAGTGTGCTCCTGGGAGCACAGATCTCCGCCAGGCTAGGTTTCCTTAACCTGACTCTGCCAGATGGAAGAAGCTTGCATCACATTTCTGAACCAGTGAAGTCAATACCGCCCCCATCTGGCGGAGTCAGGTTAGGGTTGCCTACCCAGGACCCACAAACTTTAGAAGTCATAGCCACTTGGAATGGGATTGAAAAATCTAATTTATACACTTTTAATTCATATTTTGGCATTACATACGGTATATAAAATATAATACAAATAAAGTAAATAAATAAATACAACATAGAAAAGAGGAAGAATTCAACTTCTTTCATTTACCTATTTAACCAATCATCATCATCATCATCATCATCATCATCACCACCAACTGTATACTGTTATAGAATATTCATAAGTATATTTTGGGGCGGAATTGGCTCAGGAGGTAGAGTAGCCGCCTGGGAAATGGAAGGTCCCCCCCGTTCTATCCCGGCCGGGCTCCCCCTGGGTTAGTGTCCAAGTGCCCTTGAGCAAGACACTCACTGCTCCCAATGAGCAGAGGTTGGTGCCTTGCATGGATTCCGATGCCATTGATGTTGTGTGCGCGTGTGCGTGTGCGTGTGCGTGTGCGTGTGCGTGTGTGTGTGCGTGTGCGTGCGTGCGTGCGTGCGTGCGTGCGTGTGTGTGTGTGTGTGTGTGTGTGTGTGTGTGTGTGTGTGTGAGATATAACAGTATAATAATTTGTTGATTTATATTGGTATTAATAATCTGAATCTGCGTATGTGTGAATGTAATGTGCATTGTAAAGCGATTTGGATGAAAGCGCTATATAAATATGCCATTTTATGTTTCCATTTGTGTAACTGGCCAAAATGATAGAAATGTTTCATCATAGAATGATTTTGGCCTCCACACTTAGTGATTTTTTCGGATTTAACTTTCGTTTCGGTAGTGACCAACTTTCGTTTCGGTAGTGACCCAATGGTGAAAAAATAAATTTACTAAGTCCAGAGCTCGATGAATGTTAGGGACCAAAAAAAGTGTCACTACAAAGTACTACCAATCAACTCTAAATTGCCTGAAACGTACTACTAACAGGTTTTCGCGGGAACGATTTTGGCCTCCACACTTAGTGATTTTTTCGGATTTAACTTTCGTTTCGGTAGTAACCAACTTTCTTTTCGGTATAGTGACCAATGGTGAAAAAATAAATGGGTAGCACTTTACAATAATGACCCGTTATAAAGCATTTATAAACGTTTATAAGTAGTTTGTAGACTATTAACAAATCATTGACAACCTGTTTGTTGACATTCGTAAATGATTACTAAAACCTTTATAACTACAGTTACAAATCATTTATAAAGTATTAGTAAGTAGTGAACTATTCATGAATAAGCCATTTATATACAACTGTAAAAGATTATTAAATCATTTGTAACGACCCATTCTAAAGCATCTATAAACGTTTATAAGCAGTTTGTAGACTATTAACAAATCATTAACAACCTGTTTATTGACATTCGTAAATGATTACTAAAACCTTTATAACTACGGTTACAAATCATCTATAAAGGTATTTTATGACTATTCATGAATAAGACATGTATAATACATCTGTAAATGATTATTAAATCATTTGTAACTGATGTTACATAATATATACAAGCTATTGGTAGCTTGTTCATGTTTAACATATGCTTTGTTAAACATTCCTAAAGTATCTATAAATCCTTAATACATGTTATTATGTGCCCTATAGTAAAGTGAAGACAGTTCATCATTTACAACTGTCTGTTAATGTGTTTGTTCATGTTTAACATGCTTTGTAAAACATTCCTAAAATATCTAAGACTATGCATTATTATAGTCTACCAGGAAGGCTGTACTTGTCAGCCATCTGTTAGCTCAATGGGTTGAGACGCAGTATTCATGATCCAGAGGCCATGAGTTCAAGTCCCATTGATGTCATTCCTATGATTCTTTCCTTTGCAAACTGGCTTCCAGAAGATCAACTGAAAACTACCAGGAAGGCTATATTTGTCATCCAACTGTTAGCTCAATGGGTTGAGACGCAGTATACATGATCCAGAGGCCATGAGTTCAAATCCCATTGATGTCTTTCCTATGATTCTTTCCTTTGCAGACTGGCTTCCAGAAGATCAACTGAAAACTACCAGGAAGGCTGTACTTGTCAGCCATCTGTTAGCTCAATGGGTTGAGACGCAGTATTCATGATCCAGAGGCCATGAGTTCAAATCCCATTGATGTCTTTCCTATGATTCTTTCCTTTGCAGACTGGCTTCCAGAAGATCAACTGAAAACTACCGGGAAGGCTATATTTGTCATCCAGCAGTTAGCTCAATGGGTTGAGACGCAGTATACATGATCCAGAGGCCATGAGTTCAAATCCCATTGATGTCTTTCCTATGATTCTTTCCTTTGCAGACTGGCTTCCAGAAGATCAACTGAAAACTACCAGGAAGGCTGTACTTGTCAGCCATCTGTTAGCTCAATGGGTTGAGACGCAGTATTCATGATCCAGAGGCCATGAGTTCAAATCCCATTGATGTCTTTCCTATGATTCTTTCCTTGAGTGGGTTCGATTCCCACTCCGAGTCATGTGTCCCCGGTAACTTGGGGCAACGGATAAATTGACTGATATTCTTCATGATGCTTCCCTTTGCAGAATAACTTCTAGAAAAACAAGTTAAAACCACCAGGAAACCTGTAACTCTCAGCCAACAGCATAGCTCAACTGGAGCGTCTGTCCAATAACTTGACTTGACTTGAGTGGGTTCGATTCCCACTCGAGGCAAGTGTCCCCGGTAACTTGGGGCAACGGATAAATTGACTGATATCCGTAGAATAACCTGTAGGAGTGTGCTGGTTCAAATCCAGTTCAACCCAGGACCGAGCGGTCCTGGGTTCGATTCCCACTAACGTCAAGTCCCTGGTAAATTGGAGCAGTAGCGGATAAATTGACTGATATCCGTAGAATAACTTGTAGGAGTGTCCTGGTACCGGGGAAACTTGACTCGAGTGGGAATCGAACCCACTAATGTCAAGTCAAGTCATGTTATTGGACAGACGCTCTACCAGTTGAGCTATGCTGTAGGCTGAGAGTTACAGGTTTCCTGGTGGTTTTAACTTGTTTTTCTAGAAGTTAGTCTGCAAAGGGAAGCATCACTAAGGATATCAGTCAATTTATCCGTTGCCCCAAGTTACCGGGGACACTTGACTCGAGTGGGAATTGAACCCACTCAAGTCAAGTCATGTTATTGGACAGACGCTCTACCAGTCGAGCTATGCTGTTGGCTGAGAGTTACAGGTTTCCTGGTGGTTTTAACTTGTTTTTCTATAAGTTAGTCTGCAAAGGGAAGCATCACTAAGGATATCAGTCAATTTATCCGTTGCCCCAAGTTACAGGGGACACTTGACTCGAGTGGGAATCGAACCCACTCAAGTCAAGTCAAGTCATGTTATTGGACAGACGCTCTACCAGTTGAGCTATGCTGTTGGCTGAGAGTTACAGGTTTCCTGGTGGTTTTAACTTGTTTTTCTATAAGTTATTCTGCAAAGGGAAGCATCATGAAGGATATCAGTCAATTTATCTGTTGCCCCAAGTTACCGGGGACACATGACTCTGAGTGGGAATCGAACCCACTCAAGTCAGGTCAAGTCATTTTATTGGACAGACGCTCTACCCATTGAGCTAAGCTGTTGGCTGAGAGTTACAGGTTTCCTGGTGATTTTAACTTGTTTTTCTAGAAGTTAGTCTGCAAAGGAAAGCATCACAGTAAAGACACCAGTGGGATTTGAACTCATGGCCTCTGGATCATGTATACTGCGTCTCAACCCATTGAGCTAACAGATGGCTGACAAGTACAGCCTTCCTGGTAGTTTTCACTTGATCTTCTGGAAGCCAGTCTGCAAAGGAAAGAATCATAGGAAAGACATCAATGGGATTTGAACTCATGGCCTCTGGATCATGAATACTGTGTCTCAACCCATTGAGCTAACAGATGGCTGACAAGTACAGCCTTCCTGGTAGTTTTCACTTGATCTTCTGGAAGCCAGTCTGCAAAGGAAAGAATCATAGGAAAGACATCAATGGGATTTGAACTCATGGCCTCTGGATCATGAATACTGCGTCTCAACCCATTGAGCTAACAGATGGCTGACAAGTACAGCCTTCCTGGTAGTTTTCAGTTGATCTTCTGGAAGCCAGTCTGCAAAGGAAAGAATCATAGGTTTTGGCCTCCACACTTAGTGATTTTTTCGGATTCAACTTTCGTTTCGGTGTGACCAACTTTCGTTTCGGTAGTGACGCAATGGTGAATTTTTTTTTTTACCAAGTCCAGAGCTCGATGAATGTTAGGGACCAAAAAAGTCACTACAAAGTACTACCAATCAACTCTAAATTGCCTGAAACGTACTCCTAACAGGTTTTCGGGGGGACGATTTTGGCCTCCACACTTAGTGATTTTTTCTGATTTAACTTTCGTTTCGGTAGTGACCAACTTTCATTTTGGTAGTGACCCAATGGTGAAAAAATGGTGGATATTTAAAGGCAGGCTTACAACTACATACTTACGCCTAGTAACCTCATTCATACTTTAAAATGTTCATCTTACTGTGGACATGTTTGCCTGAAAAGGAATCTTTGAAATGTTGCATAGTTTTAGAATTGTACTCCTTTAAAAGTTCAGAGATTTATAATGGAGGCGGATGGAATGTTTTGGGACCTCAAAAAAACACCTTCACCTAGAAACTCCATTCACAGTTAAAAAATTCCACCTTACTGTGGACATGCATGCTTGAGATTCTTTTTTTTTAAATCATTTGTAGTTTTGGAGATATTTAACTTTAAGCGCCCAATGCATTGTCAATGGCAATGGATATTTAAAGGGAAAAGGGTAAAAACTTTGGCAGGCTAAGTTAACACAACAAGTCAGAACTTTTGTGGTGCAGTGGTTTAAATACAGGACTTGCAACCAGAAGGTTACCGGTTCAAATCCAACCAGGACAGGTTTCCAACCAATACCAGACTCTTGCACCTTTATCTGATCTTTCACTGAAGAGCGTGCAAGGGACCATAGAAAATATGTACCATGGTGGAGCAGTGGTTAAGATTCAGGCCTTGCATGCTGAACGTCCTGAGTTCAAATCCCACAAGGACATCTTTCTAACTTTTACCTGGGGCTTTTACCTTTATATAATCTTTCAGAAAATGACACGCAAGTCAACAGCACAGGTAAGGACCTCTGTGGTATAGTGGTTTAGATATAGGATTTGCAGCCAGAAGGTCCCTGGTTCAAATGCAACTATCGCACTTTTTTTACCCCCAAGACTCAAGACCCAAAAGAGTCTTGAGTCAAACCAATTACTCCCGCGGAGACCATCTGTGTGCAAGGCCTGTATCTTAACCACTGCTCCACCATGGTTAATACTTTTTAGGTCTCTTGCACATTCTTCAGTGAAAGATTAGATAAAGAGTCAGGTAAAAGTTGGAAAAATGTCCTAGTTGGTTTTGAACTGTGAACCTTCTGGTTACAAGCCCTCTGGTTTGCTACTGCCTTGGAAGAAGTTTCCGGAGATATCAATGCATTCAGCATCATGATGATGATCTTTCAGACCTATTTATGTATTTACTTGAGGTTCTAATCTAAGCAACGCCTCCTATAGGAACGGATTAGTAATGGGTTTAGCAGGGACACTTGAAAAGTATACGAAAGTTTTGAATTGAGCAGTGACCTCTCCTGGATATAACGTTCAATCATCACACATGCCCACCGCATTAGGGAACTTTTTCTTATCTTCTATTATTAATTCATGCTCACAGGTTAAGTTTAGAAATTACAGTTTGTAAACCATTTAATGTTACATAGTTTGTTATGAAAGTCCTACTGAATACATATTAGGCTAGTTATTCATGCTGTTGGTCAAAACTGAAAATATTAAACAAGGGCATCAAGTTAAACACTTTATTTTGTGATCTTTTAATCGAAAGGAAAAGAGAATACTTAAGTTTGAAAATATATGTATTTCAACATTTCAATCGTTCGCAAAACACTGGGGGTCTGGTGGTGTAGTTTCATCTTCAACCAAAATGTAAGGGATGTAAAGATGAAGGGAGATGGGCGGATGAGAGGACAATTTAAAATTACAATTCACAATTTACAATTTAGCAGACTTACAATAGCGAGGTAATAATCACATAGAATGCAGAGACAGGATGCAGAGGAAGGGATGAGAGGATGAAGGGATGAGGAGGACGTGACGAGGATGAAGGGGTGTGAGCAAGAAGAGATGAAAGGATGAGAGGAAGAAGGGATGTGAGAACAAAGGGAATGGGGAAATGGATAGGATGAGGGACAAAGTCAACTCCATCATGGATAACCCTCCCATCCACTCTATGGTGAGCTGCGGAAGAGAGTGAGCACCTTCAGTCAGAGCAAAGCAAAGCAAAGCAAAGCAAAGCAAAGCAAAGGCTCACTCTTCTGCAGATGTGCAGTGGCACAGACTTTCCTTTGTGCCAACTGCCATCAGACTACATAATGCATGATAACTCTGTGTTTTTGTATTGACTATATAGTATATACATAGTATATATTCATTTTATCACATTATGCTGCTGTAACGCCTCAATTTCAATTCAGGGATTAATCAAGTATATCTCATATAGGATGCAGGTGTATATCCGCAGAGTCTGGGGGCCACGGCATAGGAGGAGATACTAAATATGGGTGAATACTTATATTTTAGTTTTATAATATCTGTATAAATAGCATTTCAACAACTCAGAGTAAATGTAATTATTTGCAAAGTCAGTATTATTTCAATAAATAAGCATGAATTCAAAAGCTACACTTAATTAAGACACATACAACTATGCAATCATGGTGCATTACGTCATGTCTCATAGTAAATACGTTAATAGTAAATAGGTCAACCGCTAAAATTCATGGAATGCAATTATTAGAAAATACTGGAGAAATTATAAAACCAGGACATCAAGTTAAACACTTTATTTTGTGCTTTTGTCATCCAAAATAAAAGTGAATACTTACAATGCAGTTGTAAAATATCTGTATGAACAACATTTGAACAATTCTCAGTAAATGTAACTATTTACAAAGTCATAGGAACTTAAATAAATAAGTGTAAAATAAAGATCTACACTTAATTGAGGAGAACACAAGTATGCAATCACGGTGCACCATGTCAAGTTTCATAGAGTTTTGAAAAACACAAAATGTCAACTGCTAAAGTTAATACACAAATGAAAAGGCAATGGAAACCATTACAAAACACTGGGGGAGAAAGGAGAAAACAAGGACATCAAGTTAAACACTTAATTTTGTGCTTTTGTCATCCAAAAGAAAAGTGAACACTTGCATTTTAGTTTTAGAATATCTGTATAAATAACATTTCAACAACTCTCAGCAAACGTAACTATTTACAAAATTATAAGAACTTAAATAAATAAGTGTAAATTCATAATCTACACCTAATTAAGACAAACACAACTATGCAAGTTTCATAGTAAAAAAACAACAACAACACAAATGTCAACTGCTGAAATTCATCAACAACGGAAAATGCAATGGAATGCAATCATTACAAAACACTTAGGGAACAATCTAAGAAAAATGTGCACTCCCAAACCATAGGGAAAAACATAAAAAAGGTGTAAGGTGCCTAAATTGCACTGTGCAAAAGAGGTGTCCACACTTCCACCCGCTTAAGCCCCATTTATACGTGCTGTAGTTGAGCGCCGGTGTTGCACAGCGGAAATTGCCGATATACTAGCATTGACTGTGCACAACCACGTATAAATCAGGCATTATTGAACATAAGCTGCCATAACAATACTTTCAATATCAAACTTTATACAACAATGAATTCAAGTCACCAGGTTTGAAAAATAGATTGTAGAACAGGTGACCATAGGGTAACCAACATCCTAAGTGCTAATCATTGTGAACATGAGAAAACACCATGTTAATCATGTCGGGTGCACCTGACGCACGGGCCATGTCCACCGCCGTCTGGCCACTGGTGTTGGTGTGTTTCAGGTCAGACAGTGGAACCAAGAACTGAACCATATCCCGAAAGCCTCCCCGGATGGCAATGTGGATGGGCAGGCACCCGCTCTGGTCCGGGAGGTTCACCGACGCACCGTGCCCCACCAGAACCTGCAGTGTGTCGAGGAAGCCGGTGCGGGCTGCGTCATGGACCGGTGCTACCCCATGACTGTCCTGAATGTTGGGCTCTGCTCCGTGTTGCAGTAACAATATGGCCACCTTGAAGTTTCCCATCATCATCACCTAGAGAAGAGACAAGGTGTCAGTGGTGGAAAGTAACTTTTGCTTAAAGGTAGGCTAAGTGATTTATTTGGTTAAAATAAGTGTTAAATAGCTCTATATTCTGATAGTACTCATGAACCAGGTGAGTGTTTGTTCAGTAAAAGGAGTCTCCCATGTCTCTCCAGCTCTTTATTAAACAGTAAATGCATTTTCAGTGCCCTCTCCTGATTGGCTTAAATCTTGTCACCTACCTGAAAATGTACTATGGTATATTTTGTTTACTAAAGAGCTGGAGAGACCCCTGTGACCGAACAAACGCTCTGTAGCAATGATTACTATCAGAATATAGTACTTTAACCTTTTTGACAAAATAAAACATAAATACCAAAAAATATCACTTACCCTAAGCTGTACTACAGTTACTTTTAAGTTTACATTTTTGAATACTTTTCTACTCCATCTCAGAGGTAAATATTGTACTTTTTACTGCACTACGTTTTACTTTTAGTTTATTAACAAAACATAGATTAATTGATAAATTATGATTTATTATTGCAGGTTACGCTAGCAAGCAACACATAAAATAATTTAAATCAGCCCTACCTTTACCAGACGCAATATTAAAGTGATTGCACATTATTGCATTACTAATAATATGGTTGTGAAGTGGGCCATTCTTTTAGGCACATTTTTGAATGCTGTGGTACTGTTACACATGTAAAAAATAAAAAAAAAGACGTATCAGAGTGCTTCTTCCACCACTGCAAAGCTCAATTCATTTTATGCTTTCACTTGTAACACTGTGGTACTGTTATTTTACTTTTGTGATAAAATTAGGGTGCTTCTTATACCACTCCACCCCCTTCACAGTGTGCTAGAATAGGACCCCTGGAAGGGGGATTGCTGACTTTATATACTGTATATCATGTTATCAGTGTTAGGACATTGCCCAGTGTCTCCTATAAGCCACCATCAGAACAGAAGCTGCTCTTATGCTGAGGGACAGACAGAGTACGATAACGTTATTGACTAGATTCGCCAAGGCATAGTTATCGCACGACAGGGGGAAACAAATACCAACAACAGACTAGTGTAACAACGTTGCAGCGAGTTCAGACACGTTTCTATTCTATTTTTATGTCAGTTTGTGGTTCCTCGTGTTCGAATGAATATAGACCATTACCTGCAACGCAGTCTTTCCAAACTCATTGCGGGTGTCAGGATGGACCCCGCATTCCTCCAGAAGCCTGCCCACCTCCATGGCGTTTCCTTTGGCTGCTGCCACGGTCAAAGCTCTGCCCGGATCCATCTCAGTGAGGACCATTCTGATTGGGTTCATAAAGAAATGTCACATTAGATTGTGACACACACACACACACACACACACACACACACACACACACATATTCATATATAATTATAATCAACACTTAGAGGTAACAATGACAGAAACCCAGTGGCCGAAAGTAACTCAGTACATTTACTCAAGTACTGTACTTAAGTTAAGATTGAGGTATTTGTTTTACTTTACTGAAGTATTTCCAGTTTTCAATACATTTACTTCTACTCCACCACATCTCAAAGGCAAATATTGTACTTTTACTCCACTACAATTATTTGAAAACTTTAGTTACAAATTACTTTGTAGATTTTTTAAATAATTATTACAAAACATACATTAACCTCTCTTCAGCCCTATATATACATTTCGGCTATTTTCAAACGATTTCTATACATTTTACAAACTTGAGATGGGGAAAAAAAATCTGCATAATGAGTACTTTTACTTTTGGTACTTTAAGTACACATTGAATACTTTTACTCAAGTACCTTTTTAATATCAAACTTTTACTTGTAACAGAGTATTGCTGCATTGCAGTATTGATGCTTTTACCTAAGTAAAAATGTGAGTACTTCTTCCATCACTGACAACCTAACAGCTGACCTAAACAGTGTATCTTTTGGGCTATTATTACAGCATTTCCCCGTTGACACCATGACAATCCGCGTCGCAAACAAAACGCTCCACGTCGTTGTGTTTAAGAAGTCATACATTTAAAACGGACGGGAGTCCAGAATATTCCGTTTCACCCTCGAGAAAGTGGGCGATTATTATGCTGTTAGCTTAAATGCTAACCGACGCTAACATTTAAAAGGCTATACGGGTGCCGTGAGCTTTTAAATAAACGTACCTTGTTCGTTCTGTTCGGGGGAGAATCCAGACAGCGAGCCGCTCTTCTTCTTCTTCTGAGCCGTTTGTTCTCAAATCCGGTAAAATTCAAATGTAACCAGCCGGTTAAAGTTTATAAACTTTAGAGAGAGGGACATTTGCGCGCTGAGAGGAGAGAGAGAGGCTAGCTGCACTGGACACACATTTACAAACATTGGAAACAGTCCCACTTCGACCAATCACAAAGGATCTGGCGAGGCCATGCTCCATATATGGCGAAAAGGGTGGAGTTACAACTCGGTTACTGAGCTATCGCTGTGGCAACAGCAGCCATATGCAACGTTGCCATGTCCGCTTATTATAAGCGACGTTGGGCTTCTTTTTCTGTGAACTTGTTGGTAAATATTGGTAGTTGCGGTTGCGGGTTGCGTTTTTTTGGGCTTGTTTCTGAAGTATAGTTGCTTATTTGGGGCTGCTACCAAATAAATAAATGATATACAAGTTATATCTAAACCAGTGGTTCTCAAATATTTTCATGCCATCGTGGAGGCCCGGCGTCACGGGGGGAGGGGGAGGGGGTAACGCCCCCTCAACCGGACCAACCATTGAGCCCCCTAGCCAAGAGACTGCTAGTTAAAAAACAAACCTATTGGTACTTTTTAAATAAGAGCGTTTCGGCGTCAAGCCTTCCTCGGCGTGTTAAGACAGTGGGCAGTGGTGTGGTGTTGTGATAAACAACAGACAGATTTTTTTTTTATCGTCTATTTTCAATGCTTATTTCAATGCTTATTTCTCTCACAAAATCTGGCAACGCTGGGCAACAGCAATCATATGACAGCGGTGGTTGACCAATGAGAGCGCGGAGCGCAGAAAGCGGGCTATTCGCATACGTTGAACGTCTTCAAACAGCAGTTCATTCATATACTCTGACCTTTGATAGTAAAACTACAAAAGCAGGTATGAAGAAAGGCGGTGTACGTTTACATTTTAAATGGACCCTAGTCTATATAATAAGCTTACAACCACTGCTACTACCCTTAACATGAATCATAGTGTCCTATTTATTTGTATTCTGGGGCAAAAGCCAAAAAATCTGCAAAACATTCTTCATATACATGCTATTCCAAAGATAATTGAGTGTAGAAGAGGGAAACAAAGGAGAGAATGGAGCCCCCTGGGGGACTCCCATCAACTAGTAAAAGTGGTTGAACCAGGTAACCGAAAGAGTGGGCACCTGAGAACTCTGGGTACAATTGCTACAAAGCCTCTGGATAGCCAGTCAATTTGGGCATAAACAAGAAGTTTAAGGGTAGATTTATGTCTGATAATGATGTACCATGCATGTTCAAATCATGTGTACTTTACATTATTTCTTACTATTTTCCAAAACATACATTTATTTATTTTATTGTTTTACACTTTGGAAACAATTGCCAATTTAATATTGAGGTGCCAACCAGGTTTAGGTGCCTACTCGATCAGTTGACCCAAACACTATCCAGAATTACAGAAGCAAAGATTGAGTTACAGAAAACCCAATCTTCATCAAATATTTAAAAATAAGTCATTTCATCATGTTTAATATATTTAAAATAAGTCATTTCATCATGTTTAATAATTTCAAACAGTCTTACAACGACAACATTAAAATCAAGATGAATACTATTCTAATAAAACAAGGGTTGCAAAATATTTGACTTAAAGCACACAAGTACAAGTTAAAGACATTCATTTGGAGTGCAATTTCATTAACTGATGAGCAAATTTATGGAAGTCAGGAGGTGAGGAATAGCTGAGCGGTTTTAAGTGTTTGTCCTTAGTTGGTAATCTAAAGAAAGAGACAAAATGTAAAGCAAAATATATTATTACTACCATGTTATATACTGTATTAACACCATACTTCTCACCATCATTTACCACAAATACTATAGCTCTTATGTTAAGTATGGAGGTTTAATCCTACCTCCACTCTGTGTGATGTAGCGGACCCATGGTAACGCCTGATAACCACTTTTTTCAATTATCTTCATATACCGCACCTAGTGAAAGACACAGATGTTAAGGCAAGAGTGTTTTACCTAACCAAATTAGTCTAATCTGATCATCAGCTTTTCCGTTAACTTCACTCTGCAATATAGGTTATAGGTTTTGCATGTCCTGTGCATAACATTGCACTTCTCAGGTGCTGGATAGAGCCAAATATATATACATCAACCTCCATGGCGTTTCCTTTAACTGCTGCCACGGTATCATTATATAATATTAGCCATGTAAAGATAAAAGAACTCTCATGCATTCTGAAAAGGCTACAGACATCGATAGAATTGCATTGAACATGAACTTGAATTAGGCACATATACTGTAGTACACTCGGAGTGTAAAAAAATATTTTACCCGTAAGATCTCAGAGTTAAATGAACTCTCCACCTTCCGCTGTGTATAAGGTGAAATGGGATAAAAAAGGGTCAACCCTGCACACTTCACACATGACACACACCTGTATCCCAGAGACTGTGAAGTATGGAATCTCAAAATTAACAGTGATGGGTGGCTTTCCCTCCTTTTCATCATTCTCCACACTGGGCAGACCGAAATGAGCCCTCATCAGAAACTCTTTACCTCCCTGTATGGATGGACAGATGGATACATACATAGATAAATAAATATATAAATATATATAGAGATTGCCTACCGTCTACATCTTGAAATAAGGCAAGGCAAGTTTACAGTATGTATGTTTCATAAACAAAAGCAGTTCAAAGTTCTTCACAAGTTCACATAAGATAAAAAGGCATTCAATGGCATAAAAAAAAATATTTAAAGAGAGATAAAGATGTGGGACCCAAACCCACACCTCTAGGGGGACTCAAACCCCACAACATTAAGAAATAGGACTAACCCCTACATAGCTATTGGACATTAGTGGAGCGGCTAAATGCTTTTTTCTGGCAGAATCTTTCAGTTGATGATAAAAGCGTGAAAATTGGCATGAGCAGTCTCCATGGGTCACTTGACAAGAATATTGTCTGAGCCATTTGTAATTTCAAGATGGCGGCCATTTTTCAAGATGGCCGATACCTTAGTGGGCAGTTAAGTGATATGATGGTTTATTTGGTGATACAAGCATGAAAATTGGCATGAGCAGTCTCTGTGGGTCACTTGACAATAAGCCACCCACAGCTACTTAAAATTTCAAAATGGCGGCCATTTTTCAAGATGGCCACCACCTTACTGGAGCAGTTAAGCTTAAGAAATCATTTAGTTGGTGATACAAGCATGAAAATTGCCATGAGCCGTCTCAAAAGGTCATTTGACAAGAAACCGCCCACAGCCACTTGAAATTTCAAGATGTCTGCCGTCCGCCATGTGGATCCTTAAATGATACCTTTTCTCATAGAAATGTATTGGGTTCCTCAAAAAGCTCTGTCAAGAGAGGTTGTTTGACTGTGTTTTGTCTGACTCCTCGCCCACAAGCTGTCCAGTTTGGTAAAACCTGTCAGGAGTTGCCTCCCACCAGCATAGCTCTCAGGGTTCACTGAGGTAGGCTTACACAAGCTCCCTTACCACGACAAGGTAACAGTCACAAGGGAGGATAATATATATATATATATTTTTTTAAACTAACAGCCATTACATGTGTCAAATAGATACTAAGGGGTGGGGAAACAAAAAATAAGATGAATAAATTAACACAGTTGTGGTGCTGATAAGCACAGTTGTGGTGCTGAACGGACAGTGCTCCAAAATTATGAGCAATGGCTAACACTGAATGGCAATAGCCACGGAACCATGACAAACTATACTAAGGAACTAAACTGAAAATGTGCTTCACTGTTAGATATGGCAGTGGAGGGTAGTGGAAGCAATGTTACAAAGTAACAACTGAAAATTACACAGTAATAGACTAGATACAAAGTAAAACATGATGCGCCGATGTGGCGAGGGGAAGCCGAGCCATAGGCCTACACTTGAAAACACAGAGGACAACGGGGAATAACTCTGGCAAAATAAACATGCAAATAGGTTCTAGCAGGGGCAATTACATAGGCATGTGAAACTGGTCCATATCTGAAGCACTTACACCTTCCAGTACATGCCTTGGTGCACCCACATTTGGTCAACTCCCAACAACTCTCCGCAATAGGTGGAAGTGGAGTCCAGAAGACTTTCCACTTCTCGTCCTGTTCCACCCATCCCTAGTCAGATGGGCTCGGCATTTGTGGAGGTCGCTTCAATGCCTGTCCCCACACGTATCCAGCCTCATAAGAAGCACGTTTGGCATGCTCTTTGAGTGCTGCTTGAGTTGGCAGGATCAAGTCATATCGTCTTTGCTTTCTGGCAAAGAGATCAAGCCTGGCCTCGTTCACAGTTGTGACATCACTGGACCGGTCATACATTAGATCTTCTTAGTCTCTTGACATGGATATCTTTGGTATCTTCAGTGTCTTCAGCAGATGTAGATGCTCTCTTTTGGGCCCTTTCCAGCTCTGTGTTGTTGAACAGCTTGAATGATATGTTGCTCTGTTTCTTGTCAATGTGCTTTCTATGCCATCACCTTCATCTAGTCGGGTTGGACTAAGTAAGATAGGCAGAGCATTAATCTTATGAAATAATGGAACATTTCTTGCAATGGTATCATGACCAGTACGATCGTGCTCTCTGTTGAATAAACTTGGCTGAATGAGTTTTTCCTTGGTGACCTGCTGACAAATGAAACATCTGTCCCAGTTAGTTTTCACAACTGTTATGATGGCTTCTGCCATGTCTGCAGCATAGGCAGAGGCAGAGGGTTTATCCTTTTACCACCTTTTACCAAGCACTTTGATGTATGGGATACAGCTAAGTTTGTGCCTTAACCCAACACTTAGTCCGATCGTTCATCCAATGCCATTTAAATCCCATGCGATCTGTACACCATCCGGTTAATTAAAACCCCATTAACCTTGGCTCGGCTCTCCCGCGCTGGCACAACCTGTCAATTCAGGTGCGGCTATCTAACTGTTTTGGGGTAAATTAGACAGCATTTGGGATACTAACTTTCAATTAGCTGACATTGAACCCCACTCTGAGGTTTAACAGCAGTGATATATCACCAGTGTGCCCTGGTAGTGCAGATATTCACTCTTATCTAATCTATCTATGATCAACAAATCAACACAACTGTTTTAGCATAATAATAATAATAATAATAATAATAATAATAATAATAATAATAATAATAATAATCGTCCTTAATGAAAAAAAAAAACATACATTTCTATGAGAAAGTGTATCTTTTGAGGATCCAGGGGGCGACCATCTTGAAAATAGAAATTTCAAGTGGCTGGGAGTGTTTTCTTGTCAAGCAACCCTTAGAGACTGCTCATGCCAAATGTAATGCTTGTATCACCAAATAAACCATTATATAACTTAATTGCTCCCCTAAAGTGTTGGCCATCTTGAAAAATGGCCGCCATCTTGAAATTTGAAGTAGCTGTGGGTGGCCTATTGTCAAGTGACCCAGAGAGACTGCTCATGCCAATGTTCATGCTTGTATCACCAAATAAACCATTATATAACTTAATTGCTCCACTAAAGTGTTGGCCATCTTGAAAAATGGCCGCCATCTTGAAATTTCAAATAGCTGTGGGTGGCCTATTGTCAAGTGACCCACAGAGACTGCGCCTGCCAATTTTCATGCTTGTATCACCAAATAAACCATCATATCACTTAACTGCCCACTAAGGTGTCGGCCATCTTGAAAAATGGCCACCATCTTGAAATTACAAATGGCTCAGACAATATTCTTGTCAAGTGACCCATGGAGACTGCTCACGCCAATTTTCACGCTTTTATCATAAATTGAAAGATCGTAGCACTTATCTGCTCCGCTACATGAACCCACACTGTGTTAAACTCAGAAACTGACAACCACACCACCAGTGGGACTCGAATGCCACGATAAACAGAGTAATAGACAGACAGGAAAGGACAGATAGCTGTATAGAGGAGGGACGATGAAGTGGACTTCTTACAGGGAAAGATTTGATGGTCCACACTACTATGTTCTTCTCTGGGACGTATTTGGCGTGGCCTGTGCTGGTTTTGAACTTGGGTGAGTCTGCATCACTGGGTACAGGCACTATCACCTCCACATTATTGGCCACAGACTGTTTTTTGAACTGGCCCTTAGCCTAGTAAATAACAAGAACAAGAACAACAATAAGTTCAGCCTCACATACATTCATTTGTTTGATCCATTTTTCTTTTCTATGTACATGTCAAACAAATAACTAATTATTATTTTATCCACTCCTCCTTTTTTATTGAGTAATGTACTGTAATACTGTACCTTGACCATAATTTCCACTCTACTGTGAGAGAATTTCTCTATCACTGATTCAATCCATATCAGAGGCTTGACCTGTGTGAGAAAGAGTGCAGCTTAATTAATGACTTTCAACCTGGCATCCCTATTTTGGGCTAGCCTGGTAAACCCTCCCTCCGGAAATCTCATTTCAATTCGATTAAATCGAATTGAAATGAGATTTCCGGAGGGAGGGTTTACCAGGCTAATTTTGGGCCTGTCATTATCTGAAAAATGTCAAAATGTTTAAAATATTTTCAAAACGTTCCAAAGATTTTCAAAAACCTGTTTTAGCTGTTTTTCTGTGACACTGCTATACAATCAAGTATAAAATAGGGCTTAAGTGGTTTTAAGGAGATTCTGAATCGAGACAGTTACAGTATACAATTTGAGTCATGTTATTAATAGGACCTAAAAAGCCTCATGAATGGTATGTTTGCTCATTTGGTTCTAACAAAATCACGTTATTCTTCAGAACATTCAACCATGCCACTATTAATCGATTACATCCTGGTTATCAACAAATGAGACATATATATAACACTAGCAAACATTCAGCAAAAATGTATATAGGGTTTAAGTGGTTGAGAAGATGTGGCTAATCTCTGAGAGATATTGGTGTGGAATACAAAGTTCAGTATTAAATGGCTTGCCTTAAATCAAAGCTTAACTTATGATCTCATGAGTTATCTTATATGCTGTATGTATTCTAACACACTAATTATTAGTAACAATAGCCATTGTGCATCAAGAAATGTCTCACTTGAATGCGTTCATTTGATCAGAACTCTCTATTCATATAAATATCATGCATTTAGTACTAGATGATACATCTAAATGATGATGTGTGACCATGAGGGACAGAATGGGACTGACATGAGTGTTGATGCGGTAGGACATGAGTTCAGACTCTCCATCTGGGGGGATGAAGGAGATGGTTCGGTCACTTTCAAATCGTGAGAGGCGCACACACTGATGGAACTTCACGTCTTCCATGGTCACGGTTTTTCCTTTGTCACCTAAATGCAAAAAAGGCAAACTTCATGGAAACTACAGTACATGATAATGATTGTCAGTAAAAGAGACAACAGTGACCCCTACTGGTGCTCAAAGAATAATCACAAACAATGCCATTGTGTGTGTGTGTGTGTGTGTGTGTGTGTGTGTGTGTGTGTGTGTGTGTGTGTGTGTGTGTGTGTGTGTGCGTGTGTGCGTGTGTGTGTGTGCGCGCGTGCGCGCGTGCGTGCGTGCGTGCGTGCGTGCGTGCGTGCGTGCGTGCGTGCGTGTGTGTGAGCGTGCATGTGTTACATACGTCCAGTGAGAGCAAAGAGGACTCGATCATTAAGGCCCAGTCGTAGTTCAGGCATCCCAGACAACATGGTCTTCAGCTTGATGCTGCCTACGATGTCACTGCTCATCACACTGCCATTAGCATTCACCTGGAAGCAAACAAGTGTTGAATCATTTGATTCACCAAACAGAATAATTTGATAAACACTGAAGAATCACCAGATAATGATAACAAAAATAAATTTAAATTTCCAAATTACGTAATGAAGACGTAATTATAGTGTACGTACTAATATTAATAATCATTATCATCTTCATCATTGTAATAATGACTAAATAATAAGTATTTTTGTGTGCAAGTATTTTTGTGTAATCGCATGCATTAAGTAAGGTCTTCTTTGCTTTGACATTACTGCCGTGATGCTGTCTCTCTCTCTCATGAGACAAACACAGATCAATAAACCACATCCTATCCCAGCTTACCAGCACATTGATGGATTCAATGACATCAATAAAGACCTCATTCTTCTTGTACTTGATGCCCTCAGACCTCCAGGACACAGCATTAGTGACAGTGGTCGGCACCTTGGTTTTGGTGACCTCCAGCTTGGCACCCTCCTGGGTGATGTACCTGCACAGAGGATATAGCTCTTAAATGCTTTTTTTTGGTTTTGTTTGTTTGTTTGTTTGTTTTTTTGACCAGCACCCCTCTAAATATATCCATAAATTACCAGGGTTATGAATGTTATGGGTTAGCTGTATGTGTGCATAACCTTCCATTACATATCATTATATAAGATCTGTTTTGTGTGCATTTTGGGTCTGATGCCAATTTGGGAGAATCCTAGACCATGATTACAATTTTGATTGACATTTTGTGAAAAAGTGCAACATTTCTAATCATTTTGAAAACCTCATATCTGACTAAAGCTGCACATGTAACTTTCCTATTCTACCCTGGATTTGAACCCTTTCCTGCGAAGTGCTGACATTTTTTTTCTACCTTTGAGCTAATAGTAAATAAATGTAATCTTGACCGTTGGGTCAGAATTTGTGTCAGACCCTGTGTCTGGGTGAGACATGACCTTTTACACAATCTAAATGTCTCAATAGAAGCAGGGAGACAAAACACAACCACCCCAATTGTATAAGTTATATTGTATTAACATACACAAAATTAAAATGTATTAATTAAAAAACAGTTACATAGGGCTGCTATAAAGTTTCTATTTAAGAACATTTAACGTATATGCAACATATAAAAAATAAACAAATTACTAACAAAATGTCTCCTATAATAATGACAGGCCCATAATACGAACAATTGGGAAATACACATCGACCGCATAATTGAAAATACCGATTGAAAAAAACGATATATGGGTCTGGCTCTATATAAGCTCTGTTTTGTGTTTATGTACTGTACGTCTGACAGAGTCTCACTCTTGTAAGATCTTGCTCTCGGTGGTCTGGGGGAAGCCAAAGTCCATTAGCTCATCTAGCAGCTCATAGACGACCACAAAGTTGTCCTGAATGCTCTCCTCCTCCAGCTCCTTAAAGTACTCTGTGAACACCTACGTTACACACAACACACATCAGGGTGCTATACAACCCAAATGACAGCTTTACAACTTTGGAAGATGGACAAGAGAGCTGTTTGGTTGATGTTTGTTTCCCACACAATACAATTTACCAATCAAATCATCAATAAGAAGAATGCCACACGCTTGCTACATAAGCTTGACTCACCTCAACTAGTTTGTAGAGGAAGGAGTACACAAGAGAAGCATTGGCGTTCTTGTTCGTAGTGGCCACCACTAGAAAGGTCACGTCAAGGAGTATTGTACATATTTTCTATTTTACTATTAAAGTCAAAATGATCACCCACTAATATTTAATTATATAAAATATTATAATTTAATTTGAGGGAGACCTCTTATTAAAAACAAAAAGTACCAACTGAACTAGTGCCAAATACATTTTGTGTATTATGATTATGAGGCCCTCAACACCATAGCAGTGAGTGACAGTAACAAGAAAAAGATACAGTATAAATTGCTGTGCTTGATCCACAAGAAGTGAACGTTGCCACGGGACATTATTGGACAAATAAGCCCTTCCTCTTCCTGTTGCATTAGTAAAGGCAGGAAGTGGTCAATTTCTGCCATGTCCACATCTCCTTTGTAATTCCGACAAATCAATACCTGAGGAGGGAAAATAACATCACATGGTTATTATCAGACAGCTACAGTACATAATCTTAGTTCATTACATAATTACCAATAAGAACAATAATTTAGCAGTGATGGACCATTTCAGGGAGACAGTTAGCAACTGTTATGAATTTAGAATGACTCACACCTTTTTTGCAACACAGTTTGAAATACCATAATAGCACGTGAGGTGAAAAATCTGATTGCAAGTGAAAACTTAACATCTGCATTCTGCAAAATGGTGATATGTACACATAACATTGTAATAGTTCTTCAGTGATGCATTAGATAAAACCTTTAGGGAACTAATCGATTATAAAAAAATATCGATATAATAAAATAATAAATGGGGGCGCGGGGGGGGCAATATTTTTCAAATATTTAAAAAAATAACAGATCTACAAGTGCACAATGTATCGCATCGAAGTATAAAAAAAAGTGTTGAAGTGGTTAGACAATTTAGTTGATTATAAAAAACTGTGTCGATTCGCTGATATAAAATACAAAGAGAAAAAACATATGCTTCACGATTATTCATTTAATCTAAAAGGTTAGCGATAGAACACTCGCTAAGAAAATATTTGATAGCTGCAGCCCTAGAACCCAGCCTGTGGGATCATGTGCTCCTGCTATTAAGGAATGTAGACTGCTCACCCTCTGCAAAAGGGCTCAAAGGGTAAATTGAAACATCTCAGCACATGAAATATGCTTCACAAATCAGACTTGACCTGCCTTTACTTGGATGTGTCAGAATGTGACTGAACAAAAACATGGAAATGGGTGACCAAATCCATGCAAATATTTACCTACAATCTGCTGTGACTGTTGAGTGATGGGTGTGTAGCAGTGTGCATTACTCAATCTATCCCTCAGCTATGAATGAAACAACAGTACTCCTTACTATTCTAAATGGATAGATACAGTGGAGGAAATTAAACTGCGGTCACGCTGGCCTTCAGTGAAATTAACTCAATGCATTTAGTAATGCATTTGAGCAAAATACTACTTCCTCTCTCTCTCTCTCTCTCTCTCTCTCTCTCTCTCTCTCTCTCTCTCTTATATTGAAATATTTGATGCAGAGACTAGAGAGGTTTCTCAGTTACCTGAAACCACGTCTACCGTGTATCTACATTACTTCCTCTCATATCCTTAAAGAACGCCCAACGCCGTTACCTAGGCTACATCTTAAATTACATTGTTCTGCGGGGCAAGAGACAAAGGATGATTGTTTTCTCGTGCAATATTATAACAGTTACAGCAGTAACTATGAAATGAAATCATTCGGGGGTTGAGGAGAGTTCTGACGCAGGTCACTTTCAATTTTTATAATTATATTCCATTTCCATCCATCACGAGGCGTTGTCGCTTGTCAAAAACAACAGACCTACAAGCTGACAGAGTGTTGCACCGTGACGCGTTGTCAGCTTGCAGATCAGTTATTTTCGACAAGCAACAGACTGCAACCTGGAAGTGACAATTAAGGGCCGATGATGAATAACACTGTGGCGAGATATTCATTAATTATTAACCACACAGAAAGCCACTGACTGATAGTTCGCAGTTAAAGCAACAGTTAAACTTGCATCAACTTAGAACAAAACCGACTAAGAGACTTTTTGTTTGACATATCATAGATCAGGCTGTCAACAGGCCTACTAATGCCTCCTACATCCACTATCAATAATCAGAATTGATCTTACCTTTCCTTTCAAATCCAGCACGAAAACAGCCGAGGCAGACATTGTCTTCAGGACTATTACTGCTTTCTGATCTGTAAACTGACTCTGTAAAGTAAAGGTTAATGTCCTGTCAAACCTGAATTAATTTGAATTTGTTTCCGCCATGGAGATCACAAAAATTCCTATAAAGCTAAAGGTGATCATGGATTCCTCCGTTTCTTTTCCTGGGGAGGTCGTGTGTCGACTTGACGTCACCAGATCCAGGTAAAACATTGACAAAGGCGTTCTCACCTGGATTGGACAGGGCCACTGTACTGCACCATTATACCCACAAGAGGGCGCTATAAATTAACACATGACGGTTTCTACTGTTTTGGTTTTTGGGTGGCTTAATTATGTCTGTGTGCATCACATGCACAGACAGGGCCCAAAGAGGCTTTGGGGCCAGTGGTGGAAAAAGTACTCACGTCTATTATGTTATTGTTGTTATGTTTTAACAAGTAAAGTTTTCAAATAATTGTAGTGGAGTAAAAGTATAATATTTACCTCTGAGGCATAGTGGAGTTGAAGTAAAAGTACTGAAAATTTGAAATACTCCAGTAAAGTAAAAATACCTCAAAATTGTACAGTACAAGTACAGTACTTGAGTAAATGTACTTAGTTACTTTACACCACTGCTTGGGGTATGCTCTCAGAATCAAAAGGTGTCCTTTTTAGGGGGCAGGTGGTAATTTAATTGTATTTTACCTTGTCTTTCTTACATTTGTATTGAAATTCTGTCAAATATAATGAGGGAAATGTAGAGTATTGTAGTGTCCATGAACAAATACACCTTATAGATTTAAGAAGTGGCCTACTCCACTCTCCAACCCCTGCACCCCATTGAAAATGACCAATTAAGCTAAGTGCTTAATGAGCTATCCAGTTTAGTAGACCTTGTATTGCGAATTTGTACTTCCATGTACTGTTATGTACTGTCATGTACTGTTCTCATGTCTTACTAAATAAAGTACATCAATCAATCAATCAATCAATGTTTGTACAAACTCTTGAATGAAAGGCACACACAGCCATGGACTAATGCAGTCACTGGCTCGTGTGTGAAGTTGGGGAGTCAGAGGTTTTTTGTTTTGTTTTGGGGTCCCTTGCTAGGACTTTATGGATGGATGCTTGGCCTCGTTTTGGTGATGATTACACGTCGGTAGCCCACCATTTTGCCATGGCTTTGATAATCTGCAGGAGCACAACCCTTTGACTTTATGAGGAGGTAGTCTTCAATGGTGGACAAAGACTCTAAATCAAACCTTTGTCCATAGCATACATAGTATATGAGCAGCCCCTCCATCTTTGGACTAATCCACATGTTTTATGAGATCTGATTGGCTCACAGTTGCGGCTGCCAGCCACGTCGTCAAAAACTTTCATTGAAATGAACGGGTGCGACGGGCTGTGTCTGTCCCAAAGTTTGACTGATCGACTGTGAAGGCTTTGAAGATCGACATGTCGATCGCGATCGACCGGTTGGTTACCACTGAGTCTTAGAGTAAGTCTCCTGGTTGCCCTGTACTACATTTGTGCCAAACCAGGTGGGTTTGACACAAATGTAGTAGCCTACAGAGAAACCAGGACCTGACCAGGCTTTTCTCTTCGCAGATTAGTAAGGCTGGGAACGAGGCTATGTCAAACCAGGGGCACCTGATTGGACCAGGAAGTGGGGATATACTAATGGGAATTAGTATTCTGATTGACCTGGCCAACAGGCCTCTCCTGTGGGAGAACTGGGCCCTTTTGCAAAGCAGGATGCCTGGCTGCCACCTATGGTCGGTAGTAGTAGATAGATTAGAGTGCAGTTTATGACTCTATTTCTTTAGGCCTATGTGTTGGCCTATAGCTGCGATGAACACATGGACTGCTTTCACAGTCCTTGCCTAGTCGTCTTCTCTTCGCAGATGAGTGAGGCTGGGAACGAGGCGGTTGTCGGTGGGATTCAGAAGTGTTACATTACTTGTGGGCTCACTTGACATTGCTGCATACGTATCCTCTTTCTTTCTTTTTGTGAACTGGCTGCACTCCATGAGTGCATGGCTGACAGTCTTTCTTACATGATGAGTCACAGAGATCTGGATGTTTCCCCATCTTTGCCAAATCCCAAGCCAGTGCTATGGAGATGATATCCAAAGCCTGCCTTTTTTTGTGTCAACACCGGAGATTCTTTCCGGTGTTTACACAAAAACGCTAATAAACGGCTTACATTTTGGGAAAGTGAAAAACGCTTTCATCACTGTCTGCATATGCTAATGGCCAATGCCCTTGTGCAATAATTGCTCAACCCACTAGGAGAACCATGCGGAACAGACTCGTATTATCATGTTTTGCCCTAAAACCCCTTATCCAGACCAACTATGTCTGGTTCTTATCAGCAACGTGTAGGAAGACAGTGTGTGATAACATACACATCACATTGGAGCCATTTACAAATGTAGGCTACACTTGAGGCTATGTCTGATGATTGAAAACAAGTTAATGTGAACACATAAGCTTGTTTTTTGCTATCTGGATGCCATAAATCTAATAAGAGGCATCAGGATCTGAGCTAGAAAGAAAGAAAGAAAGAAAGAAAGAAAGAAAGAAAAAGAAAGAAAGAAAGAAAGAAAGAAAGAAAGAAAGAAAGAAAGAGAAAGAAATAGTTGTAAAACTAAAAAATTGCGAGAGTATGAGCTGTAACATTAATGTCATTATGGCTTTTGGCTCACTTTTTCTGAAATATTGCATATTGACTCAAGGGTTGCATCATTGGCCAACATTTTGACTTAAAACAACAACAGCAAAGCAAACCAAAGCAACAGGAGTTGTTGTGTTTTTATTTGATGCAAACTGATGAACTTAACATATTGCTTAGCATTGATTAGTCTGTGTTGCTAGCTTGAGTTTGAGAGCTGAGAACATGGGCCTAAAACACCAGCTGATGATAAAGCCGGAAAAGGGTTCAGGTCAGGTCAGTTCAGAGTTCAGGTCGGCAGGTCACAGTTGCTGAGCTGCCAGTAAGTCAGCGGCCCCTTTGTTTTATGGCTGTGCAGGCGAGATATGTTTTAGCACTAACAAGCTCAGGAGAGGACATCAAATATATTATGTTTTCCTTTAGCCAATTATGAGCTGACCGTCAGGGAAGAGCGAGTCAGTCTATCTTGTACCTTGCTGGAACAACATGTCTGATGTGTGAATGTTACAGCGCTGTAAATAAATCTTTCTATTAACATTTTATATTGCATCTGAGTCCAGGTTTATCTGATCTTTTGAGAGTTTCAATTCCGCTAGACTTAAAGACTGGAGTCCATAAATTGTAAAGCAAGGATTTCCACGTCAAAACATCAACACTAGCCTATACCTACCACAACTCTTGCTACATTCTGTGACCAGATATGTTTGTGCATATAGATACAATTTGTGCATATACAGTAGATATGTTTGTGACATGTTCTGCTTGATCAGGAGACAGGATCAAGTTGTTGAAGTACAATTCATCTGACAATCTTATAACTATACCTAATCATTCTTAAACTGTGATAATGATGCATGTTTATCTTTCTCTTTATCACTGTATGCCCAGCATACAGTATGGTCCTGTCCTGCCTTGTCTAGCTTAGCTCTATCAGGCATGACACATCATATCTTCCGGCCACCTCTGCAAGCGTATCATATTCTCTGTATGTGCTTAATAAACTTAACAGTATGCTGTGTGATCCTGCCTTGTGTCATCTTGGTCTCCAGACCTGCTGCCTGCTTAGCAGTGAAGTATGTCAACTTCAGGACCAGTCACCAACCACCTGGCAAGACGAGAGGATTGCTCCTCGCAATATTTAATTAACTTCCCTGAGTCTGAAGTTCAAGTCATGTTCCTGCTATACAGGTTTAGCATAGATTATATAGGTCTAGTATATAATTATACTGTATACATTATAGTCTAAATGCAGGGTGTTATATATAGCCTACAGGTCTAGTATGTATACAGGTAGGCCTATATACAGTGTTAATTTTGACAGCAAATTCAGATTTAGTCTTAGTCTTAGTCTTTTGAATAACGCACCATTTTGTTTTAGTCCTATTTTAGTCATCTGAAATTGTTTAGTCTTAGTCTAGTCTTAGTCGACTAAATATCAAAAGTCTTTTAGTCTTAGTCTTAGTGAACAAAATGAACACTGATATTATACCAGAGGTCTAGTATACATATTATATATACAGGCAGATTATTTACTGTATACAGGCTAGTGTAGATTTTACAAAATGGATTAAAACCCTATCTTTTTAACAAAGCGTTTCTTAGTTTTATCCTTGGGTCTTTTTTTCTTTGGCTTGATTTTACAGCCTAGTTGCCTAGTTTTTAACCTACTTTTAACCGGGTCTTATGATGTGTTTTTTTCTGTTGCTGTTTTTATGCCAATGTTTTAAAACCCTGCAGCACTTTAAGATGTGTGAAAAGTGTTACAAATAAAATGTATTATCATTATTATGTGATATACTCTATACAGGACTACTAACTATATTATACTGTTAATGAGGTTTATACTATAACACATACAGCAGTATTTAATATGTCGCTATAACAGTGGGTCCTGGTTTCACTTACTCACTTAATTGCAACCAATCATAATGAGGGGCCCTATAACACTTCCTGGAGCTGATCTCGTTGTGAACAAAATTCAACAAGTGCCTATAGAACTAATAAATAAAACATTTTAAATATATGACTCAACTTTTGACTTCAAATGATGTGTTTTGGTTTGATAAATCTAAATGGTGCGTTTATATAGTGCCTTTCTCCAAGTGCAGATGTACTGGGATAAGGTGAGGTGGGGGTCCAAAAAGCATCTTGAAGATAATCCAAGATCCTCTTCTTGGTGTGATTTTTTAGGAAAGCCAGCTCTGAAGTGAATTCCATTAGAACAGCGATTCCTAAACCTTTCTTGATCAGGGTCCACTTGAAAGTGTTAATAGTGGTCCACCCATCTGACCACTTAACATGGCAGCCGAATCTTATTGTTTTGAGGGCCCACTTACAATACCCTTGCAGCCCACCAGTGGGCCCCAGCCCACAGGTTGGAAACCACTGCATTAGAATCACTGCAGTGGGTTGTCAGTCACATACTGTATGCATCAGCATCGCAATCTTATAACGTTCCTATAAAGCACAGTGTTATGAGACATTGTCTGGGTCAGCTGAGTTCAGCTTAGCACGTTACAGTGAAAGTGATATTAGAATGGTTTTCAATGATATGCACTATGACGATAGCTGTGGGTGTTAGTTCTGTAAGTGATAAAGAGAGGCCCCACAGAGATGCCCAAGCGAATGTACTAGAAAAATACAAGAGTATTGAAAGATAACAAGTGTCTTTGCTACACGATGTTTGATTTGGCTCAACAATGAATCAAGTGTATCCTCGTCCCCCCTGGAGACAGACAATGTGGTTACGTTTGTTTGGCTTTCGGTTGCCAGGTTGAGACAAGAAAGCCTATTGATGTTATTACTTTATCATCAGGGACTTTAGTTCCCTGCTAGGTGGCCTGACACAGGAATATCTGTCCAATTATTCACTTCCCCTTTGCCATTTCTGTGGCCAATCCTCACTTGTTTCTGGGTGGTGTGAGATTATACTCCACCCCTTTGTCACCGCACCGGCCAATGGGGACACGGCGGCCATATGCAAAGAGTGAGGTGAGGAGAAGATACAGATGATAGCTTTCCAACCCCCCCTTAAGAGAACAGGTGTCATTTGTCACCTGGGTTTCACCTGGATGACTGCATCTTTTGCCTCAGGGGCCATGATGCACTAGTACTATGGCATGCCAGTATGAATAGAGTCACGTTTCAACAACGGTGCTGATGATGTTGGAAAGAAATTGGCACATATTTAAAATAATGAAAGTTTCTTGTTGAAAAATCTTCTTATTTTCAAATGACTCCCAGAAAATTACCTACAGTTTGTTCATTAGTCAAAGCCAAATGTTGGAATATTACTCTTTGTACAATTACAGCATGTACAAAAAGCAAAGAAATAACATTAGCATGATTAAGGCATGTTTGCTCTCTGCCGGATGTGATTGTAATGTGTAGAATGTTGCAGTTCTTTAGAATGGAATGTGGATGCTAGCTGTAGAAGGGCAACATACCAAAGTTAGTTGGTTGCAGTGCTTTTCCATACTGATGTCAAAGCTTGCTACACACACATTGCTTAGTCTCTCTTTTTAAAAGGGTGTCAGGTATTTTTAGTGTTGTGTCATTGACAAATTAGGTATCTGTGTAGACTGAGGACAGGATGAAAATGACTCATCTGTTGTATAACCAGGTTTATTATCTCTGCACCCTCAGTGTTAATTTAATTCTGAGAGTGTACAAATGTACCCAAATGAGACACTTATGTACACTCTCCTGAGTTGCAAATTGATAAATGAACGCTAAAGATTTTACTGTGTGGTTGGTTCTCGCTTGATGAAGAGGCAATACATTGGTGAGCCGAGTTCTAAAATGAGATTACGATCTTGTCATTTGGGTCCTGTACTGAAAGGCTAAAGAAACCATGATGACCAATTACTGGAGAAGCCTGTTTCTCTGGTCTCTGCTTTGCCTTTGTGCCTTGTTTTACAATACAATGCAGATTGTATTGTGTTTTTGATGTCAACGTCTCTATTGAAACTGGACATGTTATTTACCCCGGAATTCTCCTGTAACATTTCATAGATATGAGCTAATATAAAACCTTATGTTTTGAATGTATTAGGCTATATTACATCCCAGTCTCTACAAGACTACTTGAAAGGTATTGATGATACACCACTTGTCGATTCAACCTGTGTAAGTGACTGCTGACTGTAGTGCATTATAGATGGCAAAACACTGATGGGGGTGAGGTGAACAAAGTGTCAATCATTAAGGATGCATTATGGATGAGGGTGTTCATATTGGTGGTTAGCTTGGGTGGGTCTGTGAGCCCAACTGAACTGCACAAACAATGAGAATCAAATGTATGTATCTCTTTAAAAAGATCAAATTGAACATGGAATACATATCATTTTGTTGTTTTATTTACAAGGAAATCCACTCTAATCTCTCAACAAGAGATTATGCAGGTTGATTCACAAACAACCTTTTCTCTCCATAGCCAAAGACAAATGCCTTTTACAGTAGTGACCACAAGTGACATAATCAGAAGAAAAAGCTGCCAACATGTGTTTTTAATATAAATTTACTTTCTATTTTGAACCAGCAAAGTAGGGGAAACATTTAGCGTTTGGGTGGTTCCCAGGGAACCACTTAAAAGAATACTACAGTGTAGACATTCATCATTCTCCACTGCAATTGTCCCAAATACTCATCTCACTGCCCTCTGTGCCCTGTAATGTAAGCAGACTAAAGGGAGCTTATCCGACTGAAGCCCTTACAAGTTCAGACTTTAGTGCAGATATTGGTTAACTTGCCAAATGATTCACTTTATCCCAAGCCAGTAGATTTGGCATCTAGAACACAGCATCTCTGGGTATGTTTGGGATGCAAAAATATAGACTGAAAGCTGTTCTGTCACCAAACCCAAATCAGGGTGACATGCATTAATAGTGGAGTGATTGATTGGAGAAAACAGTAGTTTGTAGACGATACGAAACACATACAGCATGTGAATGTTGGCTTTGGCATACGAATATTACATTCAATCCACATCCAAGACCTTGATATGTGATAGCAAATCTGGACTTTCATGTTAGTTGTACATTTAATCTGTCTCATGTCTCAATATAATCATAGGTTACTATCATGCTTGTACATGTACTATACAATATGTCTCTTTTTAGAATGTCAAAATCCACCTGTTCAAATAACATAACTGTCCCTTAGGAAGGTAAAAGACAAAACAATGATTGAGAATTAGTTTTATTTAACAAAAAAACAAAATAAAAAAAGTCAAATAAATTGCAAAAATAGAGCACTTTATATGTAACATGCAGACTGTTATTGTGCTCTCGATCCTACAGACTTGTGATGAACTATGTGCTTTATACAATCCCACAAAAAGAAATGTACCGTAATGTATCGTTAGATGTGAAAATAAAAACTTCATTAACCACCAGCCAACCTGTAGAAGCTCACAACGCATTGCGCGATGCCATTATACAGTAAACCTATAGATCGGCTATTTTTTGAAGAAAAGCACATTTGAAATTATAGGCAAAAAAATATATGTTTTGCCTATAATGAAATGCCCCAAATTCAAAGTGGTTAATATTTATAATCTAGCCCATACTGTAGCTGCAACTGGAAAGCGCTACCGAGCAGCAATGATCCATACATAGGATGTCAGTGGTAGGATGTCACATACACAACACAGCCCATGAGTGCAACATTTTGATTGAACATAAGTTAGATAACTTAGTTACAGTATATTATATACTGCAGGCATGATTAGAATGACTTGTCTGAGGGAACAATTGACAATGTGGGCATCTGTGTTTACACCCAGAAAGGTACTTAAGTCAGACAATAAAAATAAATAGTATTTACAATATTTCTAGTTTTCAAATATACAAACAAAAATGAAACACCACAGTGAACATAGTTTGTAAAAAAAACAAAAGAAGAAAAGAAAAAAGCAACATACGAGACAATTTACAAGCTCTTGAAACATTATACACCATGTCATTCAATAACTATAACTACAACGTGCACACACACACGCACGCACGCACACACACACACACACACACACACACACACACACACACACACACACACACACACACACACACACACACACACACACACACACACACACACACACACACACACACACACACACACACACACACACACACACACACACACACACACACACACACACACACACACACACACACACACACACACATTATCCACAATGAATTTGGTTGACTTAGAAAATTCAGCAGCTTCTCTTTCTGCAACATAAACCATCCTTGATCCTCAACTCTGACTATACATAATTACAAAATAACTACTTACAAAAGGAAAATGGTAAAGAAAAATATATTTAGTTTAGATATAATTATTAGTCTAAAGTCTTGTGCAAAACAATAATAGATGCCAATGAACATTGTGGCTTTGCCATGAGAACCAACATAAATGAACAACTCTGAAGCCATGAGAAGCGTAGGCAACAAGGCAAATTACTGTTTTTTACTGAGTGGGGCAAAAGCGCCACGGTAATAACTACCATAGGAGTCAGTTTGAAAGGTAGTGGAGTCCATGATAAGACATTATGTACTGTACACAAATAACAGCAAGGTGGGATGCAGATGTCTATTTGATGGGAAAGGCACAAGATTACTGGTTACACATTAAACGTGTGTCTAGCACGGTCCAGACCAACAGGATGAGGCTCCTTTGGCCAACCCAGATATCAAGCCAACTTGTGTAGAGGTTTCTGGGCAAGTGGGCAAGTGACCAAGCGTGTGCCTTGAGTCCTTGTAAAAATGATAAGGCTATCTACTGTAGGTATAATGTTCTGCTTATTATAGTGCTATAGTTACCTACTGTACAGTAACAGTATGGCTTTAACATATCTACAAACAAGTATTTTGCCTTCAGTTGATTCTGTGCAAAGCAAGGCTTTGTGTAACATTTCAGCTCAAGAATGCATGATGACAATGAATGTACTGTAACACAGTAAACAGGTCAAGCTACTGTATAATGGTTGGTGGTTGTCAGATAAGAATTAAAGCATTGAAGAGATAAGGACCCTTCTGATCTCACTGTTAGGAGGTTGAAACAAAGAAAATGATTTACTTCAATCATGCATTAGTGCATTTGTCCTTCATTCTTATGTGATTCTAAGAAGTCCTGTCCGCAGTTTTGTTTGTCTTTTATGTCCTAAAAGACAACTACTGAAAGCGTAATGGCTTACTTCTTCACATTGTACAGATAATTATTTTTCTTTTTGGGAGGAGGGGGGGGGGTCCTTCAGACTTGGACGGCACAGTGCTGAGGTCAAAGATGTAAGCCACACAATGAGGTCATCAGGAGGGGGTGTACCTAATTCATACTTCGTCACATGAGGGTGCCACACTCCAAAAATAACCAACTTTCAGTGAGCGACTCCATCATGCGACAAAGTATAGATTTGGCTTAAGCAGCAGCAATAGTCTTTTACATCAGGAAATCTCTCTTTTAATTTCACAATGGTCTTCCTCATCTCCGGATCAAGCGATATCCATGTCCTCCATGCTCACCATTTGCCTCTGCAAAAATGTAGCCAAGAAAACACAACTAATGAGCCAAGAAATAACAGAGTATTCATATTTTTTCAGAAAGAAAAAGTATGGGATATGGTGTAATTGTCATGTGACAGCATTGATAATAAACTAAAGGGTACCTGAGGGTAAACATAGCCATCAGAACCGTTCCTGCAGATGTGGACTTCATCCTCAGTGGTCTTCTGGTACACTGGATTGTCAAAATGGATTGTGTTGGTGTTCCTTTGACGCCAGTGCCTCCATAGCAACATGGCTCCAAACATCAACAGACACATAATCACTGTGGAAAAACAGAGAAAAGTCAAAGGGTGATTACAATGACGTGGAAATTTAATCCGAATACAGATTAGATCAAAGAATATGCTGTGTGGTGTTCATTATTGCCACCAACAACTAGTCAAAGAGATAAAGACACTGAGGCCTGATTTATACTTAGTTGTGCGCCGGTGTCACACATCGAAGATAGCCAATCTACATACTCACACATAGGCTATTTTTGATGCACAACTACGTAGGTATAAATCAGGAATAAGTCTGCCCCATTGTAAATGTGCAACTTACTGATTGGCAACACTATGTAGAGAGCGATGGGGTGGGATGACTCCAACTCGTTGGGCATGGCTGCATATTTGTTGTTGACTGTTGACAAAGCACAGAAAGTGTTTAAGTTATTACTGCATAGATCACAGGGTTAACCACTTAAGCCCCATTTATGCTCTCGCAAATCTTGGAGGGGGAGATGGGCGTAGAGAACGGACGGCCCCACCCCCCGGTCCATCTTTAAGCCCCATTTTATACAGTGGCTATTTTCAAAGTTGTACGCCCATCTACAAGCTCACAACACCTTGCATTGTGACACTTTGTGAGCTTATAGATCTGCTAAGCTGCTATTTTCCCTATCTACAAAAAAGCAAAAATTGTGAATTTTTAAGTTTTGGAAATATCTGAAAACATATCCAAAATATTGCTGCCAGATTTAAAGTGGTTAAATATTCCAAGCAGTTTATCAAAATACAGTAGACATACTGGCAATATCCAAATGCACTGAGTCACCATTACTACACTATGTTCGGGGCGGAGTGAGTAATCAGAAGGCCACAGGTTCCGCACATATAATAATACCTCAGATTTATATTTATGTCCCTCCCTGAGACACTTAACCCCTAACAGCTCCGCCCGAGTGCTCATTATGACTATCTGAACAACCATCAGCTGGGTGAAACTGAAACAGAATTTCCACCGCAGGATTAACAAAAGGTCTCCACATCCCCCCTGTAGTTACGGTGATCTAGACCAGTGGTTCCCAACCTTTTTACCCCGGGACCCAAACTAGTGAAAATAGACGATCTACAAGCTCACAACACGTCGCATCGCGATGTGTTGCGACGTTTGTAGATCAGCTGAACTTGTAGATCTGCTATTTTCACTACTTCTTAAAAGTATCTTTTCCGAACGTTTGCATTTGTTTTTAACTTGTTGCATTTTGTGATGCTTTTAAAAATCATTTGAAATAATAATAATTAAAAACAAAATGTAGGAAACAAAAAATAAAGAGGTATTTACTAGCAACCCGTAAAAATGTATCCACGAACCACATATGGGTCCCGACCCACTGTTTGGGAAACCGTGATCTGGACCTTGAAGTACTGTACCTTGAGCAGTGAACTCAGGCTGCTGTGTGCTCTGGGTGGAGGCCTGGTCAGAGTCCTGGGGATGGTTATAGGGGGCAGAAGAAGATGTGGGCCTTTCGGTAGCACTAGGTGTTGTGGTGGTGGTAGTAGAAATTGTTGTTGGGTCTTTGGTGTCAAGCACGACTGTCGTGTTGGTTACAGAAGGAGGGACAACTGGGCCTGTTGGAAAAGTATTAGTGAAGGTACAGGTCAGCTAAGGTCACAGTTTAATAATAAAAAAGATACATCAAAAGAGGAGTGATGAACTATACATTTTCGTTTAATAGAAACATAAATCTTAACCACTTAAGCCCTATTCTATACTAATTGTATACGATGGTGTCGCACCGAAAATAGCCGATCCACAATCTCACAACGCATCACGACAGTATGCGTTGTGAGCTTGCAGATCTATATGAGCTATTTCTGATGAGTATTTTAAGAGTAGTGGCAAGTGGTTAAATGCAGTTCTTTAGGTGTGAATGCAAGACACTTACCAGCCACACATTTCCTCATGTCAGGTGCCAAGATCATGTTATCAGGACAGGCACAGGTGTACTTAGCAGACTGCTTGTTGATGTAAGGGGCAGGAAGACACAGAAACTCACAACCTCCGTTGATACGGTTATGCTCTCTGCACCAGTTCTTTCCTATAAGAGGGAGAAATTATTGTTATTATTAGGAGAAAGAAGTATTACAAGAGAAAGAGACGAGAGAGAGAGATGCATAATAAAATAAAACATCAGAAGACCTGATAATGGTTTTAATTTGACATTTGCAGTGGTTTTGAAGTCCAATGAAGTTCTACTGTACCAATAGGCTGCTTGAGGTTGTGGTACAGGACAATGTCCTCTGGCTGGACCAGGTCCCCAGCTAGCTCAGTGATATCCTGTCCTGTCAGACGGTTGGCACTCAGAACCATGTTGTTGGCTGAATCAGTCCAGAACACCTTCTCCTATGAAAGAGGAAAATATTTATATATTTTTAGTTAGACTAATTAATTTAAATAACAATGTCTTTATTTGAATTGTCTTTTGTTGCCGTTTTGGCTTAATCAATGAACTACTCATGAAGACTGATTTCATGGTACAAATGGATCATTCTTTATACAGTACACACACCGATGCTAAGGAAGAACGTTCTGGGTTTAGAACTAAAGGCCATTTGAATGGGGTGAAGCAATACTCTTGAAGCTGGCTAATGTGCCAAGCTCAGTAAGAGGGAGAGAACTTGTGTGTATAATAACACAGTTGTAAAAAAAGGAACACAAATAACCACCAGTTCCCAGCAAAGCAGCATACACATATGACCCTATTGTCAGGACTGTCAGGACAACCGTGTGCCAACATAACATCACCATTTAACATCACTACTAACCTCAAAGACAGCCAGAGAGATTGGGTGCATTAGTTTTTCCTCGTCGAAGATCAGCGTGTGTCGTGTACCTCCATTCACATCAATACTGGAGATGGTGTGCATCTTGGAGTCCACCCAGTACAAACGCTGGTTGACTATGTCTGTGTACGGACAAAGATAGTTACGAGTTGGACAAACTGCAAACAGTAACACTCTCTTTGATTTATCCATTTTGAACTCTTAGAGTGTACAAAATGTAACCAAATGGACCTTACGGGTCCATTTGGTTACATTTGTACAGGATTTTACTGTGTCAATTCATCATTCAGAACTGACTCAAATGCTTCCATTTAATGAGTAGGAGTATTTTCTTACCGAGAGTAATGCCATTTGGCCAGAGAATGTTGTCCGTTACCAAGGCAGTGCGGTCAGCACCATTCAGCCCGCTTTTCTCAATCTTGGCCTCATCGCTCCAATCAGTCCAATACATGAAGCTTGAGGAGAAAAAGAGATAAATCAGCAATGCAAGCATATGGAACACGTGGATTCAAACCCGGGTCTCCTGCATGGGAACATTTAGGATTCTGGGTTTAACACAGGGCTACTCCACTACACATACAGTGGTTGGCCCGAGGTTGTACACAACAACTATAAAATTGTGATTCATCCCAGATTAAACAGTAATATTGTGATTAATCCCAGATTAAACAGTAAAATTGTGATTCATCCCAGATTAAACAGTAAAATTGTGGTTCATTCCAGACTGAATTGCAGTTTCCATGCATCATGGTCAGGGCCTGGTTGCACAAAACTCTGTTTAAGATTTACTGTGTTCATCATACAGCTACTCATTTCTTCTAAGGAAACCGTGAGTGCATTTTTAAGGGAAAACATAATTTAGGATGCTTCATGCAACCGGCTTCAGATTTTTCTTCCATGTAAGCATCTTAAAGGAAACCTGCATGTTACTCACTTGTGTTCTGGGTCCACTGCAATGGCTCTTGGCTTCCCCAGGTTCTGGCTGATCAGGGTCTTCCTCTTACTCCCATCTGTAGTGGCCACAGAGATGGACTTCCTGATGCTGTCAGTCCAGTAGATGTTGCCATGGATCCAGTCGACAGCGAGGCCCTCAGGAGCCTCCATCTCGCTGTCAACCACAACACTGTGGTGGGAGGAGTCACCCGCCAGGTCCATCTTAGAGCTGTCAAAGTGAAAAGAGAAGCCATTGGGTCTCAAACATTTTCATGTCAATTATTATTCCTTTTCCAATTTAAGTCACACACACACTCTTTTGTGATCCAACATTCTAACCTGTAGATCTTCTTCAAGGAGTTGTCGGACCAGAATATGACATTGCTAGGGATATCCAGATCCAGTGCCACAGCATTCTTCAGCTGGGGAATCAGACGGACGTACTCAGTGCGGTCCAGTGTCATCTTCCTCACCTCATGTTTGTTGGTGAAGAACAGGTACGGGACCTCGCCTGGTGAAGACATTATATTGTAGCTGTCAGACAGAGACCTTGTATCTCCATATTTAAACTTTTTGGGGTTTCTTCGGTAAATGAATGCCCTACTTTGTCAAACAAAAGTAGCAAAAAATTGAAAATAAAAATAAGATTGCCGTGATAATTAAAGTGGTTAAGTGTGTCTGCGGGTTTTATAAACACTTAACCAATCAAAGTATTAACAATAGCTTATGACTATAATAACCACATTGGATCAATTTGAACACAGGTTCTTTTTTCCATTTTCTGAAAAGTAACAGTTTTGGACAAATAAGGTTTCCACCTGACAATATTGTTGCCATGGTAATGGTACTGGTTAACTTTTCATGGGTTAGTGAAACGGTATATCTCAACAAGAAGAAAAAGAAAATGTAGGAAGGAGTTTTTAATTGTGATATTTATACCGTGCCTTTAACCACTTCAATCCTATATACTTTGTTGACCTGGATGCACCAGGAGTCTGTTCTTGGGCCCCTCCTTTTATCCCTCTACACCAAATCTCTTCGCCGGAAAAAGCCGATATACAAGCTCACAATTTGTCGCGTTCCGACACGTTATGAGCTTGTAGATCAGCTGTTTTCCATGAAAGTTTGCCTATTATGACATGCCCGCAACAGGGACTCTAGGGTTCATGCGTTTAAAGACAATGAAATCAAACAATACCTGATTCAGCCATGCAGGTCTTCGTAACAGGATCTATCTCGTAACCCTGCCTGCATTCACACTTGTAGCTTCCGGGCAGGTTGATGCAAATCTGACTGCAAATATCTGGATCGATGCACTCGTCAATGTCTGCAGGTAGTGGGAGAAAAGATCAAAATATCAAATCTTATCCACATGTAAATCTCAAGTGGGAGCCGAGTTTATTTAAGCTCTGCAGGGCTGTGTTCAGGAAATTACATTTCCATTCCTTTGAATGGGATCCTCTTGTGTGGGCGTTTACGAGAGCGGAACAAAAGTTACACCCCGTTTCTTTAGTATGGGTTGAAACCTCAAAACAGTCATTAACATCATGTCATTTGTTGTCTTGTTGAGGTAGGGTTCCAGTGTACATTTCAAATGAGCATAACAATGGAGTCAGTCCTCTCACCTTGACAGGTTTTCTTGTCCACCATCAGGCTGTGTCCAGCAGGGCAGGAGCAGTTGAAACCGAGCTTTAGGTCTGTGCAGAAGTGAGAGCAGCCTCCGTTGCCAGTCAAGCACTCATTGTTGTCTATGTGGAATCAAATAAAAAAAGAAAGAACAGTCAATGCTAGTGTTCATGACATACTTTTTCCATATGGCAGCTCACTCTTTCAAACCGCTAACTATCTTGGCCAGTAATCCCTGACTACTAGGCTTGCTATTCCTGTCATATTTTCCAAGCTAAGATATGGTTTCTCTTTTTTCCCCAATGATGGTATGTTGGAGGAGAGCTTGAGTGAGTGTATTCCCAAATCATACTGGGTATACCGAGTGCTTGAATTACACAATATTTACTAACAAATTCAGTAAGACTGCGGGTAAAAAAGAAAGGAAAGCTGTGTTTCTATACAAGGTTGTAATATTTGTGACATTTTACTTACTACACTCTTTGACAGGTTCATCTGTCCAGTCTTGACAGTCTCTCCGTTTATCGCACACCTTCTCCATGCTAATACACTCCCCACTGCGACACTGGAACTTAGCTGGGCCTTCACACACATTCACTGCGGAGAAAAGTAGGAGAATACAATACATCTTCATTAGATGGTCGCATCATATGCACACTGACACTAAATCTTCTGAAAATGCATCAGACACATTCATCTGAGTCTTAATTGCGTATAAGCAAAGTATGCACTCTGACTGAATGACAGAGATTAAACTAAATAGGATGTCTGTTGGATCTGAGAATCACCTGTGTGACAGTCAATCTCGTCACTGTGGTCCCCGCAATCATATTCTTTGTCACACTGCCGGCTGCCATGGATACAGGAACCATCATTGCACTGGAACTCATCTGGTTGGCAAGTAGGACGACCTGCAAAAAACATGACGTTACAGTTTGAATGTATTTACTGAAAGATATTTTCAATTAAAATTGACAGAAAACTCATTACAGCCCAGGAATCAAAGATTCACCACAATACGAGCAATACAGAAATGGGGTATGAAAAAGGTTCTAAAAAATTAAAATGCTGAAACGAGGATGCTTACTGCAGTTTGCTTCGTCCGATCGATCCTGGCAGTCCACCCCGCCGTCACAGCGCCAGGCGCCATGGATACATTCCCCGTTGCCACATTGGAACTCGTGGGAGGCACATGGCTTCTCCGTCTTCTCCGGCTGCCGACCCACACAGTTCTGGGGCCACTCGTCGGAGCCGTCGGCGCAGTCACTGTCCCCGTCGCACGCCCACAGGCCGGGCACACACACCGTGTTGTTACACTGGAACGCACCCTCGCTGCAGGTGGCGGCAGGGCAGGCGGACTCGTCTGAGCCGTCCGAGCAGTCGCTGTCCTCGTCGCACACGAAGGAGGAAGACACGCACTGCCCGTTGGTGCAGCGGAACTCATCAGGGGTGCACGCCTTAGCAGCTGAGGGTGCAGAGTAGGGGGTGGATATTCAAAAATAAATACATAAAATAATAATAATCTCCTGCCTATTGTATCATTTATTCATTTTGTTTGCCTGTGTATATTCATCATTATTTGGAATTCATTTTTGGCTTTTTCATTGACTCTCCTTGGGATCAATAAAGTATCTATCCATCTATCGGCTTGTGTTTGGATGAATGGATTAACCACTTCCAACCTGATGTCTGTGAAAATGTTTAATAATTTAAAAAGAAATTCAGCGATCGGCTGTTCTATTTTTTAAACAGGGCTTAAGGTTAAGTTAATTATTTTCTACCATACTAGTCGATAATGCACTATAATATCTTACTGCAGTTCTGTTCATCAGCTCCATTGTCACACTCAGCCTTGCCATCACATCTCCAGCCTACAGGAATGCACTGTCTCCTGTCCCCACCACAGCTGAACTCAGTAGACAGACAGCTCCTGGCCTCTGATGGTGGAAACAGGAAGGAGCAGACAAGGAATTCCATCAACTAATCAATAATGCATGAGTCATGTTTCTGCTTTTTCTTTCACATATTTACAGAGCTGATAAGGCTACTGTACATAGGGTTTGGTTTATTGACCCTTGACTACATTTATGGTGTACATTTAGTCAATCATTTTCCACACTAATCAACTACAGCAGCTACCGTTTAGCTTTAGTTATGTTTTGCAGTAGACAGGCATTCAAATGGTTATACCACAAATAATGATTATGTTAATCAAGTGGCAGCCTCCACCTTAGTTCTGTTTATGTCTAACATTCAAATAAAGAAGACAGAGGGCTGGTACAGTAGTTTCTTTTCTTAAATGAGCATTTACACCTCATTTAGATTTTTTTCTACATTTTTCTAATTTTTAGCATTGAAGTACTGTCTGCATTATATTTACCACAGCTAGCAGTTAGCTCATCGGATCCATCACCACAGTCGTCACTTCCATCACACACCCATCTGTTGGTGATGCACTTCAAATTTTCACACCGAAACTGCCTTGAGTTGCATGTTGCTGCATCTATGTATAAGAAAATACACAGTTCACAATATGATTCTGCACACACGCTCACCAATACCCAGGTAATCACACACACACACACACACACACACACACACACACACACACACACACACACACACACACACACACACACACACACACACACACACACACACACACAGAGAGGAGAGACTATTGCAACATTGAATGAGTCTAACTAGCATTGTGGAAGAGTCAAACTGTACTACCTTTAATCCGTTTTAGTAATTACAAAAAAGAAAACAAAAACATCTGAACAACAGACACATTTCTGTCTTCAGGCCACCGTGAGTCCTTTTCAAGGTAGACTGAAGTGCATTTTCACTCTTTCTGGCTTGAGCTGTGCTCAAGGAGGTGTGAGAATGTGCCTACTGTCACTAAACACTCTGGGAAGGAGCTTTTTCCAAGTTGTTTGTGAAGACATTCCAGCTCATGTGAGGATATTAATGATTGGCACAATAATTAATTAATAATATCAAATCTTACACCCTCTCATTCCTGCCTGATATGACAAACTCTGTTATGAGTGTTTGATAGTGAATTATGAATATATATGAACACATTTATGTCAACATGAGATAAGTCCTATCCTGGTTAAGTTAATATACAACCATGATGACTACAAATTACAGTGTCAAGATAAAGATTACACAATGGTGTGAAACTACACAGTTACACTGTGTATTGTGCCATAGGGGATTAACCATTATTTAAATTAGTGACACTTCCTGGAAACAGCATAATGGGGCAATGATCACTTGTGGACATGACCAACCCTTATATGGCTTAACTTTTCTCTCACACCGTGAGAGAGATCAACTCATTCCTGCAGGATGTAAGGTTTAACAGTTTGAGGAGGTATGACCATAAATCATCTCTGGCTTAGTTTAGGCTCCAGAGATGACCTCTGAGTGACCTCGGATCTCAGAGACCCAACCAGTCAAAGCACTGGTGACACCAGAGTGAGAGCACACTGGAAGCCATGGGTCATCTCATCAGAGCAAAGTGACATCTGGTTTCCTCAGCGAGGTTTCTGCTGTCAAATTCCTTTGTGCCCTCAGGCAGGGCAGCATGATGGAGGCAAATAAGACTATCCCTTTAAGACAATAGGATGGGAGGAGTTTGGCCATCACACCACCAGCAGCTGATTGGCCCCAGAGTGACATTGACATTCTTCAGATCAGCATCATCACAGTGACTCAATACCACTGATGGAAGAAGTGCTTGAGCAAAAGTATCAATACCACAATATAAAAAATACTCTGTTAAAAGTAAAAGATCTGTATTGAAAATGTTACTTCAGTAAAAGTACAAAAGTATTGGTATAGAAATATACTTAAAGTACAGGGGTGAATTAGTAGTTTCCATGCACTGCTTAAAACGAGCATAGACTGTGTGGATACCGGCTGACTTTTTTCAGTTGAAATAGCAACCGATGCCACTGCAACATAGTCACACACCCACCAACTGACACATACACTGTACACACATACACCTGGCCTCAGAAAAATAACCACAAGGCCAGGATGCGGTCTTAATTCCGATTCATACTTTGTTGTTTGATGCTCAGAAAAAGAGAGAAAAAAAAGTTTCAACTGCAAAACATGACACGTTGCAGCACACAGTATAAATTGGGCTTTGATCTTCGTCATGTCACTCAGAGTAACCGCTCCACCACCACTTCCTTCAAAAAGGCACAGACCAAACCCATACATTTACCTCTATCTCATCTTGCATTATTATTGGCCGTTATTGTCTGTGCAACATAGGAGAACTCTGGGTGATCCTGGAATGCCCTCCCGACGTCTTTCATCCCCACTTACTCTTGGCTGCCATAAACCCATGTTTCCAGTGAAACCACCACACACACACTAATGCACGAGCACACACACACTGTACAGTCACTGTGGCTGAAACAGACCAGGCGTGGTGCCAGTGGGAGGTTCTGTAAATGGAGTTTTCCCAGCATCGTTCAGCTGTTCTTGGAGAGAAGCAGTGACGATTTTACAAGACAGGCCCTCTGTTGCTTGAGACTTATAAGGTAAGTGCCAGTGAAAATTGAGAAGCTGCCCCTATCTCACACACGCGGCTTTGAAAGCCATTCATTCATTCATCATTCACTCCACTTGTGAGAGGGGTGAAAGTGGGTCAAATGGTTGGTGGTTTCCTGACCTCAAAGTCCCTAGTCTCATGTAGCCAGATGATCACAGCTGGCTAACAAACCTACATCTATTGCTTTGAAACTAAATCATAAATCATAATTATAAAGTCTTTGCATTGGTTCTGCAATGCAGTTTTTTATAATTTTTTACAAATTGTTTCCACCCAGTTCTAGCCCCCTACATTGAATTTAGATGTCCCCACCCAGATGTATCTGTAGTAGGCAGATATCTCCAATCATCTGACAGGAAGCATGTACTGTGCTGCACCTACTGCAGAAAGTTTAGAAACAAACCACCAACCAACCGTCTTTATGAGACAGGAAGCTCCTCTGGTCTCATTTTATTATTTTCGACTGCTTAACTTCACCGCTACTTTGACAACAGTAGTTTTACCAGCTACCCCCCACAAGAATACAGGTTGCATTAGATAGGTTGTTTTGTGCAGAGAAAGGACAAGTTTAGTGCCATGTAGTTTAACCACATGAATGAACCCATGAAGTTTTGTATTTTTACTTTTCAAACAGACTATCTTCAAGCTCACAACCTGTCACGATGCGACGCATTGCAAGCTTCTGGATTAGATCTACTATTTTACCCATTTGTCATACAATAAAGTATATAGGGATTATATATGGTTAATACATTACTAGTGCTTCAAGCGTCTTTCCTGTCATATCAAGCTATTAAGAAATTACCTTCCATTTTTACATCTGAAAAGATCTTGTGTGAGGCATTTCGTAGAGTGAAAAGTTAAGGTCAGATTCAGTTTACTTATTAGCCAAAAACTGGAGTCTGTTGCACATCAGTATTATGGCGTTGCCATGCCAATCATGTGATCCATAGACCATATGATGGGAATAGGACCCAAGCATGTGAACAGGTTTTTTACTTTGTTTGTTTTATACGGCTTCGTCATCATAAAAACACGTGTCTTGATGCTCTACCAGTCCGAAAATGACATTTTACCTCCGGTAGACTGTACATAATATTATGTTTGCCTTCCAGGTGGGGTGACTAAACAAACAAGAGATAATATACTGTAGACAGTAAAGAGGAGGGTCAGAGATCCTTTATGACTTCCCTTTCACATAAATGAATCTGTATTGTTTTAACAGGAATTTAAAAATGTACTTTTACCTGTCAATTGATCAATTGACAAAAATAAATTCAAATGTATTTTGTAATTGCCTAAATCGATTAGCTTAAATGATTAACCACTTATTTTACACTTAGCTGTACAATGGTGCTGTAAAAATACCAAAAATAGCACATGCATTATGAGCTTGTAGATCCGCTGTTTTCTGTATGTTTGTTTATAGATTATTCTATCTATAACTGCAAGGAAGTGTCTGTCTGTGTGCCTTTTATGCCCATATGGAGATGTCTGTATAGGTCTGCCTGTGTCCCTTTTATACCCATATATGGAGTTCCCTGATGTCACCAATATGACGTTATAGTACAGACGTCAGAGACTGGCCTATAAGCAGTACGATAATGGGTACTGCACCAAGTACTCTGCCAACAGGTACAACAGGTACTCTGACAACAGCGAGTATAACGGGTACTAGGACTGACAACCGGTACAACGGGCATAACCGGAGGCTGGAGGGATACGTTCCCAATGGGCATCGCCCTAGTTTTACTTCTTATAATAAATACAATCGATAAGTTTGATTGACTGTTGCACTCCTTGATGTATTACATATACAATACCACTTCTTGTAGGTAAAAAGAGACCTGTATGTGTGCAGATCCTCCGGCAAGAGTGCCTCAATTCAATTAGGTTAACTGTGCTGAGAAACAGCCTCCTTCAAGATGCTATTTATACCTATGGTGTGCAGCAACCTGCACATCACCCCATGGCACGTGCACGCATACAGTGCACACCCACTTACATCAGCAGACTGAAGTATAATGCCGTATAAATGTTGTTCTAGTCTTGTGACGTTTTAATCCTTTTATGTGATGTGAGATGATGCAGGCCTACAGTATGTTGTTGTGTTGTGTTGTCAAGGTTCGCAAAACAAATTTCCATGAAAATGGACAATATACAATTGAATATCTTCCAAGAATAAGAATTAAACGAGTTTGACTGGTATTCACTGCCATGTCCACGACAACACACTACTTTTGTAAGGACTCGTTAAAAGGAAACACTGTTGTCGTTTAACTGACACATAATATCATACGCCTCCCACCACACCACAGACATTTGTGAGTTTATCTGTACTCAAATATGTAGAAGAGCCAAGGCTGGTCTATAAGCAGCAGTTAATGAATGACTACTACACTGTGCATCAAAGGGACCAGCAGCCTTGACACATGCTTGCAGATATGAGTTGATACTGGTTCCGATTCTGGCTGCATTTTCTTTTACAAATTGAGTAGAAATGCATTTGGTCTCATTGCTTTGGGGGGAAGGGCAGATAGTCAGATAGTTGGTGCAGTGTTAAATTAAAGCCACTTTAACCCTATATACCAGTGGTTCTCAAACCTTTTAATTTCAAGCTCCCCCATAACTCTTAGAGTTACAAACCTGTAAGGGTCCATTTGGAACCCCCTCAAGGAACCCAGAGGGTCCCTGGACACCACTTTGAGAACCACTGCTATATACTTATGACCCAGTCTATACTAGGCCCCCTTCTGTAACTACATTAATATCTTTGGCAAAAATAGGTGATCTACAAGCTCACATTGCGTGAGCCCCAGAATAGGGATGCTAGGGGAGTAGGGTTCAAGTTGTTAATCTTTTCTCCACAATCAAACGACTTTTAATTCCAACATGCCAAGTACTTCCAAATTTGACTGAAACCATGCCTGGAAAGCAAATGCAAGGCTTAACATCAGGCAAATTAATCACGCTGCCATCTGTAGGCTCATCAGAAGCCGAGCAGCTTGTCTCGATGACACAGCTCTGCAGTATGGCATTTTACTCATGCTTTTCTGTAACCAATCAAGGACGTGATCTAGTCAAGTAATAACATCATACTCCAGAGGGACCCCCTAATAGTAGCAACAATGTTCTCATTTAGATTAATTTATGAAACACTGATAGTTCATAATATCTTGCTTGAACTGAGTCCAATCAGCCATGCATGCACAAGAAAGTGAATGGGGCTTTGCTTTAGCCTTTAGTAGAGTATTCTACATGGTTAAGCCTTATTTGAAATGCATGCTTAGCATATGTGTGACAGCACACACACACACACACACACACACACACACACACACACACACACACACACACACACACACACACACACACACACGAAAAACTGGACCAAAGTTCTAATCTGGAAAATCTCTTGAAGGAAAACTGAAAATTGGAGGATTACTGGAACAGCCTGGCCAAAGCCAAGTTAAATCTCAACACACTGTTGGCCTTAAGGGCATTAAGGCCACCGTAACCTTTTTCATTGTTTGACAGCTAGGCTATGGGTGGGTAGCCTAAATGGTAAAGGGAAAGTAACACTGTCATCCCCTTTAAAGGACAATTCCGGTGTTTCTTTTTTTTTGCCGCACCCTTTCCTCTGCTGTGACAACATGAGCCTCTCCTCCTCATAGACTGTAATATCATACCACATGAAACCTGACCTGAAGCTCTTCAAAAAGGTTGATCAAAGATGATGATTCATCTCCAGTAAGTCATTGATATTGGAAAGACTAGCTAACAGGGCTACACTGTATATTAATCATTATCTTATTTATTGTTAAATACGTTAGAAGGGGGTCTGGCTGGGTCAACTCCAATGCCTGGCAGTAGTGGGTGCGTTCGGAAATTACGCCTATACACTCGCCTATTAGTTTGTACTGGCCAGTGCGCTCAGTGCTGTATTTTCGAACGCACCCAGTTTCACCATAACCCTCCCCCTTAAAGTCCACCCAGTACCAGTGGTGGAAAAAGTACTCACATCAGTTTACTTTAGTAAAAGTATCATACTGCAATGTAGAAATACTTTGTTACAATTAAAAGTTCGGAATTCAAAAATTCGGAATTGAGTAAAAGCACAAAAGTATTGATATCAAAACGTACTTAAAGAACCAAAAGTAAAAGTACTTGTTATGCAGAATGTCTCATTTCACAAGTTTTCAAATGTATAAAAATCTTTTGAAAATAGAAGATCTGCTATTTTCAAATGGCCGAAATGCAGGGTGAAGTGGTTAATGTATCTTTTTTAATAATCAAAATCTACAAAGTAGCCTAACCAATAACCAACCTTTTCAAATAAGTGTAGGGGAGTAAAAGTACAATATTTGCCTCCAGTGAAGTAAAAAATACCTAAAAATTGTACAGTGAGTAAATGTACTTAGTTACTTTACACAAATGCGCAGTACCCACCGAGCATCACGCATGTAAACAAACAACGAATGAATGAATTCGCTTTTTAACCCATTTTTTACCGACTAATGTCATGACATGCCCTGGCCTGGACACAGTGAAATGATGTCAAGAAACATGAAAGCGGCCATCATCACATCCTAGCCTTGGATAAAGACGGTCATAGATGTATTTTACCAATTTTGACATAAAATGTCAAAATCGATCAAATACATATATGATAGTCTTGATCCAAGGCTAATCACATCCTAACGATGTGTGTGACAGTGTCCCTGAATGAACCACAGGAAGTGCACACAGAGAGCATCACTTTGAAAGATTCTCTCTACTCACCAGCTTGAGCCACACCATGAATCAGCACCAGCAGCAGGCAGCAACACGTGGACAGTCCTGCGTTTCCCCGCAACGTCCAAAACATGTTGTCTCTCCTCTCGTCTGGACGATCAAAGAATGGATCAAACAAGCCACCGACAGAACAGACCTCCCGCTGTGTGAACACACTGACTGACAGCTATCACAGCTCACAGGTGAGGCGTCAGTGAGCTCTCCTCTCTTCTTCAGGGATGCGATCTGTGAGATGATGAACGTGTCTAGACGGACAGACCGACAGACAGACAGACCTGCACCGACAGCACCAGACGATCAGTGCCAGGAAAATATTAGAGCTCTTTGACTCACAGCTGACCATTTTCTATGAGGTCCTCGGAGGGGGGCGGGGCCAGCAGAGTGGTGTGATATTTGAAATGAGACATGAGCCGCGGCGGGGGAGGAGCCTATGATACCCATCATCACATTACTACTGTTATCACTCTGCTGTGTCTCTCTCTCTCTCTCTCTCTCTCTCTCTCTCTCTCTCTCTCTCTCTCTCTCTCTCTCTCTCTCTCTCTCTCTCTCTCTCTCTGTACTGCCGTCCTTAGATCACCCTGTCATCCATCCCTCTCATCATCACCCCCCTCCTCGGCTCCTCCACCCCAACTCTCTCTCTCTCTCTCTCTCTCTCTCTCTCTCTCTCTCTCTGTCTCTCCCTCCCCCTCTCTCTCTATTTTTTTGGGCCTGGTCTACAGGATACACTACACCTCAAACATAAAGACACCATGTACCTGTCAAACTACTTCAAAAACGTCAATGACGTCCACAATGACAACACCAGAGAGGGGGAGCTCCACAAATCACATTCAATCCAGATTTGGCTCAAACAAGGGATTACATCCGTTCCACTGCTATGCCAACAAAATGTGGCATAGCAGTATAGAAAGAATTACCAACTTTACCAAACCTCTCACTTACAGGTGGCTGCAATTCAGAACTGGCCCCTGTAAAAAGTCAAAGCCTAAATGTTTTGATGAATTCAGTACAAAGGACCCCAATGGAACTGTATTGAACTGTACTTCCCTGTGCTTGTCTTTGAAAACTGTTAATAAAGTAGTCCAAATCTGCCTGTAGTTAATGGTGAGAAAAGAGAGAGGGATGGCAGAAGGGGGGTTTGTTGTGTACATGAACACGTGAGCCATCAGTAGTGTCCAGTCATCAGGGCAGGGGACAAAGACTGTATGGATATTTATTGTTTATTGATCTTTTACTATAGAAGGGGGGGTGTCGAGGCAACTGAGCTGGTAATGGGAATAGACTGTGAAGAACACGCTCATAGATCACGATGAAAACCATGCTCTCAAAACATATTAATGAAATGAATCAGAGAGAAACCATTTGTGATGAGAACATTATCTCCTCTCTTTCTGTTAGTTTGTTGCATGGGGAGAGTTACTGGCCTCTGCTGGTTCCATGGAACCAGCTATGGGAGACATTTCTGGAATGTTGACTAGGCTGCTGGACGACATAATTCTACGGCTCCCACCATCACCTCTCACCCAACAAACACACCCAAGTGGGGCGGGGATAAAGACGCGTGTGTGTTGTTGCATCCACGTGAGGGTGTGTGGGGGTTAGTCAATGCTCACTATTGTCTGAGCATTTGCCCTTGTCAAGTGGGACAGAAAGAAATGTGAACATGGGTTCTTCTGTACAGATACTGTGATAATTCTGTATCAGTACTATGATGATAACTATTGATGATAACTGATGATACTCATGATGATAACTACTGCTCCATGTCCAACTGTTCAAGGCCTATAGATTTGATAAAGTGTTGCCATTATCTGGTAGAGCAATAAAGCGAAAGAATCAGTGCAGACAAATACAGAAACATACAGACTGTGTGTGTGTGTGTGTGTGTGTGTGTGTGTGTGTGTGTGTGTGTGTGTGTGTGTGTGTGTGTGTGTGTGTGTGTGTGTGTGTGTGTGTGTGTGTGTGTGTGTGTGTGTGTGTGTGTGTGTGTGTGCGTGTGTCTGTATCTGTATCTGTGCACACACAAGTCAGTGCGTCTCTGTATTTGTCTGCATGTGTGTGCACAGACTCACACACACACACACACACACACACACACACACACACACACACACACACACACACACACACACACACACACACACACACACACACACACACACACACACACACGACACACACACACACACACACACACACACACACACACACCAATCGCACACATGTGAATGTACTAGCACAAACTGATATACATACACTACAATGTTCTGTGATAGTGATATCACATCAGATATACGACTGACCACCTAATCCCTAGCGTCCCTATTCTGGGGAAAACATTTGTCGGAAATAGCAAATCTAAATGCTCACAACGTGTTGCAACTTGCGAGGATGTAAATCTGCAATTTTCAGTGAAGGGATTTGGTGTAGAGGGAAAAAGGAGCAAGCCTAGTATAAAGCCCTGGTAGTCTCGCGTGGCCAGACTGTTGCCTCCCACAATTTTCAATTCAGAGATTGTGGAATAGTTGTCTGGCTAAGCCCTGGGGATTCCAGTCAACAAAGTATGAATAGCATAACAGAATAGTACTTGGAGGCCAGTCACGTTGGTCATATGATGCACAAACTTGGGAGAGTTGGGGGATCTCCATGGGCAAACGTGTCAACCAATCAGTCTGTGTGTGTGTGTGTGTGTGTGTGTGTGTGTGTGTGTGTGTGTGTGTGTGTGTGTGTGCGTGCGTGCGTGCGTGCGTGCGTGCGTGCGTGCGTGCGTGCGTGCGTGCGTGCGTGCGTGCGAGAGAGACAGACAGAGAGAGACAGAGAGAGAGCACCAGAGTGTAGTTTTAGTTTATGTATAGATTTTCTTCCTCGTTAAACCACGTCACATTACTTGCCAAAATCACTCATCAGCAGAACATCCAACTGGATCTTGGAATACAAACCGTTCCATTCAATTGCTGTTCCCTTAGGCTTAGAGCATGAAAGCATTGTCGCTCATACAGTAGAACAGGGGTTTTCAATTGTGAACCAGGGACCACCACCCTGACTAAATATCTTCCTGGGGGGATCACTGTTGTGTTGGGTGGGGAATGAGATATGGTCTAAGATTAGTTTTAACACTTGATCATGCATCCCATGTCTAAGGCATTATAAACATACTGATCTGCCTTTACGTAACACTGTATAATTATAGTTATAAGAACTCATAAACATTCATAATGCTTTATAACACTGTTTCTCAACCAATGGTATGCAGGTGGTCCATGGGAAAATGTTTTCAAATGTAAATACATAAATAAATTGTACTTTTGTTAAATCAAATGTATTAAAATATGTTTACATAATACTTCATAAGTCCATCAAATGTAAGAAAGCCTTTGATTTAATAGGCGTGGTGTGGGGGGAAAAGCTTGAATTTAAATAATGACTGTTAAGGGCTTGATATAATTTGTTGCACGATACTTCCCCTACTTGAGATTCAAACTCTCTTTTGTGGAACTTGTAAATGACAACATTGACGCGTCATCTTAGGTGCAACGTTTCTCAATAAGTGTGTCCTAGTGTCTCTTCTTGGCTATAGTGGACAGGGACAGAGACTTACGTCATTTTCTGGCTCCAACCTTGCCCTGTACATATTCTTCAGGTGTGCCAGTGTGGAAATATTTTTGTAGTTACAAAAGGTCAAATAGATTTTTTTGCTGCAAGCTCTGGGAATATACCTGACAACTCATATTTGGATTGTGCCAAAGTGTCATTGAGCAAGACACTGAAACCCCTAACCGCTCTTGCAGGTTAGTACCTTGCTTGCAAGGTTGCATCTACTGCATCATCGTGTGTGACTGTGAATGGGTGTGTGAATGGGTGTGAGTAGGTGTGTGAATGGGTGTGTTAAAGGGTGAATGTGATGCACATTGTAAAGTGCTTTGGATCGGTGGTTCCCAAACGAATTTAGCTCGAGCCCCAAAAGAGTAATGTGGTGTCTGCCCGGGACCCAAACGTCCAAAAATACATCATGAATGAACCACTTAAGCCCCATTTAATAATGAAAATCACTACTTTCAAATTCTTAACATTTATTGAAATGTATTTTTGTTGGGTCCAGAGCCCATTGGTTGGGAAACACTGCTTTTTTATAATACAGTGTTTTACATTGAGTGAAGCAGTGAGTTTTTGTCCGGTGTGTCTTAACATATGTTTGTGTAGCCTACTGTACCCACATTTAGTGACACCACCACTTGAGGTGACTACTACTACCATGTGTCTTGTTTTGGGTCAGGGGTCGGCCCTCTTATCACCTAAAATGCCCTACCGCCCCACCCCTCCCCCTCTGGCAGATGTCAACAGCTGGTTTTGAGTTTCAAACCTCAGGGTTCCTAGAAGTCAGGAAACCCATTCCACCTTCCTCCCACACTCTCTTACAAAGTTAAATGCTGAGCGTTAATTTAACGCTGACAAATGAATCTGAAAGGGTCCATTTGTACACTCTCAGGGTTGAATTAACGCTCAAGATTTTACAGTGCACTGTCTGAAGAAAACATTTCCAAGTTAAACACACTCCACTCTGTCAAAATACTGTTGAAAACGCCCACTTGCTCACACATACACGTGTGAGACACGCACGCACGCACGCACGCACGCACGCACGCACGCACGCACGCACGCACACACACACACACACACACACACACACACACACACACACACACACACACACACCATGACATCTCCCAAAGGGAGACTGTACACTGGTTCTTTCTGTGCCCGCTAACATTCTGACAAAATAAATAGAATTATCAGTGGTTTAGCAAGGCTGTTTATATCACCTGAATAAAGAAGTATTCATTTATTGGCAAGGAAATGTAACTTGAAAATGTGTGTTAAAGGATAGGCACTAGGCACATGGAGTCACTGGCCAAGATAGATAAAAGGTCATACATACTGAACTAAACACAAATCTTAATAACTAGGAATAAAAAAACAACAATAGTGATCCCTCCAGGTTGAAGGTCTGAGCATTTTAATAATTATTATAAATACCTTCCATATAAATCCCAAAGGAAAATCTGCTGGCCTACACAGGCCCTTGTATACTGTACGTAATTGTTCCAGATCCTACTGTAATACTAGTAGCTGTTGTAATTGTATGAGATTACCTCCTAGTGGACCGGCCAGGACATTACATCTTCCAGTTCTGTCAGACTAGGAATTTTCTAGTCTGACATGTGTCCAAAAATAGTCCTGCCTAAATCCTTGACCGCAAGGCGTCTTAACCGGAACCAGTTCCTGTATATCCTTCATACTGTAATTCTTTAAATTCCTTCAAGTTATTTGGAGTTCTGAGAGTACATTTGTGACAGTGCCATTGCAACACAGGCTTTCGGGTAATGAGGAATGCAGACATCATCCTTCTAATCCTCCTCATTACTCAGTAACTGTTGCTGCACAACCTAAACATGACCTGTCAGTCACCTGGGCCTGAACTTCTATCACTCCATTCAAGCCGCATAACCTAGACCTCCCTTAACTTCAGCACTTGAAACATACATCCAAAGTGATGTATAAACAAATCACAACGGGAATTATACTGAAATTTATTGTGGGTTATAATTTTTTCCCCCCTGTGACAATGTCCACCACACAATACAGGCAGGTCCCAATAAACAAGTGGAGAAAATACCAATGCTTTGGTTATATCTTCCAAATTCGAGTTCCTCATGATGAAAAAAGTACAGTACTATAGAATGGCATTCTACACAGGCACACAGGCACACTCACACACACACGCTCGCACACACACACACACACACACACACACACACACACACACACACACACACGCACCCTCTTTTGCACCCACACGCATGCATAGACATTATTGATAAACAAAATGAAATAAAAAAAAACTTTATACAGCATATCCAACACCATAAAGCCATAAGGCATTCACAAACAGAGAAGAACAACTGTCCCTCTGGTCCTTTGTCTTAAAATTAAAAACGTAAAAAGTGCCTAAGTATAAGTAGATCTGAACTGTCAGCCATTTGTAAAGTCAAAACTCACTACACAACACTGAAATAGAATTGTTTTAAGTTACAGTACTTAACGATGAATTACAACCTCATGAATGATTTTTTTCTTTTTACAGTGAACAATTGCAAGTTCTTTATATTAGAAGAGTAACACAGGTACTGTAAGCAGCAGCAAGGTGGAATATGTAGTCTTGTACGGTTAATATACGAGATATGAGAGTGAAGTGAGGTCAGCTCCATTAAGGCTCAGTCAAATAAATACAGGGAGTTGATAAAACAGATTCTGAGAAGTTTGGACACCGGCCTCCAACCACAGGATGCTATATTTCCAACTCAAACAGAGAGGCTGTGTCAGACCTATGTGATGTACAAACACCTAAGTCTCCCCAGTGGCTGATGAGAGCATGCCGTTGAAAACATATTGCCCCAGTTACCCAGAAATATCAGAGTTGTTTACATCTGCAACCATAAGGTCAAGTCAGGTAAGCGACCTCCGTCTTAAGGAGAAACAACATAATATGAATGTTGTTTACATTAAGATGGGAAAAACAAGTTGTTTCCGTCAATTCTAACTTCACAAGTCTGTCTTTCATTTCTAGTAACTAGAGAAATAACATGTTTGTGTCAACCTAAGTACAACAGCAGATAGACAGCTGAACTGGCTATGTGATGAACTATAACCGAGTTGGAGTTCATTTAAAAGTTAAATCTGGGATTGTTTGGAACATATAAAGAAGGATTATATTCACATACATTCTGAAATAGTTCAATTTGTAGATAGGAAAAATATGCTATTTGGAACACTCTTATCCCATCATCAATCAAAATATAGGTCAGCTTTACTTTACTTTAATGTTTACTCTCATTACAAATGCAAACAAACCTATTAAAGCCACTAAACACAGCAAATAGTTTAAAACCATTACCTAGAAAAACAAAAACATGTCCACTTTTTTCATTTTTGGTGGCAGGGCATGCCGTTTGTTTACTTTGTATCAGAGATTGAGTCTTTATTAATCCAATATCTGTTCCATTTAAAGTGCAATTCAGTTCAGAAGTAGGTATTAACATGATGTCACAATATATCGCATTTTCCAGGTCCAGAAAATGCCTTCTTTATTTACACCATGTCTTCCTCATTACGTCACGTAATGAACACGATTATTCATCGTTTTCCTGAAAATGACATCTGACTGAGGGTGGATGGAGCTGACAAAGGGGGGGGGTATTTGCTGCAAGTAGTTTTGGTAGAATATTCCTCATATTCATTGCTCCTTCAGTGCATTCTTTCAGTTTAGGACTCTTCATCAGTGGCACTCGGGGAACGCTCCTGGATAAGAGGAGGGGAGATGAGACAAATTCATTTCACACATATATGGTATCAATCGCCTGAAGGCCTGCTACTGTGTACCTGTGTCTGTGGATCACCACTACAAAAAGAAGTCACACTCTGTTAACTGACAAATACTTGCAATGCACACACACACACGCACACACGCAGACAGACACACACACAGACAGAAAGACAGACAGACAGACAGACAGACAGACAGACAGACACACAGACACACACACACACACACACACACACACACAAGCACACGCACACGCACACGCACACGCACATGCACACGCACACACACACACACACACACGCACACACGCGCACCCGCACGCGCACACACACACACACACGCGCACACACACACGCAGACAGACACACAGACAGACACACAGACAGACAGACACACAGACACACAGACACACAGACACACAGACACACAGACATACACAACGTACACACCTCTTCCGGTTCCTCCTCTGTGTCGTCATCACTGACGACAGGCTTGGCTCTCGTACGTCCCGTCCGTCTGCTCCGGCCCTTCCCGCGCTCTCCGCCCTTCTCCTTCTCCTTCTCCCTCCGACCCAAACGGATCTTCACCTTCACAGAACGCGCTGGAGAGGAGAACACACGCCATCACGCCTTACTGTTTACTGTGGACCACCTTCATCATCATGAGGGGTGCAACAGTTAATAGCTGCGTGACACATTTGTCACCTGATTCGGATGCTATCAATGCATTGAATGGGACATTATCACCTTTTATTAGACCATTGAATGGGCGAAGTAGGCGACATACTGACCTACCCGCGATTTATCAGACCATTCATTGGGTGTTATCAAGACATACTGATCTACCAACGGAGATGACTGAAATAGTTCAGTTTCGGTTTTGGTTTTGGTTTCAGACCATGACGGAGGCGCGCAGTCTCAGGCGAACTGGAACCCGTCCTGAACGGTGTGACGTTCGCCTGAGCCTACTCAGCGCCGTTGGAGTTATGTACCGATAGGCACAGAATCGTAAATATTGTTGTGGGGACTGGTCCGCCTCCAAGTAGGTCAGTAGCTCCTGATTACGGCCAATGAATGGTCGGACAAATCGCGGGTAGGTCCATATATCGCCTACTCGTCGCCTACTCACCCATTCAATGGTCTGATAAAACGTGATAATCTCCCATTCATTGATAGCATTCGAAGCCGGTCCATTTGTAGGATGAAGCATAAATATATAATGAATATAATAAATTCATAATTAAATCAGACAAAAAGAATTAGTCAATTATGATTTTTAAATTATTTTTGATTCATTCATATATAAAGAAATGTCATCACTAGAATAATCGCTAAGGAAACAATCAATAGTTGCAGCCCAAATCAACATGCCAATGAACCTTCTTCGCTCACTCCGGACGTACTCACATTCCGACTCTGAGCCTTCCTCCTGCTCTTCCTCCTCTTCCTCACTCTCCTCTCCCTCGCTCTCCTCCTCTTTCTCGATCTTCTGTCTCAGACTGGTGAACACCGACTGCAGCACAATAGAGTCCTCATAGATCTGCACACATGAAGACAGACAGCTACTACACACTGCAGCAGTGGTTCTGTATTTGGCTACAGACCCCCATCTGAAAATATTTTGTGCCAGGGACGCCCAGAAGAGAAAATTTGTGTTAAAAAAAAGTTTATTTTATTTTATTTTATTATTCAAAATCTTCCAAACATTTTCACGTTTTTTCAAGAAATGTCAAAACGCGCGGTGACCTTGTACATCTGCTATTTTTGAATAGCCAACTTATAAATGAATAAAGTGGTTAAAATGATTGTGATGCTGCATAAATCCCATTATTTTAATATTATTATTATTATTATTACTATTTGTGTGTGTGTGTGTGTGTGTGTGTGTGTGTGTGTGTGTGTGTGTGTGTGTGTGTGTGTGTGTGTGTGTGTGTGTGTGTGTGTGTGTGTGTGTGTGTGTGTCTGTGTGTGTGTGTGTGTGTGTGTGTGTGTGTGTGTGTGTGTGTGTGTGTGTGTGTGTGTGTGTGTGTGTGTGTGTGTGTGTGTGTGTGTGTGTGTGCGCGCGCATGCTTCTCACCAGTGATCCCTCCAGGTTGAAGGTCTGAGCGTTCTGGAACAGCAGCATGACGTCTCTCTCCAGGTCACCTAAAGTACGGTACCTGTGACCACGGATCCTTTCCTGCAGCCCACCGGACACAAAACACAACAAAACAATTAACAAGAACATAGTCCTAAAGACGGGACAACTCCATGATGTGGGGATCACTTTGAATCTCCATTTCTTTATTAATGAGGTGGGGATCGACTGACATGTCTTTATTTAGGTTTCATATAGACATCCATTTGTAACTCAGAGAGTGTACAAATGTAATCAAATGGACCATCCACTGAAATGTGATTAGATAGGTACTTGTTTATGTGTGTGTGCGTGTACCTTGATTTTCCTGAAGTCAACAGGCTTGCGGATCAGTTCATAGTACTCTGGTAGTTCTTTGCGAGATGGCAGCTGGATGAAGACCTCGCTTAGCTGGCGCCCGCTAGCGCTGCAGAGGGTGACATCATCAAGATGAGACGACAAGTTGCAATTATGTGTGAGCAGTTTATATTAACTTTCTATTGCATGCGGTTTCGACTTCTAATCTTTTAGTATCTTGGACACTTGTTTTAAAGTTTTTACGTTTTTGTTCAAAAGTGTTAAATAGCTCTATATTCTCATAGTAATCATTGCTATAGTATTTGTTCAGTAACTCTCCAGTTCTTTAGTTAACAGAAAAGTCATGATATACATTTTATCCAACCAGAAGATAGAATTAGAAAATAAAGTACAATTAGAAGTGATAATACAAATAGACAGAATTAGAACTGGAACAGCTAATACATGAGCTTTGTGGGGTTCTCTCTCCTGATTGGATACAATTTGTCACTCACCAGAAAATGTATTTTCTGTTTACTAAAGAGCTGGAGAGACTGGTGATCCCTGTTACTGAACAAACATTCTTTAGAAATGACTATCAGAATATTGAGCTTTAACCTTAACAATACATGTTTTGGTCACATATCAGTCACAGGACCTTAAGTTCACGTTGACAAACCTGTCTTTGTACTTGATGACGGCATCCACGATTTTCCTCATCTTCTTGGTAAGGGTAGGGGGGTTGGGGGACAGCTTCTCCGTAGGGGGTCGCCCCCTCTTCCTCTGCCTCTTCCCGTCCTCGTCTTTGTCGGCCCGCCCGCGCCCCCCCGACGAAGATGAGGGACCGGGCAGGTCCAGGTCGCGGTCCCGTTTCCTCTTACGGGACGTCTTTTTGTGACGCACCTCCTCCTCAATTTCCTCCAATGTGCCTTCCTCTATTGCCTAGCAGACAGGACAAGGCAGAGACACTGTGGTTATTTCACAACTTTTGATCACTTTCCCCCCAAAATAAACATTTTTATTGTGAAACAATCATCTAAATGATTTTTCTGTAAGCTGTCGGCGGCATGTTGCTTCCGTTTTCATTGGCGAAGGTATTTCACTAATATACTGATGACAGACTTGGAGTCAGGCTCCGTGGTACGCTGGTGCAAACTGACTAGGTGACTCAAGGAAATAAGGAAACTCATGAAACAGATGTGTTGTGATATGGAGTGTAGTGCGACATCTAGTGGCTGAACGTTGTCTGTTTTTTACATTTCTACTCTGACCTTCCTCAAATGGACATCTGTTACTCAACCACAACCCCTGGTAAACTCAATCCCTAATACAGTGGTGGGGTCCAGGGACCCTCAGGGTTCCTTGAGGGGGTTCCAAATGGACCCTTACAGGTCTGTGACTCTCAGAGTTATGGAGGTCCCTGAAATTAAAACAGTTTGAGAAACAGCCCTAATATCTCCCACGCCCATCCTGTGCCTTCTTATGCACATTCCCCTGACCAACCTTGAGCCACTGCTTCTCAGTCAGCGAGTCGCTGTAATCCACTTCCTTGCGCTGGCGGGAGCCTCGTCCGAACAACTTCTCCTCCTCCTCCTCGCAGGTCAGCCGCTCCACCTCAGCGTCGTCCTTCATGATCCAGGTGGGCAGCTCGTCCTCCTCCATCAGACGAGGCTTGCGCCGCGGGTTACGCGCATCCTCGCGACGCCGGTCCAAGTCCATACGCTACGGAGGTACAGGAAGAGAGAGGGGCGAGATGAGACTGGAATTCAATGTGCTTATATGTTCATTCTAGAAAGTAGTCCCAATAGCACTGGATCTCAAAGTGGGGACGGAGTTCCTGGGGGTCCCCAGCATAATGAGGAACAGTTTAAACATTGAAGCCCTATTATATTGTTCGGCTATTTGAAAATAGCAAATCTACAAGCTCACAACCTGGCATGACATGTTGTGAGGTTGTAGAGCTGCTATTTTGTAAAATGTTGACAAATCTCTTATGGGGGTCTCTGGTACAAAATCTTTTCAAATAGGGTTTGCGGCCAAATACATATCAATTTGGGGGTCCTTGACATGAAAATATTATGAGAACCACTGCCCTATAGTATATATCTACACACACATGCACATGCACAGACACACACGCACACACGCACGCACGCACGCACGCACGCACGCACGCACGCACGCACGCACGCACGCACGCACGCACGCACGCACGCACGCACGCACGCACGCACGCACGCACGCACACACACACACACACACACACACACACACACACACACACACACACACACACAAGCCACTAACCATGAAGTGCTCAAACTCCTCCTCACTGCGGGCAATCATCTGGTTGACCGTCTCGTCATCTGGCACCTCGTCCTCCTCCTGAACACAATAAACACTCATACATTTAATCTAATCTAAAAAGTGAATGGAAAATGAATGAAATGTCAACATGTGTGACTGTGCAACACACACGCACGCAAACAAAGTCATACACACCATCCCCTCTTCGCTTCTCTGTAGCCCCTGGCTACAGACCTCATCTTGCTCCTCGTGCTCCAGGATAGCCTGAAGGAAAGCCCTGCGCTCATTGCTGGAGGACTTCTGGTCAAACATGCCTGCCTGGATGACCTTCTGATCCACATTTAATTTGTACTTGGCGGCTGCCAAGATCTTTTCTTCCACACTGTTGACGGTGCACAGACGCAGAACTCGCACCTCGTTCGTCTGGCCGATGCGGTGGGCTCTGTCCTGGGCCTGCAGGTCCTAAAGGAGAGGGGAGAGACATGCGTTGAGTTTTGTAGAGGAGGTTCAGTCTGTCCTGGGCCTGGAGGTCCTAAGAGAGAGGGAGAATCATGCACTGAGTTTTGTAGAGGAGGTTCGGGCGTTATCTTGGGGAAGATGAATGGATACTTACCATACATTATTTCACTGCACGGCCCCCAACATTAAAAGGTGCATATGACCAAGAATAACTATGACAAGTTGACAACATTAACTATGACAACATTAGGTTCCCAAAAAGGCCAACTAAATGAATTAAAAATAAAATAATGAAGCCCATTCCCTTGTTAATCTTAAACAAAGTAGGCCAATATCCTTGACAAGCTTTCCCTCAGTTACCGATTCAGGATGGGACATCTCTGTGAGCATCCCTATGCAGTATGAATGAAATGCACAGAGCAAGTTCAGAAAGGAAACTCTTTGCAGTTGCTGGTGGCTGGCTGATCAGTGGTCAATCTCAGCTCCACATTTCTATTGCGCTTCTAGGAATTACTGCTCACCCTCCACCACCCCAGCTACCACTTATCTCCTTGTGTGTACTATTAGGGGGATTCAGAATACCAAACCAAATAAACACATTGCTCATTTTATATTCATTAAAATAGTTAAATTAAATCCTCGAGTTGTTCCGACTGTTCCTTGACAGGTCACGTCATGTCGTCGTACCTGGTGAGGGTTCCAGTCAGAGTCAAAGATGACCACAGTGTCCGCAGACTGCAGGTTGAGGCCCAGGCCTCCGGCTCTAGTGCTCAGAAGGAAGATGAAGTATGTAGACTCAGGGTCGTTAAATGTCTTCAACAGCATCCCTCTGTCTTCAGCCTTAGTGGTGCCTGAAGGAGAGGTGGAGGTGAGAGATAAGAAACCAAACTAGGAGATGAGAGAGAGAGATAGATTACTTTGGGTGCAACAGTTAATCGAACTAATGGAATATAAAAAATATATTTTTTTATAAAATAATCAATTTTGGGGGGAAAAGATTGTCATTAAAGGACAAAAGTTACACAATTGTAAACAAAATAACAAAAAAATCTAAAAATAGTGAAAATAGCAGGTCTACAAGATTTGCAATATGTTGTGAGCTTGTAGATCTGTTTTTTAAAGTCGATTTTCTGATTGAGTCAATTTTAATCCATTTTCTAATTGATATGTAGATTTGGTTGATAAAAACACAAATTATTTATAATAGTTAATTGGATATTTGATGAATCGAAAAAGTAACTAAAGAACAAGAAAATAATGGATAGTTGCAGCCTTAGATCAGATAGTATAAAATACATTGGATGGGAAAACAAAGAGAGGGAGAGAGAACAAAGTGTTAAGAGTAAAACTGGAAGGTGAAAGCAGACTAACTGGCTGAATGTACACACAGGCACACAGTACAACTTTGAGGTACTTTTACTTTACTGGAGTATTTCCAATTGTCTATACCAGGGGTTTTCAACTAATTGTGAACCAGGGACCACCACCCTGACTAAGAATCAACCTTGGGACCACTGTTGTGTTGGGTGGGGATATGAACAAAGATTAGTAATTTGGTAACACCTATGCATTCCATGATTGTCTATACATCCCACTGTTTCTCAACCAATAGTCCACGGACTAATAGTGGTCCATAGCATAATTAGGCCTGCAGGTGGTCAAAAGAGCTTTGCAATTAAATAATGACTGTTAAGGGCTTGATTTCATTTGTTGCACGATACTATGTGCAACAAATTCAAGCCCCGCCCACGGCGCCCAGGCATTATTTAACTGAAATATGTGAGTGGTCCAGAGCTAAAAAATATATATATATATATTTGAGAACCACTGATCTATTCCTAACCCACAGCTACCTTTATTCCATTCTCTTACTTTATCCAATTAATCATGTTTTGTATCTTATGTATGAGTGAGCAGACACATTTATTATGAGCACTTTTCCTAATAATGATGACTCAATCATGCAATCCCGTACACTTCCGCTCCTTGAGATTTTCTGTGGAATTTCTTGCCCTCCGACTTCCCAGTAACTGACAACATTGACGCATCGTCATAGGTCACCAGATCATTAGTGCGCTGTTCCGTGGAAGAAGATATTCACGTCGTTCACTTTCCTTCATTAAGTGCATGGTCAGGGACCACATGCAATACCTTCACGGACCACCAGTGGTCCACGGACCACCTGTTGAAAACCCCTGGTCTATACTTTTACTTCTACTCCACTACATCTCAGAGGCAAATATTTTACTTTTACTCCACTACAATTATTTGAAAACTTTAGTTACAAGTTACTTTGCAGATATACATTATTACATTATAAAACATACATTAACCACTTTAGCCCTATTTTATACCTAGGCTATTTGAAAATAGCCGATCTACAAGCTCACATGTATCAGCGTGTGTGTGTGTATCAGCTATTTTCAAACATTTTAGTACTTTTACTTTTGGTACTTTAAGTACATTTTGATACCAATACTTTTGTACTTTTACTCAAGTACATTTTTAATTCTGGTCTTTTACTTGCAACGGAGTACTTCTACATTGCAGTATTGATACTTTTATTTAAGTGAAATATTTGAGTACTTTTTCCACCACTGCAGGCACACACACACAAATCGTCTCACCGTCGAGGCGCAGGTACTTGAAGGTACGGTAGGCGAAGTAGTCCTCCATGATGGTCATCAGTGTGGTCATCTGACAGAAGAGAAGCACCTTGTGATTGGTTGCACACAGCTTGGGCAGGATGCGGTCCAACACCTCGAACTTTCCTGATGCTCGATACAGGTCAGGGCTAATGGAAGGAGTTATAGGAGGGGGTTATATCTACACTGTGTGTGTGTGTGTGTGTGTGTGTGTGTGTGTGTGTGTGTGTGTGTGTGTGTGTGTGTGTGTGTGTGTGTGTGTGTGTGTGTGTGTGTGTGTGTGTGTGTGTGTGTGTGTGTGTGTGTGTGTGTGTGTGTGTGTGATATGTCCTAAAGGAAGAGGAATACAAGTTAAATGAGTTCTTACCCTGAGACTATCCCACCAGAAAACCCCAAATGTTCAGAAAAGGATTCCTGAAAGAATTCAAAATCACAAATTGTTCAGTGACCGTGGCTTTGAAATGTTATTGTGAAACTAATAATTTCATCAGCATCGAACCTAAAACTATTTCCACAACTAGATTTTCAGGTTGCTATGCAGCCTTCAAATCCAGCCCTATGCTATGTTGCGCTGATCAGAGCAATGGCCACTGAGTTATGGCCATTTGAAGTGTTAAACACTGCTGTAGTGCCCCATATGTGTGCAATTTTGTTTTTTTGCCGTGACTATTTTCATGGCAGACTCCTGAACAGTGTTTGTGCCAAGTTTGGTGCGGATCGGAGCAACGGTGCGCCTCGCAGTCCCGGATGTTACGTTTGTGACCACGGTCCACCGTCCACGATTGGTCCACCCACCCTCTAGGCAATTTCGATATAGGATGTCAACCTTACAACTGAGACTTTAATTGGTGGTTTTCAAAGTGGGGGCCGTGGCCACTAGGGCCAATTGGAAAAAAGAGGGAAAAGAAGAAAACTAGAAAAAGTGCTCCTTGGAGCACAGGTCTCCGACAGGTCAGGTAGGTTATTGTGGGCCAGCAATGTTCGTAATTCACCAATCAGGATGGAATATGAGAAATCGGACAGATCCGTCTTGATCACATGACTATAGAGATTATGTGTACCAAGTTGCCGTGACGTTTGGAAAAATCTGTAGGAGTATTATAAAAAAAAATGTTTAGCAAAAATAGACATTTTGCTGACTGCAGTCACAGAACTACGGTACTGAATAATTTTACTTCACTGAGTGATATAAAGGCTGAAATTGCGTATAAGAAGAGAATGCTAAAGTTGTATTACCCACTCAGCTCTTGTCAAAGTTATAAAGTTACATAACTCACTTCAGAAAGTAACGTTGGTCTTTCCCTTTCTCTTATTCACTCAATCTATTTCTCTCTCTCAATCACACACAACCTGAGATGACGGCTGTCAGTAGACATTTACAACAATAGCATGTGCAGTGCACTTATTTCACAAAATACAAAAATATATAATAAAAATATATATATAATACACAAAATACTAAAGATATTTAGCTTACGTATTTAGCTTACTTTTTTTTTTTTTAGACTAAGCCTATTTTAGGATAGGCTAATTGATTTAAATCTATTTGTTGTTGCCACTGTCCGGACTGACTCACCCATTTATTCACAAAATGAAAGTTTTGTTCCATTGAAAATACTGTGTCTGTCTTTATTGTCAATGGGTCAGGTGGGGTTGTGAAAATAGATACTATGGAGAATTCAAGCAACATGTTTGTGCAATCAGAAATACAATGGAGAAGAAATGTAATAGAAGCTGAGAACTGCCTTTTGTCAGCCCAAAACAACTTGGCGGTGAACTGTGACAGCTGAGCTACAGGAGATGAACCTTACATGGGGCGAGGCACAGCATGCAGCACTGCCCTGCTGGCTGTGCCTTTTACACGGACGTCGGTTCGTTCTGTGACTACCTCTGCTGCCAGTTCCAGTTCCAAGCTGGTGAAGAAGGCTGGCTCAGTACTGGGTGAGAGGCCGGACTCACTGGAGTCTGTTGTGGAGAGATGCACACACAATAAGATGCGGGCCATAATGGACAATGTGAGTCATCCTCTCCACAACATCTTGGCAGGCCAGAAAAGAAGTCGCAAGGATCTGTTCCGTTCCATGCCCTGCAAGAATGAACGGTTTAAAACACTTTTGTCCCAACAGCAATTAGGCTCTTTAACTCCATGACCAGCCACTAGGCTCATGAACTGGACTAATAGTTTAAGTTACAGATGGGCTATGTACAATGAGGATTATTATTCCCAGTGACACCTTCTTAATGCTTTTTATGCTTATTCATAATGTATTTTTTATATTTGTCTTCTCTCAGTTTTAACATGTGCCCCGCGCTTTTTGTGATGTGTTTTTAACTAACCTTACTGTAAGCCTGTATGAGCAATGGGATATCTGAATTTCCCTTCGGACTTAATAAAGTATCTATCTATTTATCTATCTATCTATCTATTCCGCGTCCATACCTTTTATACAGAACAGCAAGGCGGAATACACGTAACAGCACAACATTCCCGCCCTAGACAGGCTGTGTAACAGGGCTAACTGTCAGCTGCATCTTACAGGAAGTAGGATACCTCTATTTGTTGGAACATGTAGGGGTGGTTACATATCTTCCTCAGTTGCATAATGGTATTCATCAGAGTCTTTGTGCCTCCTTTGCCCTGAAACACAAAACACAGAAATGCAAAGCATTACATAACATGTTGTTTTGCATTGTATCGTATTGCATCTCATAGCATCACAAACAAAAACACTCACAAGGTCACAATGCATTGTGAGCTTGTAGATCAGCTATTCTTGATTATCTTTTGAAAAATGTCCAAACGTTTTGAAAATAGGGCTTAATTGGTGAATAAATGCCTTCAAAACATTTTCGCCGAGCAACAGACAAGAATGAACGACACTAAACGCTTCAATCCTGAAGTTATTTGAATGAATACATTTTTATCAATCTGTACAGTATGCTAAAGTATGTTAATACAATGTAACTAGTACATCTGTAGTGGTTGGAGGTGGTCTCCCTACTCTTTCATTTAGAAATGTAGACCCTGGTGTCAGGTAGGACACCTACTGGTTGAAAAGTAGTACTGCTTGAAGATCATATGCAGAATATCTTCCCCATGCGATGAAATGCGAGAGTGCAATCTAGCCAACACCAACTCGGGACTCCTGAATCGCTGCCCTCCACATTCTCCGATCTAACATCAGCATATTTCCTCTATGGGTACAGTAGTAAAATGTCCTCACCTTCTTGTCTTTCTCTGATCCATCTGTCAGCAGGACTCCCTTGGCCTGCATGTGTCTGTAGAGAACCCTCTGAAGAGATGACATGTCACACTTGATCACATACTCCACCTGAGTGAAAGACACAAAACATGGACTGAATGAAAGCATTGCAGAGAGAGAAAGAGTAAATGCCTGAACGATCGTATGTATTCCTCCTTTTACTGATTCTGGGTAAGCATTGATACCAGCAGTAGAAACACTTTGTTCACCAACTCAACAGTGGACATGTGTTGCTTCAGAGACGTGTCCTTATGACTGTCGTCGGGTGTTTGTGTGTTGACACAAGCAAGTCAAACCTTCTCTGGAAGCTGTGCCTCCACTTCCTTCTTCAGCCTGCGCAGCAGGAAGGGCCGCAGGACTTTGTGAAGACGGCGGATAATCAGAATGGTCTCTTCTTCATTCAGGTCCACCTGGATGGAGGGGAAGTTGGAGAGGCCGAGGGGTAGGAAGGACAAGTTAGGGTAGAAGAAGTGAGGTTTTTACCACTCAACATTGACTCAGAAATTTTCGGCAAGGCCAGTGACAACGTCATAAACGTTCAAATAAAATCTAGTGCAGTAAAGTAAAAACATTGTAAAAGGAGATGAAGCACTGAATGATTCTTTCAGTTTCTATCATAGTTACACTGTTACCTACAGCACTGAGCACTTCAGTCCTACCAAGAAATGTATAGCAAAGCATTGATAAATAATTGCGATGAAAAGAACTCCAATACCTTCTCTCCGGTCATGGCAAAAGGGGCATTGAACCACTGTTCGAAGGTGATGCAGCTCTTGAAGATGGTGGGCAGAAGGAAGTTGAGCAGCGCCCAGAGCTCAGGCAGTTTGTTCTGCAGAGGGGTGCCTGTCAACAGTACCCGCCGCGGGGCCAAATAGTGTGTATTGAGAACCTGGGTCAGCTTACAGTGGTGGTTCTTCATACGATGGCCCTCGTCTACAATCATGTACTTCCAGCGGATCTGGAGGGGTTGGGGTGGAAGGGGTGACAGAAGGGGTGATAGATGGGCAGAATAGGAAGAAGAAAAGGTGAGGAGAACAAAAGGAAAGGAGCGGAAAGCAGTGAAGAGAAGAATATAAGAACAATATCATAAATTCCTTATAATGCTGATAATCTAGCCTGGCAGATTCTGAACATCTAACATACTAGCTTCTGGTGCGGCACGCTATTGCTAAATATTTTGAAAACGTTTGAAAAAATAAAATAAAAATGGCACAATAATCTTATGAATTTAATTTTAATTGAAATAAAAAACTTTACATAAACATTGTTCACCCTCCTTCCAATTGGCCAACTTGGCGCCCTTGGCAGCCGCCCTGGGGGCTGTGGCACCCAATTTAAAAACCACTGTAGAGAGACAAAACCAACATCCACTATCTACCCGAGTAAATTGCTGTGCTATCTTATGGCTTATGCCTACCCAAACAAAGACAAGGAAGATATGTTTCCCCATCAATCCCTGTGGCTCAAGTTGGCCTAGCCCCATACGAGCCAAAGCTAGAGCCATCACTTGGGGGGGAAATCTTTCCTGAGCTACAATACACACCTGGTAGGACAATGCAGGATGCCTAGTATACTGTATGACTACATGAGAGCATAGCAGCATGATGGGCCACAGTGGGGGGACGGCGGTGACGGCGGTGTGTGTGGCAGCACCTAGAAGTCAGCACTGAGACGAAGCACAGATCGGTCTGGGACAGAGAAATTCTGGAGGGTGGGGGGGGGGGCCAGCCCAAAGAGACAAATGGAAAACATAAACCCCCTCCCACCTTGGTGAAATGAACATGATTAAAACAGGATTTAAAAAGCAATACAAGCATGTAGGTATTTATGTATGAGAGAGAAAAGGAACAGCAAGGGAGAGTGGTGTGCATGTGCATGTGCATGTGCATGTGCATGTGCATGTGCATGTGCATGTGCATGTGCATGTGCATGTGCATGTGCATGTGCATGTGCATGTGCATGAAGGTGCTTAGCTGTATGATCTCACCTTGGCCAGTACTTGTTTGTCCTTGATGATGTACTCGTAGGTGGTGAGCAGAACATTGAACTTGCCGCTACGCAGCTGAGGGACGAAGGCTCGTCTGGCTTGAGGCGAACCCTGAGGAAATGGCGAAGAAGAACAGATTTAATACTAGTGTCTTTCCTGTTTTCGCTCTACATTAAATATCTTCGCAGAAAATAGCCGATCTACAAGCTCACTGCGAAAGCTTTGCCCACAATACGGATGCTGGGGTTTAAGTGGTTAACCCTGGTGTCTCTCATTATAGGGGAACATTTTCAAATATTTTGTTTTTTTCCCTTCTTTCAAAGGAAAACTTTTAAAAACATTTCCAAAATGTCCAATACATGGATTAAGTATAAAAGTGGTTAAGTGGTTAACCAGTAAGTCATTGAGCTAAGTGAATAACAGATTCATAAGACTTCCAGGTTCGGCAGTAGTTCGCTGGTATTCTCACTGGATATATAAGTCAGCAAGTTAAAACGTAGGCACATTTAGGTCAAACACTCACTTTGTAGGAGACTTTCACCACAGTTGGCGCCCACTTGTCAAATTCATACACCCAGTTCGAGAGAGTTCTGTCAATCAAAGAAAAGCAAAACTGTCATTCACTATTTCTTCTGAATAATTACTGATTCAGGAAGCATTGGTTTGCTATTTCTCCATTTATACGTGTATGTCTGAGTATGTTGTGTATCTGTGCATGTGTGTGGTATCTGATGTGTTTACAGTATATAGAAAATATGCCTAGATGAAGAACAAGTCTCGAAACAGGAAATAAAACCGCAATAAAATGTCTCCCACACTCCACCTGAATTCCTCGGCTGACAAATGAGTATTAGCTCACGAGAGTGGTACGATGATGAGGTAGGGTCCATTGAGGCGTTTCATCTCCATAAGGTATGTGATCAGGGCGATGGTCTGGATGGTCTTTCCCAGACCCATCTCATCAGCCAGGATCCCATTCAAGTTGTTGTTGTACAGGGACACCAACCACTCTAGACCTTTAACCTGAGACACAAAGACAGAGACAGACAGACAGACAGACAGACAGACAGACAGACAGACAGACAGACAGACAGACAGACAGACAGACAGACAGACAGACAGAGACAGAGAGAGTCAGAGAGAGTCAGAGATAGAGAAAGAGAGAAAGACAGAGAGACAGAGATAGAGAGAGAGAGAGAGAGAGAGAGAGAGAGAGATAGAGAGAGAGAGAGAGAGAGAGAGAGAGAGAGAGAGAGAGAGAGAGAGAGAGAGAGAGAGAAAGAGACACTGTTCAGTTCAAGCCCATGTCTGACTAACACCAACATGTATTTATGAACATGACAACATAACCTGCACACCCATGATGCAGGCCCATGCATCCATGCAAGACTGAGATCAGTCATATGAAATGAGGAAGACTACAATGTAAGATTCTCTGTGTTAATTTATCAATTTACTGTGTGTATATGTCCTCTTTGATATCAAATTATTCATTTGTCATTCATTTGGACCACAAATACAACACATAAGGGAATAATCCCCTGTCATCATATCATTTGCTCTCCTGCCAGTCAGTGACACAGTACCTGGTACTGTTTGAGTAGACCGTTGATCAACAGACTGGACTGTTTGTCCACCCGCTCTGTGACGGCGTGGGCCACAGAGTAGTACGACTGGAGGCCCCGGGCGAAGGCCGCGCTGCCGTACTCATCGTCCACTTCCTCCTTGGCGTTCCTGTGGACGAATAACATGACATCACTCTCACTCGTACACTCTCAAATAATGTGTGTATGCATCTTTCCCTTCATCACATGATTGTATGCCCAGCCTAACAGCAAATGTATATATTTTGTTCTCTGTACGCTTAATAAATGTCATGGCATGCTATCTGACACCATCGTGCTGTCATCCTTGCTTGCTTGCAGAGGGGAAATTCAACTGAATGACCAGGCTGCCACCTGACTATAGCTCTTATGCCTGATACTTGCTTGTGCGCTGTGTTCCGCACCAAAAATAGCTGGTCTATAAGCTGGCAATGCCACTTGTTGTGAGCTTGTATATCTTGTATCTTGTATATATTTTTGATGTGTGACACTGGCACACAACTACGAATAAATCAGGCTTTAGGATTGCAACAAAGGTAATAATAATAATATAATGTGAATGAGAATTAGCAGTAGTATTTAAAGTAGTTTATAATTGCAATGTAGTGGAATGCTAATACAACGATGCTATTAGCGTAAGGACTCACTCTATGATGTGGCGTACGTCCACCTCGGACACCTCCTCGCTGTCGGGGTCTGGGATCTTCTTCTTCTCCTCCACTGGAGCTGGAGCTGTTGGCAGCTGAGGCGGAGGCTCCTCCTCTTCCTCCTTGCAGGTGACAGGTTCGACAGTGTGTCAGTCAAAACGTACCTCTTGTGCCTGATTTATACTTGGTTGCGCATTGCGTCGCGCACCGAACATAGCCGATCCATAGACAAGCTCACAACTGTGAGCTTTTTTCAGTGTGCGACCCCAACACACAACTAAGTACAAATCAGGCGATGGAGCAGAGACAACAAAACAAAAACACAACTCACCTCTTCCTCCTCCTCTTCCTCACTGTCTTCACTGTCCGAACGAGGAGCCACCTCATAACTACACACACAATACATACATAAATGAAGGGAAGGTGTGTGTGTGTACGTGTACGTATCAAAAGTGCTCAGGGCCGTCTTCAGCTCAGAGGACAAGAAAATCGGACTTTCACCCATTTTTACTGTACATAGGCTGGTGGCATTCTGTCAGCGCGCAAAGAGTTAGGAATGCAAGACAATGCATATGAAGAGGAGCACATGTGATTCATGTTAGAAAATGATTCAGGATTCAGGTTAAAAATAAGCAACATTGCCCCTTGAGGACAAATTACCCTTCATGTGCCATCTGACATGTTGACTCTACCCCTCCCAAAAAAACATACATTAAACAATTAGCTATCCATCCATCTTCGCCCGGTTATCCGTATCCGGACTTTACCTTACTTACTGTAAGTCGCTCTGGATTTATTAAGAGTGTCTGCTAAATTGTAAATACCAGACTTCCCTTTCCCTGGCTACATTAGCCAGCTCTAACTGGGGGATTACCGAGGCGTTTTGAGGCCAGTGTGGAGTGGACTTGGAGATATAATCCCCCACCTGGTCCTCGGTCTGCCCCGTGGTCTCTTCCCAGCTGGGAGTGGCTGAAAAACCTCCATGGGGAGCTGCCCAGGAGGCATCCTTACTAGGTGCCTGAAACCACCTCAACTGGCTCCTTTCTACATAAAGGAACAGCAGCTCTACTGCCTAGTCTCTCACAGATGACTGAACTTCTCCCCTCATCCCTGAGGGAGATGCCAGCCACCCTAATGAGAAACCCATTTTGTTCACTTGTGTCAGCGAGCTTGTTTTTTTTCCGGTCATGACCCAAATTTAAGCCTACTTGATACTTTGCTTACAGATCGTCTATTTTTGCTATTTTGGAATATTCTCAAATCTTTGAAAATATCCTCCGATAACGACATGCCCGAAATAGGAGCGCCAGATTGAAAGTGGTTAAACATGTATTTGTCTGACCCAGGGTTCATCTCCAGCCAGGTGTCCAGCTGTCCAGCCTTGGGAGCATCCGATCCTATCAGAATGTTACCACTGTCCACATGGATGACCTTCACCGGTAGGTCACTCATCTGGCTGGTCTCATCCAGAGGCTGGATGGAGATGGAAGGACACAACACAAGGCTATGGTCAAGGAAGAAAATGTGATTATTATCCTTTTTGGCTGAGCTTGTGTCAAATTATTATCATTAGCCAAGTGGCTAATGCCAAAAGTCATTTATCTCCATCTTTGGATACAGTATAATTGTCCAAGGTTCAAGGTGTTGAGGTGTCTTGTGTACAAGTACATATTATTCTTTTCTGGTTCCTCTGACATTATAGCAGCATTAGTAGTCGTCATCGTAATAGCATTAAACATAATTATATACATCTAGGAAAAAATAAACAGTTTGTTGTAGCTCAATTGCTGTGGTCACAGTTCAGAACCCACATTGTATGAATAATTGTATGAATAATCAAAAATGAACAGAAAAGCTGACCCCAGTTCAAATTGAGGTGACATGTAAATACGCTGTATCTTGATACTATTTGAATGGAGTTTGTAGACAGAAAGAGACAACGCTAAGTTACAAACAGTTTGAGCCACAGAGCTCATCTAAATGCAACAAGTAACCAATGACATTTACAGTAAATGCAGTGTTATTTGACACTAGCTATTTGAATGCATCTCTTACTTAATTCTAGTAGTAGTGGAAACAGAGTCATGGTCAGTTGGGACTGGGAGTTTGGGATACTGAAGCTGTTCAGAATGCACCAGAAACCCAATGAAACGTTTGTGCTTTATTTGAAAGAAGAAGGCAACATAATAGGCAATCAAGCCTCCTTTCAATATACAGTAGGACCAATGTACTCTCAGAGTGTACATATGTGACTAATAATGGTCCCCAGAGTGATGTTTGTATAGGTGTCGTATGACTAAACTACTACAGTATTTACTCACCTCTCCATCGGGCCCCAGTGCAGGAGGCTGGCCCTCAGCGTTCTCCAGCTGGTGGACACAATAATAATAATAATAACTGTATTATCACCTTTCATACATAAAATGCAGCCCAAAGTGATTCACATTAAGATAACAAATAGTAGAATGCCAGAATAAAAAACAAAATTGGCAAACAGAGACTAAACTAAACAGTATGCCAGTGGCAAGTCTATACATGTATTACACACTCTCTTGAATGTAGAGCTCGACCCATATATTGATTTGAACAGGTCATCTATCTATACATTTACAAAACCTGTGCCGGCTGACTGACCAATTGGTGACAGAAAAAAGACGTAACGACACAGCGTGTGTTGGTTTCAGAGTTGAAAGAAGAGAAGACAAGGCCAACAACACAGTGTCAAAAAAAGAGACGAAAGAGGTGATGAGGATGGCGAAAGAGGTGAGCTGAAACCGTGCAAACACTTAACAATGAAAAATAAGTTGCTTTTATTAAAAGAAAGGTACGACCCCACGTGGCCAAAGTTGGTATTACTAGCCCGGTCTGGCGTGATCCAACAATATTCTTTAACCAGCCCTGGCCTAGTAGTGGGTACCACACTGGGTACTCTGACAACAAGTACAACAATTATTGCATAAACGGGTGGGCCCTGCGTTCCCAACTTGCATCGTTCCTGAGTAGGCAAGTTATTTGAAATCAGTATCAGCAATTCAATTATGCATCCAATTATTAACCTTTTCAAATTTATATGTGTATTTACTATTTCAAAATCCATTTGAAATCAATTTGAAAACCTTAGAGTCTATTAATCTGTGGTCTAGGACTCTCCAAAATCAGGATCAGTATCACACCCAAAAATCTGGCATTGGTCAGACTCTACATAACTGTAAAAGCAATCAGTACTTCACAAAAGCACAATTCTCACTTTTAAAGTAAAGTTTAAACTTTTAGTATTCTCTCTCTCATACCTTCTTCTTTTTCTTCTTCTTTTTCTTCTTCTCCTTGAGAGCCTGCACAGCCTTGTGCGCTCGGACTAGCTCTGTGAGGTTTGCCACATACTCATCCGTCTGCTGCAACAGATAGGCCAGACGCTTGTCCTTCTTCTGGTCGATCAGCTTACGGTAGCCCTCCTCATCCTCAGCCTGGAAACACAAAGCCATGTACATTGTGTGTGTGGCTGTTTACATCAGGGGTTTTCAATCTGTTTAATTTCAAGTTTATTCATTATGCCACGGATATAGTTTATCTCTGGGACCCCAATCTAAACTGTAAAGCATTTAATGTTAATGAACTCTGACAGTGTACAAATGGAACCAAATTAAATGGACACGTAATGGTCCATTTGGTTCCATTTGTACACTCTCAGAGTTATAGACCCATAAAGGTCAATTTGGTTCCTGACTGTCAATCATTTAGCTGTGTAGCACTGTAATGCCTGATTTATACTTGGTTACGCAGTGTGTAATAGCTTAAAGCTTAAAGTTCTTCCCTTACCATGAGTCTCCTCATCCTCTCCTTCTCAATGCGTTCATTCTCCTTCTTCTGCTCACGCTCCGTGTTGGCGTGGTACGTGGCCACGGCTTTGGTCAGTTTCTGAATCTTGCCTGTCATGGAGCGGTGGTACTCCTTGAAGTCTTTGGCATGCGCCAGAATGCTGTTGAGATACTCCTGAAATAAAGAGTGAGAGCATAGATGTGAGGAGAGGAGAGTAGGAGAGGAGAGCACTTCATGGTCTCTGGTCCCTCAGAAGTGTACTTTACAAAGTTCTGTTAACTTGCAGTGCACGGTGATGTCGTTTACCTGGTGTTTCTGTCTGCGTTTGCGCTCTTGTTCGATCTTCTGCTGTTTCTCCAGTTTCTCTGTGATTCGGGCCTCTCTTAAGGACTGGCGCTTACTGCGCTTGTAGGCCTTTGAATCCAAGGCGGTCTCTAGAGCTGTGTCACGACGCATACACACCACCACTTCTTGGCGCAGCTGCAGGAAGGCAAACACACACATATGCACGCACACACACATAATTTCACCCACTTCTTTAGACCTGTAAACTTGTGATGCATGTGACAATAATCTTAAAGGTTGAAGCAGTTGAACTTGATGTGAGGTGGTGCGGTGTAATGATATTCAATGTGACGTGAATGTTGGTGGTGGGTAGCCTTACAGTACCTGTCTCTGGAAGTTGAGCAGTCGGAGGGCTTTGAGCTCGATAGTTGCTTTAGTGCGCAGATCACCAGCCAGAGACCCCGGCAGGCACTCCAGCTCAGCTATACGATGGCCGATACGAGCCTGCAACCTGAGAGGGTCACAATTATACTTGAATGTCCAATTGTCTATGTTAAAACACCATCCCATCTTTACAAGGAGGAGAGGACACTGGAGCAGCTCGGACATTTAAGCCTTTTAATGTGCTAGTATAGTAACAGGTGACTGACGTTTCGCTGTCTTCCTTTGAGTCATCGATTCCATCCCATGGGAGCTATCTTTAACCACCTGTATACTTCATTGACTGGGGCCCCCCAGGGGTCCGTACTTCGCCCCCTCCTTTTTTCCTACGCCAAATGTCTTTGCTGAGAGAGCTTGTAGATAGGCTATTTTTGCCAAATGATTATGACACGCCCAGAATAGGGATGCTAGGGTTCACGTGGATACATTCACAATGAAAACATTAAAGTTTTATTAATGTTTCATTCCCATGATGCATGATCAATCGAATGATCAGTATTTCTCCAAATCACCGTCAGTACCTGTACTCCCTCTCCTGTAGGATCTCCACTGGGTCCAGACCACTCGGTTTCTGGATGGGGGTGATCCGGTTCTGCTTGACGTGGTGAGGCATCATGGGCGTGGGCTGCGCAGGCTGGCCAGGGGACTGGGTTTGCGGGGGTATCATCGGGGAGGCTGTGGGGGGCACCGAGGGGGGAGCAGGAGAGGGGCGACCGGTGGGCTGAGGGGGGATCAGCTTCTGGGGCGTGTTGGAGGGGGCGGCGGCATTTATCATGGGACCTGCAGAACAGAATCGACGTTAGTTGAAGAAATTTCAATTAATTTGTACTGGCTGCTACATACAGACTTATACATCTTTGTAAACAGAACCACACACCCTCAGGCCAGGACTTTGGTGGTCCATTGTGGTTCTGTCCCTGCATCCCCGTTGGAACTCCTGCTGGGCCAGGCGGAGGCAAGTTGGGGCCTATCATCCCTACAGATGAAAGAAATGCTTATTGGCCATAATTACACAATGGCCGTTTTGTTCTTGCATCATACTCAGGGGAGGTGTGGAAAACCTTCCACCCTGTCTAATTCTTCAAAAGCCTGATATATACTTAGTTGTGGGTGGGTGCTGCACACCTAAAATAGCAGAGCTTATAGGTTGGCTATTTTCGGTACGTGACACCCGCGCACAACAGAGTATAACTCCGGCTTCATTTCCTTCTCACCGTGGGTTCTGCTGTACCCTGGACCCATTGGTCCTGGTCCGGGGCCCGGTCCTGCTGGCCCTCCCGCTGCACCTGCAGCTCCAGGAACCAGGCTGGGCATGGGCTGCTGCTGCATGCCAGGCATCGGCCTCTTCCCCTGGACGGCCATCTGGAGGTGGTCTGGCAGAGGCTGCCCACGGGCCAGCATCTTGTAGGCCATGATCTGGGCCCTGAGCTGGTGGAGCTGGTTCTGGTTGAAGGGGGTGGGACCTCCGGGGCCAGTAGGGCCACCGGATCCCAGGCTCGTTATGAGGCTGCTGGGACCGCCGCCGGACCCAAGACTGGGGCCAGGGCTGGGACCGGGACCAGGACAGGGCCCAGCGCTACCCGCAGGACCGGGGCGGTTCACGGGACCCAGAGCCTGCGGGTCTCCACTGGAGCCATCTAGAGGCGTAGAGCCAGGGCCAGGCCCCCCAGAAGAAGAGGACGACGACGAGGAGGAGGATGAAGATGGCATTAGGGGCCCAGAGGGCGGACCATTTGATGGGACAGGGCTGGAGTGGTCAGACCCTCCCAATGGAGAGTGGTAACCTGGAGTCAGACACACAGACAGACAGACAGACAGACAGACAGACAGACAGACAGACAGACAGACAGACAGACAGACAGTGAGAGGTGAACTCCACCCATACTGACGGGTTGCAGACACAGCTGTGATTGTGAATCACCCACTCAGCTAACAGATCCTCCTTGGATTAAAACCAAATCCTACTTTATAGCCAGAGGTGTTGGTGTTCTTCTCACACACTTATAGTGGCAGTGCCACTGCAGCCTTTACCATACATGTTCACACCGTCACAATATGATAATAAAATAATTATGACATTGCTACACACTGAGTCTGTCTTACCGCCTAACTACTGGGTGTAATTGTATATCCTGCATTACTACTGCACCTAAAAGGTGGCTGGACTGGAATCGATAAACTTAGTTGCCACCAATCTCTACTTACCTGCCTTACCACTGTTAGCTATTCTTACTGCTTGGTTCGAGTAAGCATAGAATGATATGGTTGGTTTGGCATCGAGACAATATTATGTTTAGATTCACTAACAAGCATTTATCAATCATTAAAGGTTTCACAACCTAGCCTGCCTCGACCATACACAGTAAAATCCTCAATGAGTTAATTTATCCATTTGTAACTCTGACTGTGAGTGCACAAATGTAACCAAATAGACCATTGAGGGTCCATTTGGTAATATTTGTATACTCTCAGAGTTAAATTAACATTGTGGATTTTACTGTCTAACTCATATTGAAAGCTTTTCCAAAGTACTTCACCCCATTTCCAGGCCTACAGCAATCATATGGTGGAATAATGAGGCTCTTACTCCAGTGTGCTATCAATGCTCCAAGACAGGGTCGAGCGAAGGTATCACGTGACAAAAATAACAGATCTACAAGCTAACAACGTATCACGGTGCAACATGTTGTAGCATGTAAATCTATTATTTTTGTCACATGACATCCTGCATACGCAGCACTGCATTTTATGTCATGTTACATATTTCACGTAATGTTATGTTTTGGGACATGTTTTTTTATGAACAAAATCAATAGCCAAAAACAATGTATATCCAATCACTTTCCAAAAACATTTGATTAATTCCAAACCTTTTCCAGGTCTGGAAAATATTTCCAGGAATTTCATGACCGTGGGAACATTGTATGACTGAACATTGGGCAAGGGTGTGAAAACAGTAGTGGCACTCCCTGTGAGCAACCAAAGCCACAACATGGGTATTGGACAATATGTTCATGACATCACTTCACTGTACATATATGTTTAGTCTTTCACAATGCTGGACATTTTTTAATCACCCACCAAAACCACCAAACTTAATCCGTGGTGTCTACCAACCTTGTGAGTGTTGATCAAGAGGGCTGGGTGGGGGACCCATGCCACTATGTGCACCCTGCCTCATGGACAAGCCTTTCATCTGGCTGAACCGCCCCTCCTCACTCATACTCTTCTCGTGCATGCTCTCCATGGGCTACGGTAGAAGGAAAACATGATGTGCAATGCATACTGTACAACAACATATTTAACTGCATTTCTTATAGGAAGATGACATTTCAATTAATGAACACCTCAAAGCAAGCTGTTAGGAGGAATGATAGTGGTGTGTGTCAACAATACTATGAAAACTAAAGGCTTCAGAGGGAATGTAATTCATGGGGGGGATTGTCCTTACTTTGTGCAGCGGGTGCATGTTATCTTGGCTGTATCCAGAGGGTCCCGGCTGGGAGTGTCCAGACGAGGGAGGTCCAGGGCTGGGACCCATCATACCGTGAGAGGACCCTGGAGAAGGGCCAGGACTTGGGCCCAACATGGCACTAGGGGAGGGCCCCGGGCCGGGTGAAGGACCCGGTCTTGGAGTGCCTCCCATGGGAGGGTCCGGTGTCGACATGGCCTAGATCTCCTGCTCTTGGCTCAGCATCAGGGACCTGGGTGACAAGAGAGGAGGAGGAGGTGAGTGAAGGAGGGGGGGGCGTGAGAGAGGAGGAGAGACACTGTGGGAGAGATGGGGGTAATAATAACTGATGTAGCCTCTACAGCAGGGGTCTTCAACAGGGGGTCCGGGACCCCTAGGGGGTCCTCAGAGTTACTACAGGGGGTCCACCAAATTTTGTGTGATAGGATTATATATATATATTTTTACATTAACCACTTGTTCCCCTATTCTGAGGGGAACATTAGCAGAAAATAGCCGATCTACATGCACACAACTTGTAGAGCTTGTAGATCGGCTATTTTCAGCAAAGTGGTTTGGTGTGGAGGGAAAAAAGAGCAAACCAAGTACAGAGCCAAAGGTCAAGTTTACTAAGTTTTTTTTAATGTTTTTTATGTCACCAAAATCAATCAATAAATAAATCAATCAATCAAGTATTAGGGGTTTAAGTGGTTAAATGTCTGAAATAAACAAAAAACATGACTTGACACAACACTGACAACAGTGCTGTCAGTCAATATGTACTGGGGGGTCCCTGCTTCATCCCTCTCTCAGCTAGGGGGTCCTTGGCCTGAAAAAACCTTGAAGACCCCTGCTCTACAGCACTCAAAAGTATACCTTTGATATATTACCAGTGCAAAAATCAGTACACATTTGGTGCATTATTGAATCTGATAGAGAATACATTCCTAAATGAACACAATCGCTATCACAACAACAACGCGCATCTTACCCTGCATATTCTGACATGCCTTTCTATAAATGGAGGGGATGCCCAATATTTGCAGAAATATGGTTTAAAAATTTGCACAACGCCTATTGATGCGCTGCACACCTACTCGTTGCGCGAATATGCCAGAGCCTGCTATTCCGGCTGCAAGGTAATAAAAGCCTGTACTTGAAGTTGAGACTGGGAAATACTACTTAAAAACCCTCCTTACACAGAACATGAAAGGATGTTTATAGTTAAATATCATGGGGGAATGGCGGACTGTGCTTGTGCAGACTGACCTACCCGCATTCACTGAAGACAGTCCATCATAAACATATCTGCGTCCCTGTAGGCCTATGTGGCTGTTAGGGGTAGGCTACCGTAGGCTGTGTAATAAAGACGCAGTTGGTTGGTTGTCGCAATTAGTCACTCACCGCTTGCTAATGTGCCTTGAAGCGTTGATTTGGTTCACAGACGTGGCTCGAGCGCCCCCTCTCCCCCCCTTCACCACACCGCTCCACCACTTTACCGTCAAGCAGGGTTGCCATGTCGGCTTATTATAAGCGACTTTGTGCTTGTTTTTCTGTAAAGTGGCTTGTTAGTTGTTGCGGGTTGCGTTTTTTTGGGCTTGTTTCTAAAGTGTAGTTGCTTATTTAGGCTTGTTGTTTAAACCCAGTGGTTCTCAAATATTTTCATGTCAAGGGACCCCAAATCAATCTCCCTTACCAGATTTGTGTAAATCGTGTTGTTAAAATGTTTCAAAGAATATTCTAAATGTTTTTGCTTTTCTTTCAAGATTTGTTGAAAATAGCAGATCTACAAGCTCACGCATCGTGACGCGTTGTGGGCTCGTAGATTGCTTCTTTTGGGCTTGTTTTCATAGACCTGGTTGCCTATTTCTCTCGCAAAATATGGCAACGCTGCCAGTGCCATCAAGTTAAATAATTTCAGCCACGCTCGTCAAGTTATTCTGAAGTGAGCGTTTCACTTCTGGTGGATGGACTTCAAAATAATAGCATTTTGACCAGCGATGGAAGAAGTACTCACATGTTTTCGTAAAGTAAAGTAAAAGTATCAATACCGCAATTTTGATAGATTCTGTTACAAGTAGAAGTCCCGTATTCTAAAGGTACTCATTATGCTGAAAGTCCCTCCCATACGTTTCACAAGTTATGTCTAATAAAATGTATAAAGATCTTATGGCAGATCTACAAGCTTGCAACGCGTTGTGAACTTGTAGATCGGCTTTTTTCAAACAGCTAGTTTAAATAGGGCTGAAGTGGTTAATGTTTGTTTTGTAATTATAATTCAAATAACAGTTCAAAGTCACTAGTAACTAAAGTCTTCAAATAATTGTAGTGGAGTAAAAGTATATTTATTTGCCTCCGAGATATTAATAGTGGGGTGGGGTAGAAGTATTGAAAAGTGGAAATACTCCAGTGGAGTAAAAAAGTACCTCAAAATTGTACTTAAGTACAGTACTTGGGTAAATGTACAGTTACTCTACACCATTGATTTTGACTAACAAATGTTATTCAGTGGTAAAAAAAAAGTTATTCACTGTGCTCTTATTTTGAAGTCGACCAACCGGATGCTAGATGATTATTCAGGTGAACTTGATGAGCGTGTATAAATGATTTAAAGTGATGGTCCACTGGGTCCTACCATCTATGACCGAATGTCTAGTCATCATGGCTATCGAAGAAAGCACATGCGTGCGCATCGGTGACCGGGGTCATGTAGAACATGAACACACAATTTGTTTTGTTTTATTCTTTTGTCCGACCATCCACTTATACATTCCACCTCATACCTGTGCTGTGCCCTGTACAGTATGTTTAACCACTTAAAACCCCATTTGGGTGACGGGAGTCCCTCAGGGCTCAATAATAGTGTATTTTCTGTTATTGTGGGGAAAGCTTTAGGTGAAAACAGTGGTTAAGACTGGAGAAGAAAACATTTCTCGATTGGTGCAATTTATCCCCATCATCACACAAATGAAATGACACAATATTGAGCTCAGTACAGCTCTTCACCTGCATTTTTGTCTTTAAGGACTCATGAAAGTCACTATACATTTTGAGATTCAAATTTCACACAGGATTTCAGTGTGCAGTTTAATCAGTTATCATCCACTGTGATAGTGCAACTTAATGGTAGCCTTAATGGTAGCCTTTAAAGAAAAACAAAAACAGACAAACAAAACCCAATGACAATACAATAGAACAGTGGTTCTCAAAATGGGGTCCTCAATGGGGTTCCAGGTGGTCCCCAGCAAAATGAGTTAATATATCATCAAAATCTTTTTAACCACTTTAAACCTATACACATCGGCTACTTTCAAATCTTGGGGAAAAAAGGGAATATTTTTAAAATATTTTACACAATCTTGTACGGGGGTCCCTGGCACAAAATCTTTTCAGATGGGTGTCCACAGCCAAATACATGGCTAATTTGGGGGTCTTTAACATGAAAAAGTGTGAAAACCACTGCAATAGAAGCATGAAGACAACATTCAAGGGGACAGCAGAGCAAAATATTCATAAAGTCCTACTACCATATCTTCTGGTACTGTACACGCGGATTATCTACCCACCCAACTGGTAGCTAGTACTAGCTACTGTAACTCATGTTACAATATGAACTTGGTTACAATATATTTCTGATCGTAATGTCCTATATTTGTACCCGATGGCAAGTCAATGTACAGTAAGAGCTGTAACAATGGTGTGAAGGTATGGTAGATTAAAGCCCTAGCAACTTATCATAGACATAATTGATTAGAAGTGTCAAAAGGCTATATTACCATAGCCTTATTTTAAGAACATAATTATAACGCTAGCAAGACAGCTGTTGAAGACGATGTTGAAGAACTCGAAACCTGTGGACGGAAATATGATCAAATCCAACAGTTCACTTATTAAACACATTTTATCAAATGCCCCCCATGACACACACACACACACACACACACACACACACACACACACACACACACACACACACACACACACACACACACACACACACACACACACACACACACACACACACACACACACACACACACACACACACACACACACACACACACACACACTCACGCGATAGTGAATACAACTCCATTGGGAGAGTACAGCAGATATTGCAACAGTAATACTAATCTTTACAGAGAACAGGAGTTCTCCAATATTTACGATATCTCACCAACTAGTCTGTTCATTAAATACCATGCACACCAAACATCAACCTCAGTGTCTCCAGTTCAAGCCAGGGTCAACAGTAGCTGCACACTGTACATTTGGAACACTAAAAACAACAAAAACAAAAAAAGGGTGCTTGATATATCTTGTCTTACAATACACAGAATAAGCTGCTGTAAATGGGTCTGGTTAGTAAATCAAGCACTCCTTGAGTACTTCAAAGAACTGAAGCCACATTTCATGTTGAAATCGTGATTTTGTTCATTTGCAAGATAGCGTTGCATCAATACCCACTTGATAGCTTGATGTATAGGAAAAAATATTATATGCATTAAAGGTGACGTTTCTGTTGCCATGGGCCAGGGTGAGTGATATAGTGTAAAAGCAACAATCCACCTTGAAGTTGCACCAACAAGATTATAGAATCCTTCCTTTGAAACAAACCAAAAAAGCAGCTCCCTCTTCTTCCCCCTATGGGTCAATGGTGGAACGGCTTCCATAGCTGTTCAGTGTATAGTTTCTCACAGGAAAACAAACTCATCAGTACTCCCCATGTTGTTACTCCTGCTCAGTATGCCTGGGGGCAGAATATGAGTTGCAGGGCTAGTGTGATTGCTGCTTTGAGCCTCTATTCCATAGTCCTGACCCTGACCCTCCACAAACGTAAAGATGGGATACCTCTCCTTGGATGATGACAGGGCCTGGTGACAAAAACAAAAGTAGACACTGAGCAGATGTAGAAAACTGATCAATTATTAGGGAAAGGATGGACATGCATTTTAAAGTTGTTAAACCAAACTTCTGTTTTTGAAAATAATATTGCATTATACTGAGATAATGAGCTAATCATTTTTATATTAGAATAGACAGGTTTTCAAAGTGATCAATTGCTGGATCGAGCTATTGATTGGATCAATCTATCCTTTGTTTTTGTTTTAAATACCACTGTGTCACTCTAATATCTCTGAGTAATTAGATCTTCCATACCATTGCTACTGATCTACCAATCATACAACCATCATCAACTCATCCATGAAGTCATCCACTTAACCCATCCGATGTCAAAAACTACAGACCGGTATCACTCCTTTCCTTTTTGGGAAACAGGTTGTTTCTAACCATCTTGCACAGAATGACCTTTTGGATCCCAACCAGTCAGGATTCAAACCTGCCCAGTCAGCTGAAACAGCAGTCACAGTCAATCGCAGTCACAGTCCACATGGCTCAGGCTGCCTTACAATCCTCAATACTCGTTTGTCATGACCATTTGACAGTCATCCCTCCCCATGGAAGGTAGCACTAGTTTTGATTAAAAAAAAGGGATAGTGCATGCATATCCCAATCTAAAGTGCAGGTGCTGGACAAACGGCAGATCAATAGTGAAATAAATAAAGTCTGCACACTGGCTCTCAGCTCCACTGTGGAGCTGAGATGGAGCCGAGAGCCAGTGTGGACTTTTTTTAATTTTATTTCAGCACTAGATTTGATTCCTGCATATCTCTGGTCATAGCATGCAGACTGCTCACAATATGATTAATGTACACAATCTGTCCTTTGCTGCACAGCTTTAGTAAGAGGACCAACACAAGCATTCCTAAAAGATAGGAGAAGAGGTAATTGGGCTATACCATTCAAACCCAGACTACAGTATATCAGGTAAGTGATTAAAGGGTATACACCATGAATTAAAAAAATAATAATAATATTTAATATCATATTGTTTATGTCCCTCAAACGTTTTTCAAAAGGTTTGAGCCTAAATCAAGCCTCAGATATACTCATTCCAACTAACTTCTCTCTGGCTTATAAAGCACTTTCACCTGCAATACCACATTGTCCTGTTTGGCACGGGGCGCTATTGAGCCAGTTTGTATGCATGTTATCTCCTGGTTCTGTGTGGAAAAAGTAAAAAAATAAAAAATGAAAAAAAAGTTTTTTTGTTTTTTTTTGGTTGGAACTGAAAAACGGGAGGAATTGTTCCCTGACGTGACGTAGGCAGGGGGAACAAATCTGACGGACTGTTTTCAGACCAATTTACATAAAAACCACAGATAGCCTATGAAAGCCTGCATGCTCGAAGTCGGGTATTTTTTGGAACAGAAGAGAGGTGGGGGAGACCAAAAACACACAAAAATGAAGAAAAAGTTAAAATTCATGGTGTAGACCCTTTAAACACTATTTATTATGAGTTCGGTGCGCTTTGGTGTCGGCTGCACAGGGAGAGCCAAGGGGTGGTGCCTGGTGCAGCAGCCTTTCTAATGTCTGTGGAATGCCTTTTCAATGGAATGTGTCCAATTAATAAGGCTGATTGGCAGTGAGCCTTGAAAAGGCATGCCACACAGACCGTTACAGACACTGAAAAGGCATTCGTTGTTTTAGAGCAATGGTTTTCAAATGTTTTCTCACCAAGGGGGGCGAGTCAATCTCTCGAGGCACACCTGTATTCATAGCCAAAATACAATGCATGGCAAGCAGCTATTTGTACATCTTATTTTCTGTTTTTTTTTTCTTTTCTTTATAAATAAATACTCTGTGGTGTCACCTGAGCAACATCCTTCCAGCCTTTAGTTAGACCTGTGTCACAGTGGGTAAATGACATTTATCCTCCACTACACCCCTGGTTAACAGGGGAAAACCATGCCAGTGGGGAGTGGGCTACCCTTGCCTCCTGGTCCACAACTCACATTCATACCACATATTCTTAGACTGTCACTGAACCAAAGCTACAAAAAGGAAGAACATTTTAGATAAAACGTTTTCATAACAATCAATGGACCTTCATGCCTGATGATGACGGTCCATTGAAGCAAACGTCGTTTCATCAGGCATGAAGATCCATTGACAAAAATGTTAACACACAAATTAAATATTGGAGTTTAATTTTCACTGTGCAGAGGTTTCTTCCTTTTGTAGTTATCTTTCTATCCTGTACCTTAACCCAATTGTTGGATGTGCACACCTGTTCACCTATTTTCTAAACCAAACATGTACCGTATATTAACCATTTATTATCTGGGCATCATCTTTGCTACGGTACTACAGTATCTCTTCTCTGTAGCCACCACACAATGAATACCAAACTATATAAGAGTCAAGTCTCAGCTAATGAGAAACCTGTGGTAAAAACCTGGGCATTTTATTTTACTCTGAATATATTGCTAATTACATACAGTATATGCCAGTTCGTAACCTGAGTTGCACTACAACTTGCACTACTGGTTGTTCCAGTCTAATAATTATAGCAAATTATAATTGGGTCCCCACTCCTTTGTGGTATTGTTGTCACTGTATATTTGCACATACATGAAATTTTAAGCAGTAGGTCAACAACAGACCAGGTGACCCTCTTGTGCCAAGACATAGAGGGCAGCTTTCAGGCAGGAGTAAGCCATCTTCCTGGACCTCAGAGCTGCTTACGGCACTGTCTGGCGGCTTAGACTACACATGAAGCTTCTGTAAACCATCCCAGACAAGCACATGGTGAGCTTCATAATGGAGATGCTGAACAACCGCAGCTTTCGGCTGTTCACCAGCCATGGCTAAAGCAGCAGCTCAAGAATGGCGTCCCGCAAGGCTCAGTGCTGGGCTGCTGGAACCTACTGTATACTATTCAACATGTACATTCACAACCTACCCAACACAATCAAGGAAGTACGGCTATGCAGATGACCTGGCCATTCTACACAGCAAGTTATCATGTGAAGCAGTAGAAGAGGGCCTCTCAAGCTCAGTGTTGATAAGACCGTACCCAGAGCTGCCAAATCTCACGCAATGAGCGGGAGACACACGCAAATGACACTCTTCACACACACTCACACCACACATCGTATTTCTCACGCCGTCAAATCGTGGAAAACTGCGTCAAATCATGCACCACTGAGACATCCACTTCTGCCGGTATTTGAGTGACAAAGTGAATTAAATTATTGTATCTGAAGTAGCCCCACCTGTTAACTGTAGTGAAAGGCAGAAATGATAGGCGCATGTGTGCGTGCGTCTCTTGTATGAGGGACACTGCGTGCATTTACACACCTGTCATTCCATTGATTACAGTATATCCCCTGACGTCGCCGACAGGAGGATCAACAACATAGATCTTAAGATAACTAATGTGCTATGTTCTACACATCCAAAATGTTAGCTGCCGGGTGTACCTTGGAATTCTCTGTCCGGTCAAGTTTATAATGTCAGTTTTTATTAATTTAATTCGACGACCTGTGTCTGTCTGTCTGTCCATTGATTGCTACTGCGCTGCCAAGAGCAGGCAGTTAAAAGGGGGAGGGACCTTTGGTCTCCTACTTTCTCTACTCATTTATTATGACTGAATACACTCCAGTAATTCCCTACAGTATACACATTATACTCCATTTGATACCTATGTGATAAATTCTAGTTCATTGCATGCAATCAACGAGATATTCCCTTTTAATTAATGAGTGGTTATTATTAAAGATGGCTCTTTAATTGCTTCAGTCATCAAATCAATTTCAGTTTATCTTGTTAATGGGTGAACTGGTATGTTGGTATGAATACAAAAATACATTTCTTTGGCGTGCGGTGGTGACTCCATGGGTCGATCAAATAATAATAATAATAATACTGAGATAATAGCACTGAGATAGGCAATTCCTGCGTATCTCAGTGTGAGGCTTGACAGGACACTGTAATTTAAAACAACAACTGGACAGTGTCATTACAAACTGTGGAACACATAACCAGCTGCCCCAAACACCACCCACTGAATGGCAATCGTAGTCTAATTGACCTGGACGATGACACACTGGACCGGCTCACATACGGCAGAACATCTCACTGCATTCTACTTGTAAGGACATTGTAACGAAAGGTGCTATACAAATAAAAATGATTATATTACTGTTATTATTACTTAACACATTGGGTGCCAAAACCGTATATATACGGTTTTGGAAATACAACCATGGAGTGATTTTTTTTTCCTTCATAGCAACAGGAGATATCATTTTTCGAAGATTTAGACTTGAATCCACTTCCTGGTTAACTTATGACTTCAAAAGCCTGTATCTCTGCTCCTGTGTACTTTTTTTTTTTACAATGTTAATTTGACTATTTTCAACTGGCTGCAACTATGGAACGGATTACCGAATGTTTTTAATTCCCCCCCCCCCCCCCCCCGATTGTACGACACCTCTATCTGTGTAATGAGGGGATCACTGAAAATATTTTGTGACTACTTGAAAAAGGTTAAAAAATGGTTAAAAATCCAGGCACTCAAAGTACATTTTTTAAATAAACCTCTGGCACCTCAAGTGTTAATAGATTGAAAATGAAAATGTCCATTCTTTAATCTTCTTTAATTTCATCCTCTATACTCTGAAGCACTATGGCAACGAAATGTGTGAAAGTGATGATTGTTAAACTAATCTTGATATGATTGAAGCAGGAAAGAGGAGTTATTTTATTAAATGCAAAAGTGGTATGCAAATACAATGTGGATTAAGCCCTAGGGGTGAATAAGTGATGTATTCTATGAGGCACTAGGAGACTAAACACTCACTCACCACACTGACAGCAGAGCATAGAGACTCAAAGTCCTTCTGGCTCTTGGCATAGAAGCCAATGGTGCAGCTTGGATCCATACGACAGAAGGGCATCTTTCTGGGTGAGCTACAGTGGAATGACTAGAAGAGAGAGAGATTGTGCTAAATAATTATCATTCAATAGAACTTCACACTCAAAACAGGATCTTTAACCACTTAGGCCTGCAGAAATATAAGGAAAATGGCTGATCTACAAGATCACAATGCATTGCTATTTTCACTGTTTTTAAAAGGTGTTGAAATCCTATATTACATAATGTTTCACCTATAATGACATGCCCAAAATAGGGATGCTGGATAACCCCAAAGTCAAGTATCAAACTGCAGGTGCAGAGAGAAGCGACACCAACAAAGAGAGAAGAAGAGATCAACTCAAGGACAGAGAGAGAGAGAAAGAGATAGACAGAGAGAAGAGGGAGACACTAACCTCCAGTGGAAAGTTGACTTGTGTATCATCAACCACAGGCTGACAGTAGTGAGGATCCAGATAGAGTAGCTGCTCATCTACAGTAACAAACAGAAAGAGAGAGGCACAATTAGCATCCAAGAATTAGAAACCACTACGGCTCTGGACAAGGAGTGGAAAGCTTCCTTGGAGGTTGAGGGAATGGTGAGGACAACAAACAAAGCATGGGTTTGCAACGCCTTGAGCACAGGTGTCAAGTTTAGGCTGTGATAGGGAAACATCAACCACTTAAGCCCTATTTTCAAACATAGCAGATCTACAAGCTCGAAATACGTAAGCCACAGTGTCAACCTTAATCAATCAAGTGGTCACTTATCTACTATAAAGACTCTTATGTGCTGATAACGTCTTCCTTTTAAAATAATAATAATGATGATAATAATAAAGAATAAAACAAGGCCAGTTCTTTCTTACCTTGAAAGCCAATGAAATACAGTGAATGCTTGGGTTTGCCACCAATGATTCCAATACAGCATTCCAAATTGAGGATATTCTGGAGATGAATATACAGATTATCATTCAGAGGTGGAACTGAGAATACTAGATTACTATAAATGTAATCCAATCTTAGAGTACCCTTTACTATCATCAGAGAAATAAATGTACCTAGAAATGTGTGCTCAGTAGAATGAAATTCTCTGCCAGCCCAGGAGGCATGTCCTAAATAATAATAGCGATGTATGCAGTTAAATTACTATCTGCAGCCATGAAAGAGCAGCACAGCATATGATTACCAGTTGTACATCGTATCTACTGTCTTTATGTCTTTTACTGTCTGTCGTTATGTCCTGATCACATCACCCAAAACATTTTATCTTCAACTCCAGCATGTTTGTTCTGCAACTCTAAATGTCTGTGATTTCAAGACTGTATTAGAATTGTATCCATCTTGGTGTTAGCACTTTTAAACTCTCTAAAAGGAGCTTGCTGTCAGGGTGTACAATAAATATGATGCTGCCTAGTAGTGTGCAAGATTAGATGTGGACAGACACACACGCACAGGGGTGAAATGCATGATCTCCTGGTGGAAATAAACAACAAATAAACAACAGACATTCTATTCATAGCAACACTGTGCTTCCATTTCAAACACAGAAGAGGAAGTCATCAATCCACAGGGGCCTCAGTGACACGTTCGTTCGATATTAAGATGCATTTGTTATACAGTATAGCCATAGCAATAAGTGTCATAATAAATGAATGAGTGTTTATGTAATATGTACTGTATGTGAAAGGGCATGCAGACCTTGACACATTCAATGTAGGAGGGGTTGAGTGTTTCTCCTCCCAGTCGAACAGGTACCAGGATAATGACTGACTTCCAAGACTGACTGGGGGGCTCATGGATATTCTGGTTCAGAGAAAGGTCACAAAGGCGTACCACATCCTCTTTGTACACTAGAGTGCGCGCGCACACACACACACACACACACACACACACACACACACGCACATGATAAGGATGCCCCAAGGGCTGCTTGCTTCACGGCAAAGAAATACATCAGTGACATCTGAGACTTACTGAGTAACTTATCATGTGAGACGCAGAACATATGCTGCGGCACTAATTCAGAGGCTGCTAACTCACCACTGCACATCAGAAGTCATGAGTGTCTATATTACGTTACACTCATTACGTTTGATATGCTCACAATTAGCACAATTATTACAGTTAGCATATCAAACTCACCAACACACATTACACAATGGGAGCATATCAAAATCGGTGTGTTGTCAAACTCACCAGTACAATCCTGAGCCACATAAACAGCCAGATTGGGGACATCTGAGGCTTTGGCCACTGCTTTCCTACAAACACAAGAGGACCAGGACACTAAACATTGTGTATTCTACATTATTTATACATATGCCATGTTTCCCCTACATATAAATGTAATAAGGAGATGATTTTACCAGAATGAGGGTGTTTTAAATGATGACATTAGTAAGTGCATTACATTGGGCACTGGGCAGAACAACAGATAAACTCTAGTCTAGATATCATTAGGAATAGGAGCGAGTTTACGCTGAAGAGACACAGAGAGGGGGAAGAATCAGACGGATTCAGACAGAGGTTGAAGAGGACACAACCATAGAGGGTTCAGAAAGGGCTTTGTCATGCTCGTTTTTGTTGTCCGGCACGTCATCATTACAGGTGTGTGTTTCATCTATTTTAACTCCCTTTAATGGTTACCATCATGTGTAAATAATTTGTAAACCATTTCAAAATTTAGTGAAGCATCAGTACTTACCTTAGTATATGTGCTACTACAGAGGGGCCGTACCAGTCTCCTGCTTTCTTTCCTGAACTCTTGCCAAGCTCCACCAGCTGGTGAACCCCAAAGGGTGCGGAGGGCTGGTCCCCAAACCAGGTCACCACCCTGCGATGGATGGGCTCTGCCTGCCTGTCCCTCACAGACTCTGGTCTCTTCTTTTGGATAGAGTTGGGTGCTTGCTCGCCTGGCAGGGACTTCTGGGGGTTGCTGGGACCTCGAGGGGAGCCAAAGGATGGGATAGGAACCCCCCCAGCACGGGCTGGGGAGCGAGGTCGAAACACCTCAAAGTCCACATCGGCCAGTTGCAGTGCGTCTGGCCAAGCCCAATCTGGAGAACATCAAAAATGCTTGTCATTGAATCATGGCTCCAAAACACAAATAGATTCTGAATTAAGCAAGCAGGCAGCTAAAGACTAGTGTACTGTATCTGTAAGTAAGAACAGCCATAAAAGACAGGTATAAAGTAGACAAGAAAAATATAAAATATAGACAGGAAGAGAGAGAAAGAAACACAAATAAAGTATACAAGAGAAGTGACGCAAGGAAGAAGAAAAGGAAGAAGAGAAAAAAAAAGACAGCTGCTGAGTAAAATAAACTGGGCCAGACAGAATGAGGAAGACATTGGTCAAACAGCAGTGGAAAACAGAATCTATAGTGCTGGAGGAAGAAAATAGAGTAGAACGAGGCAGGGCCAACTATCCAGAGAAACAATAGACAAATAAAGACAACTGGCAGGCTTGTGGCAGCAGAAGAACAAGGGAAAACCGAGGAGCAGAGGGACTAGAGAATGAAAGAACGAGTCAGACAAGAAAAGGTACAATGAGGTCAGCTTGTTGCGTAATAATGCGTATCGGTCTTGAGACTATTATTCATGGCAATGTTTTCACTTTAATGATTTGTTTGCTTTAGGTGGTACGGACGGAAGGGTGAGGTTTGCACTTGTGGTTTGTTTTCAATGAGTGTGCCAAGCAACAAATCAATTACTATTATCAATTATTAACTGATAATAGTAATTATCAATTAATTAATTATTAATGAATTAAAAAAAGTAATGACATTTGTTTTAGTACTTGCCGGACCAGATTTTCTGTTTCAGAAACTGTGAGTGCATGGTAGAGAGAGAGACAAACCTGTGGGCATGAAATGGACAAGCAGGCCCTGTCCCAGCAGCATCTGCCCGCTGCGTAGCATACAGCCCCAGCCACAGTCTGTAGTCAAGCTCGAACCCTCCAACTGAGGAAACTCTCTCCTGTAAGTCAGCCACAACCTGGAGACAAATGCCAGACGGAAACGCTCCACCTCATCTGAGAGAGAGAGAGAGAGAGCGCAATAAAGGAATTCAGAGAAGAAAAAGAAAGGTAGAGAAAATGTCACTTTAAAAACATATATGTCAACATGAGCTCCATATCTATCAACACCATGTGTCCATCTTACCTTCACTGTTGAGCAGATAGGAGTGTCCCAAAATTGTGACTGGAGAGGTCTTATTGAAGGAGGTCTTAGTCTTGACCGACCAGCCTGAGGGAGAGAGATAAGAAGCAGGGAAAAGAGAAGTTGGAGAGAAAATCCCAAAAGATGGCAAGCAGGGAAATTGACTTAGGCAATAATGTCAACTGTTTTTAAAGGTCTTTTACATATGCACATATAAACACACATACATACATGAATGGACACATCGTGCACAAACACACAATCATGAACAAACACACTGTTCCCTACAGAATATCACACAACAACCAACCATATTTGACATTGTTCCACGCTGACATCAGCTTGGCTTTCAGTTTGTCCACTTCATCCGGTTCTCCGGCTGCTTCTCTGTTGTTGGCGTCTGGACTCGGGCCTTGACCGAGGCCAAATAATCTGCCCTGCCGCTCCGGGGTCTGGTGCCTCCTGGTCTCCACCATCTCATCCTGCATCACCACTCCCCCCACATACTGAGCCGCACTGGGAGAGATGGAATTCATGGCTCCGTGCTCTTAGAGCTGGGATGCAGTCCTCATTGCACTGAACAGCTGAGTTGAAGGGGGAGGGGGTAACAATTATTTGTGGGCGGGTCACTGACAGGACATTTTCCATTTAACAATGCTGTATTTTGGTGTCAAAACACGGAAGAGGAATCAACAGCGGCCTCTGTGAGTGACACATGTGTTTGATGCACATTGATTTCACTTTTTTTTTATTGTGAAAATAGCCGATCTAAAAGCACAAAACGCATCGCAATTCGCAATTTTTCTGTGACGCTGTTGGATGACGAAGTTTAGAATAGGGCTTATAAGTGGTTAATTAGACTAATAGATTTAGTTGATTGTAAAAATCTGTTAGAAATGTTTCGTTTGAATTCATTCATTGATATAAAGAAAATAACAAATTATAAAATAAAACCTGCTTCTTGATTATTAGATTCATCAAAAAAGTTATTAAATTGATGGAGCAAATGTTAAGGAAATAATTGGTAGTTGCAGCCCTACAAAAGAGCAAAAAGGTTTAAAGTTTAAACAGCCCAGTGTTATGCCGATTCAGTATTGTGTAAAAGCTCTTTTTCTGTTTGCTCTTAAAGTAGACATTTCTTCTCAAACTGTTTGCCGTTTATTGCTTAGTTAAATGCTGAAGTGACAGAATAACTTGGGGACAAGTTTCCAAGGTTATCTAATAGAGGAAAAAAACTATAATCTGACAGCACTTTAGTTGTGCATACTCCATGAAATAATCACATCACATGGTGGTATGTATTCGCAGATTTCGCACACTTGCATTCCTAACGATTGAAAAAAGTGAAGTGTACAGTGATATCATAACTCTGTGAATTACACAGCGGATGAGTTACACAATACATGAAACAGAAACATATCACCACAAAGGATCATGTGACATGTGACTTTTCCCTTTCTTGCACAAAAGTGAAGAGTTGTAGCCGGAACAAAGAACAGTATTGTTTCTCCTCTAATGGGAAATCAGTTCAATTAATGTCAAAATGTCATGTGACAACAGTGAGCTCCAACAGTGGCCTAAGCAGCCTATGGGGGGGGGTTCAAACCTCTGTCACAGAAGCTGAGGCAGGCAACTATGCAGGCTATCAATACATAATTATAACATTAAATAAGTACAAAAGCTGTGAAATTCCTATTAACATAGATATATAAGCATGTGCTGTGATATTGTATTATAGTACTTTATGTCCTAGTTTTCTCAAACTGGTCACTGGACTTGTGATCTGAAATTTAACCCATCTAATCTACTTCTGTTAACTTTGGCCTCTATAAAACAACAATAGCCTATTTTTCACGCTCTGTGACTGAATTATCCTTTTGTGCCTTACAATGAAAAACTTTAAGAATCTCTGAGGTTAGATAATGTAAATTAGACAGCATGTTATGTAGACAGATTCCAGGTTATTTGTAGACCTGGCATCCTATAGTTTGTAGGACTTTCAATGTACAGATTATTGATTTTTGGATATTGTACCGTTTCAAGACTGATGATAGGTTCTTGGTTTACCGATCCTAGATTAATATTTCTATTTGATATATTACCTCGTGTTTTCCTTGCTTACTGTAAAGTTAATTGTAGGCTTCTTCTTATGTCTATGGACAGTGGACACATACTATCCCTCTAGCCTGCGTGGGTGGCTGTCTATTTTGTCCTGGGAATGAATGACCATCATACTATCCTCATTTGATTATCCCTCACTCCATTACTGACAGTACATAAGTGTGCTGGTTTTAAATGGCTACAGTACTGTAACCATGTAAAACCAGCAGTAGTGTAAAGTAAGTACATTTACTCAAGTACAGTACTTAAGTACGATTTTGAGTATTTCCAATTTTCTGTACTTTTACTCCACGACATCTAAGAGGCAATTATAGCCCCATTTGGAACATCTCCCTCCGCTGTATAGCTTCGAGATGCGTTACTAGTTAATTGGTAGATTTTTATTACAAAAGATACATTAACCACTTCAAGTAGACGATCTACAAGCTCACAATCACAATGCGTCGCGGTGAGCTTAGATCTGCTATTTTCCAAAGATCTTTATACATTTGATTTGAAACCTGTGAAATGGGACATTCTGCATATGAGTACTTTCTACTTTTGGAACTTCGATAAATCTGGTCCAAATAACGCCATGGACCAGAGCTAGTACTTCAAGTACATTTTGGTACCAATACTTTTGCACTTTTACTCAAGTATGTTTTTATACCGGACTTTTACTTGTAACAGAGTATTTCTGCATTGCAGTATTGATACTTTTACTTAAGTAAATAAAAATGAGTACGTTTTCCACCACTGCTAAACAGTGATTCATTTTATTTAGGTAACTTATTTCACCATAGTGTTGTTAAAGGGGTGTTTATACCTGGCAGGGCACGGGGTCATCTTCGTGCTTCAGTCCTTTATGCTTCAATCAATGTAATCCAACCTTCAGTGAAAACACTGCATAGCTCGACAACGTTAGCTAACAGAGTTTACATTAGCCTGGTAGCTATGGCTGTCAACGCAGACTTCATCCACCACCGTGGAGCCTGGAGGAGGCTTTCCAACAACAGCAGATGTTCGCAGGTCGTGAGGTTTCCTCTGTTCATCAAAAGTCCAATCTGTCGCTCTCACACTGTGAGGACAGTCTTAATAACTTGTGAATAATGAAGATGCTGCTTTCGAGGATCAACTGGATTCTGTGCTGCTTCTCAGTCGGTCGCAGTTTGACAGCAGCAGAGGACAGTGTTGCCATATTTTGTGAGAGAAATAAGCAGCCAGGTATATGAAAAAAAGCGCAAAAGAAGCAACTACTCTAGCCCACGTGAGCACTTTAAACCATCGGATATTTTAAAATACCCGATCCACAACGCGTCGTGATGCAACGCATTGTGAGCTTGCAGATCTATTTTCAAAAACTCTTGCAACAAAATGTGGAATATTTGGAATATTTTTTTAAACATTCTAACAACACAATGCTCCCTGGGCACAACACATTTATGAAAATATTTGAGAACCACTGGTTTAAATAATAATGCAAACATGTGGAGCAAGCCTAAATAAGCAACTACACATTCTACACTAGAAACAAGGCAAAAAAACGCAAATCGCAACTACCAATATTTACAAGCGACTTTACAGTAAAACAAGCCCAACGTCGCTTATAATAAGCCGACATGGCAACCCTAGAGCAGAGAACATTTACTTCCTGTGTCCCGCCCCCGAGAGCACGCGATTGGTTTAAAGTCAGATGTCACAGATCTGATTGGATATACGTCAACAATGAGGGTCATGGGGTGTAATATTTACGCTGACTGACAGTTGTGTAATTTCTGACGTATACATTATGGTCTTGAAATGTTACACTACACGTTTCATTAATTTGTTGGAGCTTACATAATTTTTAGACGGCACAATAAATGAATATCACTCTGCAGCGGTGGAAAAAAGTACTCAAGTAGAAGTCCCGTGTATTCAAAATGTACTTGAGTAAAAGTAAAAAAGTATTGGCATCAAAATATACTTAAAGTACCAAAGTAAAAGTAGTCATTGCGCATGATGTCCCATTTCACAAGTTCAAAATGTATACAAATCTTTTGAAAATGGCCTGAAATATATATAGACCCATAGACCAGGTGCCTGGTGGCTCAGGCACAGACCATATTTGAATATGGTTTGAATAAAAAAATAGCAAAAACAAAATGCCAAAAAATAATTCTTTATAAGAAATTTAAAAGATGAATAAAAATGTATGTTCCATTTTAACTGACTGATCTTCAACAGTTCCTGGGTTATCTGGCAGGCGGGTTAATTGTTAAAGTACTCATGTGGGTTACTTAAAGGTTCTTTCAAAAAGGCATCTTATGAAGGGCAATACATGTTCTGCACTTTGGCCAGAACCAGACAAATCATTTTGACACAATATTCAACACTATTTGAGTGGAGGGGGACTATATTCACCGAATCTATGTTCCAAATAATACAGAATTATATGATATTTTTAGGCCAAGTTGCTATTGGTTAAATATGTTGTGAAATAAGATATAGAGAGTGATAGAGGTCTGTCTGGTCAAATTATAACGTACAGAAATGAGGCTCCTTTCCTCTATTTTAAATGGCTGATGAAATCGTTTTAGATATATTTTTTCTTTTCTAAATGGTGGTAATTGAAGCTACTTGCGGGTAAGGGAGAGGATGATACATGTGGCCACAGCCTTCTCCCTTCCACCTGGCCTATATGCTATGTTCACACTGGCAGACAAAATTATTTCAAAAAAGGAGTCACAAATAAATGGTCTGGCAACTTTTGGATCAAATCTCTGAATTTTATTACACATACTGCACTTCAGGTGTCTGCATTTAAATGACATCTATCACAAACAAAGTGCCCCATGATACAAATAAATACACTTTCAGTTAACAGATAAGTGGAATGTCATTATACTTGGATTTTGTGTTCATTTTAAGAATCCATGTATACAGTATGTGAATACAGTATATTCTATGTTCTCCAAAGTAACATCATACACATAATATTTAAAATAAAGTGCATCTCACACTACTCTTTTCATTAGTCAGAACCAGAACTGACTAATAGCTCAAACATGTAACTCTGGGACAGATTCCTCTGATTAGTAAAATGCCTGCAAGTGGGTGCAAGATTTTTACAAGATTTAGTACAATTGTTTTTCTTCATTAACTGATCTGAGCTGACCTGATTTTTTTTTTTTACATCGACATAAAAAAAAACAACTCAGCTACTATAAGGTGTTCTTGTCACTAGAACTTTTAAGGAAAATCTTTAGAAAACTGTATGCCCTATTCAAGAAAGGTAGAATTAACAGTCATATGAAGAAGACAGCAACATAAAAGGAATGATTCATGTGTCACGTGTACAGTACATTTAATTAATTACTGCAATATTCTGCATATTCTGCATAAACAGAAAGAAAATGCATATTCACTAACCCTATTTCTTATAATGTCCATTCTGCAATATATCCGTGACCGTATCAGTGGACATAACCTTGTTACAATTATCTGAAGCTCGCCAACCAAGTTATTGGAGATCACAAGGCATTATGTTGAACAGAGGCAATATTCAACCAGCAGAGGGCAGTGTAACATGCCTTATAACAAACTGCATGAGAGCTTGCAGATCTTCACACAAAATGATCCTCTATCTAATTCATACAGTAACTAGGCTGGTTACAATATTGGACAAGCAGTCCATACCTGCCAACAACTGTAAATGCCTTGCATAAGATTATGCATATTGGATAGTAATTGTGAACTGAGATGAATGTGAAAGAGTGATTCTTGTCACACTGTAGGCCTGTCTTTCCTTTAATTTCAGCATTCTTGCTGAATGTATTTGATAGCAAATCCTTTACTCAAAGATTACAGATGTCATACAAATGAGAGCATAAAATAGATATTATGATCTATATCCACTGTATAGTGCCTAACAACACAGTTTGATTACAGATAGCAGGTTTATTGTGATACAGAATAACAGCACTAAACATACCTGACTCTACAGCCCTATCTTATCCACTCAGCCCTTTTATAAACAAGTTATGCTACATCCATGACTGCCTGCTTCCCCGTTTAGGTTCAGATCAATACACAGGTTTCCTGTACACATGCCTGCCTTCAAAGGACAAGCACAAATCTATTTTCTGTATACAACTCCAGTTTTTACAAGTATCTATTCTAGCAATATTTGCTGTGCCAGTGATAATAGAGTAGCAGAGGATTTTCTTCCATGTGGCAAAAATATGTAAATGCTATTAGACACTGAACGCTGTCCATTTATTTCCAGTCTAGTTGTTATTGTAAATCCTTGCTGATTTGACGGAGTATGATAATCCAGCACACAAGTGCCACAGACATACTTGCACATGCACGCACACGCACACGCACACACACACACACACACACACACACACACACACACACACACACACACACACACACACACACACACACACACACACACACACACACACACTACCTCCTATGGTACATGGGTGAGTGGGTGTGTGCCTGTTTGTGTGTGAAAGCTGCAGGAAAAAGCAGAGTGAGAGAGCAGGGCTCTGGTGGCTCTCCTGTGTAGCAGAGATAAGGGCTGAGCCCAAGCCTCAGTCAGCCCAGCTTTACCCTAGAACAGGCCAATGCCTTCAAATAGCCACCAGAAATAGACACATTGGTGCCGAACAGCCGCTTCGAGTCATGCACCAAGAATGACAGGGAGACTTTACTTGATGGTGGGACATTCACTGACAGAACGCCTCGGCTGACTATGCAAATCAACTCACAGAAAGAGAACTGCTGGATGGAAAATAAACAATAATTTTACTCACCCGTGGCCAAACTCACATTTGTGTGTCGCTTTGTTTTGTTTTATGTGAATGCTAGATTACATCGAGTCTCAGTGGACCATTTGCATTTAAATCATTGGCTGTAAATGGTTTAAATGGCTTCCTCTGATTGACAGGAAAAATAAAAGAGTGGCTGAAATTCAAAATCGAGTGACTGGATTTGGTATTCACAGTATTCAGCATGTTTTGATCAGTAAAGCACTTGTTGACCGTTTTGTATCTATTATACATACATTACATTTACATACATACCATATGACACGCATTCCCACATACACTCACACATACATACATCTGATATAGACTTTTACATAACATGGGGTGCCTTCTTATTAAATAGTACTTTACAATAGAAAACAACAATAAGCACACCTTTACAGAAGTTCTTTTTTCTTTACTCCTGATTTTGGAGTTAATAAATACCTTATTTCTTATACATTTGGAATGTTCATGCTCTTTTTTAAGTGCTTTACCTATGCTGCATTGTTCTTCTGAAAGGCATTTGTATTCCCAATTTTTTCCCTTATCTACCACATGGGGTCACATCTTTTGGGGGCTACCACCTCCAAACTTCTCTCGCAGTGAGCTAACAGGACTTTGGGTTACAACTGCAGGCCCGCCAACTGCTCGGCCTCCGGAGGAAGCCTCTCCCTTTCCTGCTGAACTACCCTGCTTCTCCTCCACCGTCTTGGCCTGCTGGTCTTTGTTCTTTGCTCCATCCTGGTATCCCAGTTTCATTGGCCCAAGGACAGTTTTGGCCACAGCGGTTAGCTGGGTGACAAAGCTTGTCTTGTCACCGGGGGAGACAGGCCGGGACTTACAGAGGGAGGGTCCGCAGAGCGAGGGGGTAACTCCGGTGGGGGACGGAGACGGGGAAGGTGAGTGCTCCTCCACCACTTCCAGTCGACACTTGTCCTCCCAGTCCAGAGTGCCTCGGTAGCAGTTAACAGGCCCCAGGCCCTGCCTAACCTTTCCGATGGAGAGAGGTTGTCCATGGGGAGGGACAATAGGTGCAAGGACCCTGGACGGGAGTTTAGGGCTTTTGGAGCCGAGGTCTGAAGTTCTCACATCATTGCTCTCAATACCACTCTTTCTCAGACTCTCCCCCATAACCGATGGCTTAAATGATTTGTTTATGCTCATTGCCAGGCCCTGTCCGTTACCTTTATCAAGTGCGGTGGTTGTGCCTTTGCCTAAAACACAACTGGGCAGGCATGTCTTACTTGTACAACTCTTACTGTCCCCTACCTGCTTTGGTTCAGTTTTGCCTCCTAGGTTGTCCAGGGGATCTTTCATATTAGAAAACATACTCCAGACTGTTCTGGGTTCCTGATGTTTAGGAGATGAGACTGTTTGAACTTGGGGGATGTTGTCAGGCCCCTTCAGGCCACCAAAAGCTACTGTTGTTTTGGTGGGTGTGCTCGGAGTTGAAGTTCTCATGGTGTCTGTACTTGGGGACTGAAGTCTGGAGGTTTGACCAAGCTGGGAACTCAACGGGTCACTTCTAAGAGATTTTCCAGGAAAGGAAGACTGGATCTCTGCGGCTCCGCTTCGACTTGGGGATTTCTCTGCAACTGCCGCTTTATATTCTGTATCTTTCTCCCTCTCTCTCTCCCTTTCCTTCTCCCTCTCTCTCTCCCTTTCCTTCTCCCTCTCTCTCTCTCTTTCCTTCTCCCTTTCTCTTCCAGCGAGCAGTGCTTCCCTGCTCAGTGGCGACTCCTGCCTGCCAAGCCTCCTCACAGGTTTGAGCACACCAGTCTCTGGAGCGGCTGAGTGGGATGGGGAGCCCAGGCAGGAGTGCAGCGGTGGGGGGTTAGAAGGCAGGTTTTCCCCCTCAGTCTCAAGCAGGCTCTGGAGCCCCATCTGGGCCATCTCACAGAGGAAGGCGTCTTTGCGGTAGTCTGCGTGTTGCATCTCCAGGCTGTGCTTCCTCAGCGGTCCGCCCAGTCCCCCCGTAGAACTGGACTGGGTCAGAGGCGAGCCGAGTTTCTCTGCCGACTGGACCCGCTTGAGCAGAGGGGAGCGAGGGGGCTCGGCGCTCTTGGGCCTGGAATGGACCACCGGGGGTGAGGAGTGGAGCTTAGCAGGGAAGGTCTGGGTGGTGTTGCAGCTCCCTACAGTGTGGCCTGGTAGCGGTGGAGGAGAGGACTGGGTGGGAGAGGGAGTGTGGGCCAGCGGGGACAGGGGGATGTTGCCGGCAGACTTGCAGCGGGCTGAGCGGTACTGACGGTGGAGTTTAGGGGAGAGGCCATGGAGGGAGCTGGGCCTCATGTGCTGGGAGGCAGCAGGGGAGTTGGGGGTGCTGGAGGCTGGGGAGCTGCTCTGAGAAGACGCACCTGGAGGAGAGCACAGAACAAAGTGAAAAAGATGATACAATCACAATCAGCAGCTACTGCACAAGTACCTAAGGGTACAGTATGTTCACACTAGGTGCTTTTTGTGAAGGAAAAGCGCTGCCTACAGTGACTTTTCTGCTGAAAATGAAAAAAGAAAGAAATGTACTGCAATGTAACTCTATGGAAAGTACCGAATATTGATAACAAAGATTTAAACTAGTATAGTACGCTAGGTGTAAATTAAGACTGAGACATTTTAGCATAGACAAGCTGTCAGACCGCCACCAACTCTCTGTCTGTGTTTTTCCCCTGCCTGTCACCTCTCCTGGTGTGGGCTGATGCTGGTGAAGCAGCAATATATTAATAGTATTTAAGAAAATACGACTCCACGACGAATATAGTGAATACGATGTTATTATATTAAGTTTACATGTGTAAAGAAGTGGGTGAAATTCTTGTTCTTGTGCGCGCTCCATCATTTGTAGTTTTCATGAGAAGAGAGAGGACAGAGGTAGAATAAGGATAAAAAAGGTAAAAAAGGTAAAAAAGATAAAAAAGCGGCCCACATAATACAGTAGGGGCATTTTAATAGTTAAACTACCTTAATTAAAGTATTCTCAACTTTTAAAAGTGCAGTGCTCGCAGAGTTAGAATTGCATCGGAAAATTTAATGGATTATTTAGTATTCTATTGGTAAAAGACAGACTTCTTATCTTCTGCTTTCTTTGGTCAGAAACATTTCATCCACTCTGGTCTCAAGCATCTTGTACAACCAACTATTAGCTTTGATGAGCACCACACAAGGTCTCTTTATGCTTCCCATGTCAAAAACAAATTCAATGCAACACACAGTAATGTTAATGTATAGGGCAAACATTTGTTTGTATTTTAAGTTTTTAAATGTCTTCTTATACATGTAATATGTTTTCTTTATGTTGCTATGTAATTTCTTTGTGCAGACCCCAGGAAGAGTAGCTAGCTGCTGCTGATGTAGTAGCAAATGGGGATCCAAATAAACAATAAACTATATTTATCTGAAAAGCAATTTGCTGTGCTCCTGATGACCTCAATCAGGTTTATCACTTATGTTGAGAATGAGATCTTCATTAATTTGCAACTGTCTGATTGAGCCTGACTCTAATTAAGATGCAGATCAGCCATACTCTTCCTGCCAGCTCTTATACTAATAAACCTGACATTTATTTTTAATCAACACCTGCTTGGTGACTCAGTTATATTGCGGCGCTGAGGCAGGGTTTAACATGTTGTGATATTGGCTGGGATTGTTTGAAAGCTAAGCCCCTAGTTTGTTTAGTGTGCTAGTTTTTAATTTCTGTCCTTTCCTCTGTCATTTGGTGTGTTCACAAGCATGGTGAGAGTGTCCTGAGCAGTATTATATGCACAGGTTTTGTTCAGTTTTCCCATGCTTTTACTTTCACCATGCCTTTTCTATTATCTGAGGCAATCCTGCGTGGAGTCTAATCTCTGGCTTGCTTTTCAGGGCCACTTGGTCTTCTAGGGCCTAGAGTCCTAGAATCTAGGCTAAGGTTGATAAACGTTTAGCATTTTAAAGTTGCCTTGAGCTTGGCATGCCTCACTGAAGACCGTTAGGCACAAGGAAGTTTTAATAATTAATATAGGGACTGAGGGTTACTCAATACCTTAAAAATGTTGTACTGTGTCTAAGGGTAACACTCTGGGATTTAATTTGTGTTAATTCATGCTTGCATGTGTGAAAGGTATGGAAGATATTTTGAGAGCTTTGCACAGTAGCTGTGTGCAATAGCTTGGTATAAGGCTGGATATGATGTTTTCTTACCCTACATATACATACACACGTTATTTTGCCAGCAGGGAAGACGGTATGATCTTGTTTTGGGGGCAAAAAAAAACATTTGCTTGCATCAACCTCTAGTTGTTTATGACACGTTATGTTATATAAATGTAACAATTGCATTGTTCTTTGTGCCGTGACTATTCATAGTATAATTATAATTTATTGATAGTTAGGAAGCAAATGGTCCCTTATAGGTCTGTAACTCTGAGAGTGTACAAATGGAACCAAATGGACCCTTACGAGTACATTTGGTTCCATTTGTACACTCTCTGAGCTATGGGGTCCTTGAAATTAAAAAGTTTCAGAACTAGTGATGTAGGTTGATATTGACGCGGTAGTTTCAGGTCACCAGCCGTGCCTACCCAGATATGAGGACTCCGGTGTGGATCTGTAGCCCTGTGTGGGGGAACGGGCTGACAAGCTGTGTGTAGGGGAGCCAGGCAGACTCTCACTGGAGGAGAGAGAGCGGTTCAGGGAGGACAGGCTGCGGCTGGTGTGGAGCAAGTTGGACTGCTTTGTGATTTTGCGGAACAAGGAGTTACGCTTCTTACTGCCAGGGGAGAGACAATGGGAAGAAGACAAAGGAGATTGTTCAAACCTGTCAATGTTGTCAGTTATGGCGCAAGACAAGTGTCATGGCGTGTGCTTAAGAAAATGGTATAGACATAATTTGTTGTTACGTGAGGCCTGCTGTGCCATCATTAACGACAACAAGTAACAGTGTGGGACACAACATCCTACCTCTCCTGTCCGTCCTTGGCTACGGTCCTCTTGTTTCGCCGAGCCATCTTACCCTTGTAGCTGGCCTTGCGGGCTGGACCCACCTTGATGGACGTGTTCTCAAAAGGCGTGGTGGTCACTGTCACCTTGTTCCCACTCTGTAAGATGAATTAATAATATAATAAATAACTTATATAATAATAACAAGAAGGAGACAAGTAACGTCGGTAGACTATACATTTAAGACGATTTATTTTACAAAACACTGACTCAAAAGATGTATGTGTTGTTTTAAATCCGTCACTCACGTCTTGCCCAATTTCTCATGGAAAAAAAAGAGGGATATGGGGCACACCCTAAAGTTTAAGTATTTAACTACGATACATGGGCCAATAATCATGCACTGTATGCTCGCCTCATACTATGTGTATATGCCTTACCTTGAGAATGAGTTCTACGACTTCAGTGTGGACCAGACCATGGACAGACTCCCCATTGACATGGGTGATGAGGTCACCAGCACAAAGGCCTGCTTCCTGAGCAGGGCCTCCGTCCTCCACGTGCTGCCATTGAACCAGAGACATAAGCACAACATTGTAGCGTCAATACAGGAATTCCCATGGCCATGAACAGTCAAATCAATACATTCTAACTGTTTTCATTTTCATATTAAAGCAAGAGAATTCAGTGAATGCAGATAATCTACACCTTTCAAAATGGGTTAGAGGATGAAAACTGTGCCTCCTACTGCTAAGAGACCATGTGGCCTTCTTTTCAGTAGCTCTCATTCCCCAACATATCCCACATTCTTTACTACTATTTAAGGATAGACCTCCAACTCAGGTTAAAATGTTTGCTTGCAAAGCCGTTCCCTGAAAAACTCTAAACAAAACATAATCCTTTTTGCTTAATACAGTGTTACTGTATGTTACTAACATACAGTAACAACCCTCTCACCCAAACGATGTGATGTACACTGTAGATGTCGCTGTCTCCGATGTAAACCCTGATGGCCCTGAGGGTGAATCCGTATTTCTTCCCAGAGCGATGGATGGTGATGGGGGAGCGCAGTGCGCTGACGGACGGGCAGAAGTCTCGACTGGGGGAAGAGTCACGGGACGAGGGGTTGGAGGAAAGCGAGCGGGGGGACATGGGGCTTGCAAGTGGGGAGTATCCGCCATGTTGCTCCACTGGAGACAGGGGAGAACACGTGAAAAAGAGAGGAAAAATATGGGACAACAAATTAGTGAAATATCCCACAGGCGTGAAGACGTGTTGTTCTAGCGTCGCGTACCTGCTGGTATGCTGACTGACAGGGCGGTGGCGGAGGCTGACTTGATGACCTTGGCTCTGGAGTTCCGCTTTTCCCCCTCCCCTCCTGAAAGTTGCTGGTGGCGCGCCCTTCGGAGGACCAGGTCGTTTGTGGCCCGCGATCCCATGGTGTCGTGCGGAGGCGCCACAACGTCACGACTGGCTACCACCGGGCCCGGGGCTGACGTGGTGGCTATGGCAGCTCCCACTGTGTCCCCTGCTCTAGTTGGCTTGTCTGTGAAGAAATAAACACATGTGGCTCTTACTTATAACCTGAAACGTTACAAATGACTCACCTGCCTACTTGCTCAGCGGTAGCCATCTAATGAGCTATTATGGTGTGCTTTCTCACCTCCTCCAGTCGACTGCTTTATCTCTCTTTTACTCTTTATCACTCCTTCTCTTTATCACAACCTTTTCTCTCTCGTTACTTTCTGCCTCTCCGTCTCTTTTCTGACTCCACCGTTTCCTAACCACTCTATGTCACTCCCACTCTTTCTCCCCTCCCTGCCAACCCCGACCTCATCTTCCTCTTCTCCTTCCCTCACCGACTCCATTGGCCTCTTTCAGACTGATCCTCTGCTCCAGCAGACAGGGCGAGGGGACGTTGAACCCATCTAGGGACGTCCCACGGGCCTTCACTGGGGTCTGCCGAGACAGGGGGTCTGGGTCTCCTTCCAGTGGTGAGGCGAACCGATGTGTGTCCATCAGGGCGGAGAATCTGCGTCGAGCCCCGAGGGGAGGGCTGGAGTCCCCCTCCATGTAAAGGGACTCGGAGCATGACAAACGCTTCCTACGAGGGAGGGACATAAACACGGCCATACACAACAATAGTCATTTATCAAATGTTAACATTCTGATTTCCAATACCTTTTATAAAAACACAGAGTATAAGATATTTTAAAGAGGAACTACTATTACCTTTCATAGCAATGAAAGGTATTGGTGATTAATAACAATTGGGGCATGATAACTAGCAAATGTATGGTTATTCACCTCTATTCTATTTTTCTCTTTTGACAATACCCAACAGAAAGATTGAACAAGAAATACTGAACCCAAAAACTTAACCAAACATAAAAAGTAAGCAATCATCAAAAAGAAAACAGCTCTACAACTAACACTATCCCATACAGCCTGTTCTTGAGATATAAACCTTCACACTTTGTTTGGAATAAACATCAAATTGGTTGTTTGTTCTACTCAGTACCACACTTGCATTGAGGTGTTATTAATCATATTAGACAGATTTGATCTTGTGCTATGGCCATGTACATTTCTAATAAAACTAAGATATAAAAAACAAAAAGCAAACTAGAAGCTGTATCACAAACAATGCTCCATTACAAGAGCCAAGAAACTCCACCTTGAGCCCAAAATGACTTCTGTTCAAGGTGGCTTTACCCATAACATTAAATCTCATGCCATTCAGTCAACAAAATGATGCATGTTCTTCTTTCTTTTTTTTTAATGAAGGAAAACTGTTAGTATTTGTATTGTCTGTTTAATATTTTTCTCTGGTTAGCTCCTGTTGCAAGTTCCGGTTGCTGTTGGATCTGTTTCTACTTTATTATGCTGGTTGAGCTATTTGACAGTGGAAGAAGAAAAGGCTGCATGAGTGGGTGGGAGGCCTGAGTCATAATCCATGGTGCATTATATGTTTGTCTTTGTGGTCACCAAGGAAGGACCGAATCTGCACTCAGCCTTTTTATTGAAAATTACCTTCAAATGTACTGCATTCCTTATGTCAGCGAAATCAGCAAAATTATACACACGATACAAAACTGTCAAACATTATTAGCTAATCCTAGGCATGATTATTTGGGTTTGGGGATAAGAAAGTTTATCCCATGATGGAAAACAACAATACATCTTTTATTTATTTTCTAGTTTATTTATGAGGAATCACAAGAACAGACATCCACAGACGCTTTCTACAAAGGACATGGACAGCAACACCATAACTTCACTTTAGAAGGTATAAGTAACATTGTTGTATCTACTGTACATTCAAAACTCCTACAGTTACTAATGATATTCTTTTCCTGAAACTAAAGCGCTCTCTTGTTGTATAATTCTAATTTCCATAATGCATTATCCATGAAGAGAGAACAGAACCAGTGTTTCCCAAAGGAGAATGCTAAAGAGTCATGTAAGCTAATACAGTACCTCTTCTCCTACTTGTAATCATAATAGGCCTTTACACACTGGATTTGACATTGACACAAAATTATCATTTCAATTAGAGTCTCATATACATATTCTATACCTATATTGTATATAGAATAGAGTTTTCAAACTGTAATGATGTGTGATACTGTGCTTGACTAAAAATGAGAACTCTCATTATGGAAAAACTTCTAAACACTCTGCTGCACACCTCTTTAACACACGCACGCACACACGTCATACCCTTTCAATACATAATACCACTCACATTTCAGGTGACCCAGTCCTCCAGCTCTTGTCCCTCATGCCAAGGCTTCCCAGACTCTCCCTCTTGGTCACCTTGTCCTCCCTGGGTCCTTTATGTTCCCTTCGGTTCACAGAGGATGGAGCTTTCTGTTCCAACTGAGACAACTGTTCCATACTGCTGTACACCTTCAGGGGGAGACAGAGAGGGGGACACAGACGAAAACAAAGATGATAATTTAGCCTGTGTGCATACTGTGCAGCAGTTGCGGGCAGTGAAATAAGCCTTTACACTGTTAGCAACAACAGCAGGTTCCATGAGCAGCAAATGTTTGAGGTTGAAATACTTAAGTGAGTATGCATGTGTTAACCACTTAAACCCTCACGTCCCAATTCTGGGCATGTCATCATAGGCAAACATTCAGCTTGTAGATCAGCATTTTCCAGGCAATAAAAGATTGAAGAGGGGGAAAAGGAGGGGACCAAGTATAGACCCTGGTTAACAAAGTATACAGGGTTTAAGTGGTTAAAAAGTGAAACTACCATGCTGAAATGCTGTAAAGCTTTGTAACTTTCATCTGGAGGTGGAAGGTTGGATTGGAGGTGAAGAGGGTAATGTTGAGAAGGTTGCTGGTTTGATTCTCTTTACTAACAGCAAGGCACATTTCAGTTGAGAACTGTTGGGTGGCAGATATCACTTCTGCCCATTAAAAGCCCTGTTATACTTGGTTGCATGCTGGTGTCGCACAACCGGAATAGCGATCTACATTGTAAATCGTCTATTTTCGGTGCGCGCCGCACAGCCAAGTATGCATCAGGCATAACACTGTCAAAGTGCCCTTGACTAAGGTACTGAAAATGAAACACAAGACTACCCAAGAGGACCTGCATTGCAGGCAACCCTGCAGGCTCACTTCACTTGATGAAATGCATATGTAGCAAACCGTGTTAGCTAAAAGAGAAAATTCTCTGTCCGTTTTCCTTATTCTGATAAGGAAGAGAGAAACCCTGTGCATCTATTTATCTTACAGTATGACTTTAAATCGCATATAAGCTGACATTGACAATTTTAAATAGGATTTACATGATCTTGTTAAAAACAAATAATCCTAGTTTATACAGTATCCACAGACACTCACTTAATAGTGTATTGCTTTCAATGCCATCTCCAGCTATCTACAATGTGCATTAATATTATGAACTGACTCCATAAAACCAGCATCATTATGGGTGTGACCTTTATATGGCAATGCGTGCAGAGAGTGACTGAATCGATTTGACTCACTGCACATAAGAGTAGCATAGTGTATCAGCATATATGTTTAACGTAATGTTTCAGTGTGTGGTCACGTTCATGGACACACACGCAGACACACACAGAGCTATTGAAGCAGCGACTCATTAAGTGCAAAATAAGATGTGAAAGCAAAGTCTTGAGGGTGAGTACTACATGTATAGCCTGCGATGAAGAGGTTTATGAAAGGTAAAGAAAAAAGATTCAGCAGTGCACCATGGAATTCTATTTCATAATATACAGAATACTAGCAGTATGGAATGGTATTTAGACAAGGGGACAATGACAACCATAAGTGCTTGTGTGTGAGTGTGTGCATGTTTGTGCGTGTGTGTGCTATTTTAAATAGTATTATGTGCTCATGTTTGTATAATAGACACTTATACTGTAGGACCATTCAAATGCAATAGACACTTAATTCTATATGTGTCTTTACTGAGAAGCAAAGGTCCCTTCCATTATAGTGTCGCTGTAATTGAGCTAGGCCCATCAATTCAAGATTTCATTTACCTAAGAGCTGAACTGAAATAAACTAGAAGATCTGTCATCTGCCAGTGGTGAGAATTAAGACACCATGAGGCATGTTTAAACAAGATTGAGAGAGTCTATAGCCTCACTAGCGGACCCTAGAGGCAGTGCTTCCCCTTGCAAACCAAAGTGGTTGAAATGAGGGAAGAAAAAAAGGAAGGAAGGTTATTATTCGTGCCAGTATATACTATATCATATATTCACAGAAGGATTAACTCCAACGCAATGGGGAGCGTAGAAGAGAGGTGAAGAAGAGAGTGCAGGAACGTGTCACGAGTGATTTGTGACAGAAGGGTACAAGGAAGTGAAAGGGAAGATGTACTGTATGGTATTGAGACGGTAGTGAGACCAACGAAAAGACAGGAGGCAGAGCTGGAGGTGGCAGAATTGAGGATATGCTACGATTCTCATTAGGAGTGACAAGAAGGGAAAAGATCAGAGATGACTATATTAGAGGATCAGCCCAGGTTAGAAGGTTGGGGGATAAAAAGAGAGAGAGGTGGTTTAGACATGTGCAGAGGTGGGATGAGGGGTATATTGGGAGAAGAATGCTGAAGATGTAGCTGCCAGGCAAGAGGAGAAGAGGAAGGCCAAACAGGAGGTTCATGGATGCGGTGAGAGAGGATACGGAGGTGGCTGGAGTGACTGAGGAAGATGCAGAGAACAGAAGCAGATGGAAACGCTGTGGCGGCCCCTGATGGGAATCAGCCGAAAGAAGAAGTCTGAAGGATTAACACATATTCTAAACAACAACAAAAAGCTCTGAAGTAAACTAAAAAAGTTCTATAATTAAAAAACTGCATTCAGAGGGGCGGCCGTAGCTTAGTGTGTAGAGGGGTCGTCTGGTAATCAGAAGGTCACCGGTTGGTCCCCCGCCACACCCAGTATGCGCGTCAAAGTGTCCCTGAGCAAGACACTTAACCCCTAACAGCCCCAACACCCCTCTCCCCCAACCCCCCGAGTGCTAATCACAACCATCTGAGCAGCCCTCAGCCCTCAATAGAATTTCCCCGTGGGGGATTAAAGTAAAAAAAAAAACAGAAAACTAAATGTAATTTCGATTTTCATGGCAATCAACCCATTTGATTTTTAGATAACTTGTGTGCGAGTGGAAATTTTGGCCTAAAAGTGGCACTAGAGGAAATGCCATGGAGGTCATCAAATTTAGTAGAGGTCTAATTTCTTCTGCTGAGGAGCATGAAGGTGCACACTGGAAAGCAAATTACATATTAATCCAGCCAGTAGATTTCAAGAAATCTTGTTTAGGACCAAAGTGTTTTGGACAAACCAAAAAAGTGAAGAATTAATTCTCAAAAAGAAGTAAAAAAAAGATGAAAGTGCCTAGTTTCTGTACAATTTAGCCTTATGTCTTCTACAAGACTTTACCTCCTTCCTACTGTCAAAGAACCTGACAAGTGGATGTGAAGATGCTTTGCCATTTTCTTATAAGGTGAAGAAGACAAACTATACCAGTGAGAAAATGTAAAAATAAAAATGTCAGAGACAACAGGTTGACAACGTGAGGAAAAAGCAGAAAGGCACAGGGCAAGAGTGAAATACAGACTTGCAAAGAAGCAAGCGAACAAAAAAAGAAGAGGGTGTCAGAAAGACAAATGTCTGACCTTACTGAAGCGAGGAGAGCAGGAGGAGAACTGTCTGATCTCCACTGGCTCGTCATCATTTGTGTCGTCCTCGTCATATACATTGATGTGGCGGTAACGCTCTGAGCGGGCTGGGAGAGGAGGTGAGAGAGACAGACAGACAGACAGACAGACAGACAGACAGACAGACAAACAGACAGACAGACAGACAGACAGACAGACAGACAGACAGAGACAGAGAGAGAATATTATTAACACTATTAAAAATCACACCTGTGTGAAGGTAGCGGCGCCTTTGATATATTTTGTCATAGATATTTGTTTCTACTAGAGAAACAATATTAAATCTCTGTCAATTTATTTCAAGGCTTCCATTGGAAGAATCTTGGACAGATAAAGTTAAATTGAGGATCTAACTTTAAATAACTTACCTAGAAGGAGACTTTAGCCAAATGAATAATAAAATGAAATTATTAGATATTTCTAGATATTACTCATTGTTTATTTAGTCATTGTTTATATAGACATCTAATTCTATATTCATGACATCATAGTGATGTCATGAATAGTAACATAGTGATGTCATGAATAGTGACCAATCAGAACGTTGGCGCACCTGACCAATCAGAACGTTGACGCACCTGACCAATCAGAACGTTGGCGCACCTGACCAATCATGACATCATAGTGATGTCATGAATAGTAACATAGTGATGTCATGAATAGTGACCAATCAGAACGTTGGCGCACCTGACCAATCAGAACGTTGACGCACCTGACCAATCAGAACGTTGGCGCACCTGACCAATCAGAACGTTGGCGCACCTGACCAATCAGAACGTTGGCGAGCCTGACCAATCAGAACGTTGACGCAAAAGCCAGGCATAGAGGGCTAATATCCGCTCTATACCTAAAGGTATAGAGCGGCTAGCGCCGCTAAAAACCCACTATTATAATCGTTTGAAACATGAGGGAAAGGACAAATCAGAACAACTAATCAAAACAAAAAATATGACTAGATCAAAACCATAGGACAAGACTCATCAAAAGATAACATTAGACAAAGCAATGCATAGGACTACACTAATCAAAATATAAGACTAAACAAAACAAAATGTGTCACTAAACAAATCTCAAGACAGGACTTAACAAATAAAAATAGAAGAACACTAAACAAAACAAAACATTTATCTAATTAAAAATCTAACCGTGAGACAAAACAAAACGGCACAACACAAATCAAAATATTACTTGGAAGAAACATTTAGAAAGCAAACTGTAACGTAGCAACAACATCCAAAGTACAGAGAGAGATAAAGAAAGAGTGGTAGAGAGGGAAAGAGGCAGAGAGACAGAGTGATAGAGAGACAGAGAGAGAGAATGAGATTGTACAAGACACATAATCACATCTCAAAAGATGTGCATTCTGAATGGAATGAGGGCATGAAGTTTTCTATTCTATTCTAGAGGGACTTATGCAGGCACAATGCGAACTTAATGTAAGTTTTCTGACTGCACGCACGCGCACTTGTGCATGCGCACACACACACACACACACACACACACACACACACACACACACACACACACACACACACACACACACACACACACACACACACACACACACACACACACACACACACACACACACACACACACACATACACTTACTGTCAAAGTAGCTGGTGTCCTCTTCTGACTCCAGGTGAGGAATGAACTCTGCTTTCTGTCTCAGCAGGCTGTTCCAGTCCAGCTCAGTGAAGAACGGATGCTGCTTCACCTCGAATGCTCCCCCTGGTAACATTTAACACACACAGTTTCAATGTCTCAATGGTGTACTTATACTGTATATTATGCTAATAATTACACTGGGGAGAGCAAACATGTGAAATTTCATGAATGAATAGTTGTGACCGGACACAGTGTAGTGGCTGAGACATTCGTCCCTGGAGCTACTAGGATTGAATTCTCACTGAGTTTCCTCTCCTATATACTGTATATCTCCCTCTATGCTTTCTTATCTGTCTCAATAAAGAAAACATATTCTTGACCACTGTCCTTAACCATATGAACTCTAGCGTCCCTATTCTGGTCATATCATAATAGGTCAACATTCGGTGAAAATAGGCAAACATTTGATGAAAATTGCAGTCCTCTGAACAAGCTCACAATGCATCATGACACAATGCATTGTGAGCTTGGGGCGCCAACGGCTGAGTTTTTAAGGCATGTACTACATACGCTCAGATGCCTGACAGCGAGTCCACAGGCAACAAAGTATAGGGTGTAAGTGTAAGTGGTTAAAAATAACACAGGTGGCGCAGTGGTAAAGTGCATCTGGCTTTGTCGAGCGTCTTTACGAACACAATTGGCTCGTGTTCGGGGGGGGGAAGCCGGGGCGAGGGAGATATTTGTCACTGCAGGTACTCCTACGGGCTGGGGGCGGCACCTGTCAGCAGGGAGTGTTGGGCGGGAAGAGTAGGACAGAGACTCTATGTCCTCCCGGTGGGGGCTCCTCACTAGCAGGTGAATCAGTAGGATACAACAGCAGTGACAACACACAAATGTTTGTGAGGAGGAATTAATTCGCATGACGACGAAGAAAAGGGGGTAAAAAAGCTAAAGCGCAAAATAACACAATTAACTATAGGCTCACAGTCATGGCCCTTTGGGTAGCTTTCAATACAATTGAATGCAATTTTGCATCCCTAATCAAATTCAATTGAATGCTTATTAGAAAGGATGGGACATTGCTGCCACCCGAAAACTGTCTGTTTCCAGAGTGTAGTACCTGTGCCCAGCCTCATGAGTGGGTTGGTCTGCAGTAAAGTGGAAATAAGGGCCTGAGCATCTGCAGGCAATGCATCATCTCCATCTGGCCACACAATATCATCTGGTGGAAATAAAAAAAGAGAGCAGAGTATCAGAGTGAAAAGGATGAAGCACTTCTCACTTCAATGTACTAGAGGGCAGTGGTTCTCAATGTAGGGGTCCGGGGACCCCCAGGAGTCCTTGAGGGGGTTCCAGGGTGTCCCCAGCAAACAAAAACAGCAAACATGGTGAGTTTGACTATTTGAGCGCATATCCATGCGAGGTAGCATGGCAATAGTTTAACTACAGAACATTTAACGTTTTTTTTATCTGACATTTGACTTTATCATTTTAAATCATTTTGAACAGTATTACTGTTGGTATGCAGGCTCCATCAACTAGTACGGATATTTGCTCTTATTTCATACTTTGGGTGAACTAAGAGGAAAATAGCTGTCTCACAGTAAACACTGGATTTGTAATACTAGGACCTTTTAACAATGTCATATTTAAATGATGTTATAGTTGCTCTCCTAACCTGTGATGACCTGTCCAAACAGTTCTTCTGGAGTGTCACCGAAAAAGGGCACACAGCCCACCAGGAACTCGTAGAGGATGATGCCCATAGCCCACCAGTCTACAGGCTTCCCATAGCCCTGACGAAGTATCACCTCTGGCGCAATGTACTCCGGAGTGCCACACACCTAGAGAGTATGGAAGACAAAACATCTGCTACATCTTACAACAGTAAGCATGTAAATAAATACATAAACTAATATCGGTAGTGCTAAAGTAACTCCTTAAGGGATTACAAAGGCAAAGCATATCGATATTATTCAACTGGGTTGAATCTTTAGAGTATCTGAATTTGTAATCAACATTTCTCCATTGCTCCAGGTAGCCCATGCCTACATTTCATTCACAAATGATGGGTCTCAAGATGACAATTTCCATAATCAGTAGTTCTGATATCACTAATGTGCTGTGCTGTGCGTGCGTGCGTGCTGGTGTAGCTACAGACATCATCCTGTCTGAATGAGAAATTTCTTCCCTAATCAAACATTCACATGATGATGAAAGCAAAGCCATGGACTGTTTCACCTGCAGATGTGAGTGGAATTACAAACGAGCCAAACAGATGTCTGCTGCTGGATGGCAGGGGGGACACATGTGTTGACCTGATTAATTATGACTAGATTAATTCAGTGCGTACATCCTAACTGTAATTGCAAAATGGGACTGTGAGGGGCATAATGACCATTAACGATTCACTAATTCAGTACAGGAAGCATTGTGATGCTGTCTTCATTTCTGAAAATCGTTTGTAAACCGCATGAACCCTAGCTTCATATTATGCCATAATAGGTGAAGATTCAGCGAAAAAAAGCGAAGACTTGACTTGACAAAGAATGGCAGATCTACAAGGTATCTATTTTCGGCAAAGACATTTGGTGTAGAGGGGGAAAATGAGGGGATTAAGTATAGACCCCTGGGGGACAAGTTATAATTAGGCACCGCTTTTAATATTAAAACCTATGGTACATGATTGAAGGCCCAGAGTATGTACTGTACACCACCCATTAGGAGTTGAACCACATTGGATTCCAATGTCTCTGAATAAAGTTTCATCACAGATTAACATGAGAGCTATCATGTATTCTGTTTGCTAGTCAAGTACTGTGCTTTCAGGAGTATACAGGTTACACCGTAAAACCGTCAGTGGTAATTTTACTCAGAGTACACACTGAGAGTACACAAATGGTTACATTTACATTCTCAGCATTACTACATTACCTGTTTATCCAGGAACTCCCTGGCATCTTTCTCTATGTGTCCTTCATACAAGTTGGTGGTGAGACTCATAAGGCCCATCTTAGAAAGGCCAAAATCTGTCAGCTTGATGTGGCCCATGGAGGTGATCAGCAGACTAGATAGAGATAGAGACGCAACAGTTACAATATTATATAAACATAACATTCCTAAACCAACTTCATATGGACTTTAAGACAATACCATATATCAGATACTGTCGAATACATGACTCTCTAATAGAGACCAGACCATGTACTGTCGCAATATTCTTGATCTGTCTAATCATTTCTTCTCTTAACCACTTTCACCCTGGTATCCCAATTTTGGGATCATTATAAGGGGCAAATGTTCAAAGATTTAAAAACGTATTTTCTATTACATTTGTATTTCAAAAATAGGGAAAGTAGCAGATCTACAAGCTCACAACCCATAGCGATGCAATGCATTGTGAGCTTGTGAATCAGCTAGTAATACCAAATACGTACTTGTCAGGTTTGAGGTCTCTGTGGACGATGCCATAGTTGTGCAGGTACTCCAAAGCTAGAACCGTTTCAGCAAAGTACATCCTTGTGAGCTCCACAGGTAGCGCCCCAATGTTCTTCAACAGAGTGGCACAATCACCTCCTAAGAGAAGAGAAAAGAACACCTACTGGTTATTGCCAAGTCAGAGCCTTGGGTTATTTGAGTTGCTTTCAGGAGACCGGGCAGCAAGCATCCTCCTGTGCGATAGTATTTGACAGTAGGAATACACAGTAAATCCTAAATGTAACTCTCAGAGTTGAAATGAACACTGAGGATTGTTACTGTGTAGAGCAGTGGTTCTCAACCAGTGGTGCAGGGACCACCAGTGGTCCTTGCGGGGGCTCCAGGTGGTGCCCAGCTAGATGATGGAGAGTTGGTGGTAACCAAATGGACCCGTATAGATCTTGAGAGTGTAAAATGAAACCAAATGGACCCGTTTCATTTTACTGTCAAGAGTTAAATGGACCTTGATATGAAAAAGGAAAACCACTGGTGTAGAGAAAGAAAAGATGGATTGCAGTACAGAAAGACTGGACTGCTGGCAGACAGCTGGAAGCTGGTATTTGAGCCTCCACTGCAGTAAACGGTAGGTGATGATGTGATTCACACATCAACATGGAGTACACCTGGCCCTTGCATGAGTTAACCCATTAAGATCTGAGGCAGATTCTACAAATAACTTCTAAATCAGTGGTTCTTAAACGTTTTCGTGCTAAGGACCCCCAAAATGATAAATATATGTATTATTTATTGGTTTGTTAACTATTAATTTTGGAGTGATACTACATGTGTTCAGGTGCCTGTCAGATTGTTAGACTACGCTGCACCGCAAGTCTAAGATGTAAAACATTTGCGGAGCTGACATGAGATTTCAGCGGTGGGTACGCTCACGTCAAAGTGGCGACGGATTGATGAATGCCGATTGCTGCGTTGAGATTGGCATATGCCAATTTTTCAGTCTGAGCAAGTTTGATAAATGAGTGTCAATATCTATGCCCAAGCCGCATAGATATAGTGTTTCCTGCACAGGAAACCTGGGTTAAAATCTCGCGAAGGACATAAATCTTATAGATTGCAGCTTTAAAAGAATAGCAGAGCATTTGTGAGTGTTTGTTCCCGTTAGTTCTGGGCCTGTTATCCTCACTGCCTGCTCCTACCCCACACGTCTGGCGGTGTCATCATGAATGAGTCACATACTGTACAAACGTACCCTTCATGCCTGAGTGCGTCTGTAAGCTAGCAGCTAATAGAAGAGTTGCTGCTGCAGTTGGAGTCATGTAGCTACATGGAACTGCCCTCGAGGAAATAGAGTTCAACAAGAGAAGTAGATGGATACGGCTGTGAAACAACTGAGCTTATTTCACCATGAAATACTATGACCACAGGAGGCAATTTAACTCAATATGACTTCTTAGGCTGACTTTCTTGGTGAAATAGGAGCAGTTCAAACTGTCACCTTCTGAAGATCAAAGATAGTCTGAGCAATTGCTCTCCCTATATTTCACCCTATTGATTTCATTCATTTATCTGATACTCTGACATCCGTCATGCTGAGGGTCAAACAAGGACAAGAAGGACATTTAAGACACTCAAAAAGCACAAAAGTAGAATCATTATACAATCCCTAACATTACAAGGATCCAACTCATAAGGCCCAGAAATAAGATAAGAGGAACAAATATTTCTGCATCCCTAGAATAAACAAATAAACAATAAATGTACAAATATGATATGATTTAATTTGAGCCTATATTTAACAATAAATTGCCCCTTAAGGGTACATGGTTCCATGTGTACTCTCTATGAGTTACAGACCCATTTTGTTCCAAATTATCAATCATTTAGCTGGGGACCCCCTGGAATCCCGTCAAGATCCCCTAAGAGTCCCCGGACCCCACATTGAGAACCAGTGACACACACTTGATTGATGAGAATGGTGGAATAGATCTATTTTCATGCAACAACAGCATGATCAAGTACTAAGTTAAGAAAGGGGACAGGATGTTGTGATTCCAAAATGAAACATATTTATCTAAATTTCTTTAGGCATTTATCACAACCAAGACATAACCCAAATCTGTTGTAGCAAGGACACAGGAAACTCAAGTTGACACAAAATAAAGTCGGAGTGATCTAACACATCGAAAAATCTTCTAAATAGGGTGCCAAGCACACCCAGTACATCCATCCAATAATATCCGTTACAACCGAGGGGGAGCAGAACGGGAAAAAATGGACAGAAAAAGCTCAAGTTACCACAAACAAATAAAAGTGGAATAATCAAGAAAGCACAACCTCTAAAATAAGATGCAGACCAAGTTGAGGACATCCACCAAATAACATCCCCTCAAAACCACTTACCCTCCACATACTCCATGACCATGCAGAGGTGCCGTCGAGTCTCAAACGAGCAGAACATGGAGACCACGAAGGGGTTCTCAGCGAAGGTGAGGATGTCCCTCTCCACGAAGGCCTGCTGGATCTGGTTCCTGAGGATCAGGTTCTGCTTGTTGATCTTCTTCATGGCAAAACGCTGACGCGTCTCCCTGTGCCGCACCAAATAGACAGCCCTGCATGAAAGGAGAGAGAGAGAGAGAGAGATACAGACGGAGAGTGAGAGAGAGATGGAGAGACAGAAATACAATGCAGACAGAAAGAGGTTATGGATAAACCTTTGAAGAACTTGCAGAGAGAGAGGGCATCTGGCTGGCACAGGGGTAAAGTTTAAAGAACACATTTGGTGGTGTTCGTGTTCCTGTCACTGCATTAGCAACTCCTGGCTGGTTGGAGCGCCTGTTCAGCAGGGAGCGGAACTGAGAGGCACAGCGTGTTCCTCTGCACAAGTTACAGTACACCCCCAGCGAAACTCCTCACTGTCAGGCAGTGTTGATTTCCGTCGACTAAAACTATGACGAAAAATGTTCGTCGACTACCTTTTTCCACTGACTAAATAAAAACTAAGCTATGATGACTAAAACTAAGACTAAATATTTTGACAATTTCGTCGTCAAATAAAAACTAAAATGTTAGGGAGAAACTAGTGAAGAAGAGATCCAGTAGAACTAAGACAAGTTATTTTATGTTTGGTTGCGCTCGGGTGTGATTGGCTATTTTCAGCATGCAACCAAGTGTAAAATCAGCCATTATGACGCCATCAAGGCCCGCCAAAATACATTTTAGTCGACTAAATCAACTGTAGATTTAGTCAACTAAAACTAGACAAAAACTAAAACATTTCAGATGACTAAAATATGACTAAAACAAAATGGATCTTTATTCAAAAGACTAAGACTGAAACTAAATCAAAAGTTGCTGTCAAAATCAACAGTGCTGTTATGTGAAAAGAAGCCATGACTTCATGTGCATCAGAGGAGTATGGAGATATACTCCTTCCCCAGACCAACAGCGGGGATTAGCAGCAGCAGGGACCATGTTATAGTAAGATCATTGTTTCAGGGGATAGGCATAACAACTACATTCAGGAATACTATATTCGTCCTCCATTCAGACAGATTGTATACAGTGCAGCTGATTACATTTAAGATTTAAGCAAGACTGTAGGCAAGGCAAGTTTATTTGTAATAGCACATTTCAACAACAAGGCCTTTCAAAGTGCTTTACATAAAACATTAGCCACTTGAACGCGAGCATCCTTATCCTGGGGGGAACATTTGCCGGAAATAGCAGATCTACAGGCGTTGCTTGTAAATTTGCAATTTTACCTGAAGAGGGGGAAAAGAGCGCACCAAGTACAGTGCCAACTAAGGTCTGTTTTAATAAGTACAGAATGTAGTGGTTAAGCCTTAAGATGCCAAGACAGAGCAAAATAAACACATTAAACAATGTGTTTAATATAGAAATACATAACATTTCTTACCCATATGCTCCATTGCTAATCAACTTGATGGTCTGGAAGTCTTCTTCTTCTGGTGGCTTGAATGCTTTCCCTTTTCCCTGGTCAAATAACCAAAAGAAGAAAACAAACGTTAAAATATGTTATTGTTAACAATGGAAGTAGTTTACTCGTTTAGCTTAAACTTTTGAAAGTTTTGTGGATTATCGGTTGACTTTGGTTCCGGTTGTGTGTGAGTGTGAGTGTGAGTGTGAGTGTGAGTGTGTGTGTGTGTGTGTGTGTGTGTGTGTGTGTGTGTGTGTGTGTGTGTGTGTGTGTGTGTGTGTGTGTGTGTTACCTCTGCTGAGTCGTCATCATAGCTATCATAGCCTTCAAGGCTCACGAGATCTGGAATGAAAACGTGTCGAAAACAACATATTAAAACATTTTCTCACTTTTTCACAGTAAAATGCTTGGCCTTACAACAGCTGCTACAGTGAGATAGAATGTAATTTGCGGTGGCGTAAACATCCTTTGCAAAACCACTGTTCAAATTTTAAAACAGCTAAAGGGCCAAATATGTCAAATAACAGATAAAGAAAAACGAAGGAATGAAACTGGCTTCCCCCTGTTAATTGTTCGAGTCTCTTTCTGCCCTCTGCTTTGCTTTGTATTCCTTCCCTCCCTCTACTCTCTGAGAAATCCTTCAAGTCTAATTCAGTGGCAAAGCTTTATTGGTGTGACATCTATTCTGAGATGCACTGATTACATTTCTACTCTGCTGAAGGAGTGAAAATAGTATAACAAATAATTATCTTTGGAGAGGCGGTGTTTAGCCAGTCACAGCGTGTTCACTTAAAAGCCTCAGTGGATAAAGAACCAGGTGGTGTTGAACCGAGAAATTAGAGGAAACGTCTTGCTTGCTTTTAACGTGACATTACATTGAATAATAGAAACAAAACTGGTATTGTCAACATTATCTTCGGGGAACAAGTAAAACTGTGTGTGTGTGTGTGTGTGTGTGTGTGTGTGTGTGTGTGTGTGTGTGTGTGTGTGTGTGTGTGTGTGTGTGTGTGTGTGTGTGTGTGTGTGTGTGTGTGTGTGTGTGTGTGTGTGTGTGTGTGTGTGTGTGTGTGTGAGAGCTGTTTATAAGCTGTTTATAAATTATAGTTCTGCTGTCAGCAGAACTATAATTTCTTCCTGAATACTGAGAGAAAAAACTGCAGTGGTTTATCGTGAATAGTCATTCCATGCCATTTAGCCCATCACCTAATGAACAGCTCTGGATGGATTAGAGTGGGGGAGGAGTTGAGCACATGTGAATTAGTGCCATCTGAGACATGATGATTAATGAAAGACAGTGATCCCACTGCACAGCCAGACAGTCTGAACTCTAGTCTGTATCTCAATGAATCTGCATTGGTTGCACATCCAACACATCACTAGATACTAGGGGTGTCACAATGTATCCTGCCACAAAACATTGCACTTAAAACATGATGTTTTACAGAGACAAAAGACTGTATCGCAATATTACACATTTATAATAATAATAACAATGATGATGATGATGATAACAATAATAATAATAATAATAATAATAATAATAATAATAATAATAATAATAATAATAATAATAATAAGGGTAATAATAATAATAAGGGTAATAATAATAATAATATTTTATTGATTGATTGATTTTTTTGGTGAAAGTTACATAAGTGGATATGGTGTGTGATATGAAATTAGAGCTTACCACAGACACTTTGAGTTTATTAAATGTATTATCAACTCAGATTCCAACACAGAAAAATGAAGATGATGGGCAATGGACCCTTCGCTAAACTCCACCCCAAAAGTGATTGTCCAATGCCATCTTAGCAACCGTTGTTAGCCTGGCATTGGTCTGGCAAGCTTTCGTCACCTGCCATAGCACACCCCCGCACACACACAATCATTTGTAACATGTGCAAGAATAGGAATACCACGATAACGCAATGGTGACTATGAACCACGTACCCAAACCCGTTGGAGGCTGCTTTTCCCAAGCTGAAATCTGCACTTAAACTGCAAGGCTGAATGGCTGTGTTGTTGAACACATACACAGCTTAACGTCAGGAAAGTTACACGACACGACTCACTCGCCAAGGTGGTGTCAATAATAGGCTACTAATCACCGCAATCGTAACAAAATTCAGAATCACAGCGCTGCCTGTTTCGGTTTCCGCATGTTAAATTAAATTAATTCATTTGTTTGTCTATTTATTAACTGCTACTGCAGTCTTACCCTGCGGTACATGAAAACTCCTGTAACAGTCATGGATCAACTTTAACCTGGTGTTTGCACTTTCTCCATTTACGGTTCGTACATCTATATAAACGTTCAGATTTCAAATATAAAGTGCTTACCCCATGGCCACGGATGTTAGAATTATGCACGGGACTCTCAAAAGTACCCGTATATTCTGTATTGTTCAATAAAAAGCATTTTAATCCGATCAGTGGCCATTGTCTCGTAATGTATCAGAGTGCAATACACCTACAAACCGATAGGGTCGCTCAGTTGAAAGCGCATGGAGAAAATGGCCACCGATCAGATTAAAATGCTTTTTATTGAACAATACGGATGATACGGGTACTTCTGAGAGCCCGTACATAAATGTATCCGTGGCCATGGGATAAGCACTTTATATTTGAAATATGAACGTTTATGTAGATGTACGGGCCATACATGGAGAAAGTGCAAACACCAGGTTGAAGTTCATCCATGACGGTCGTGACAGTCGACCGTCGTGTATCCATGGCTATTACACCCTCTAACATTTCCCATGTTTTTAGTTTATTGAAATAATGTCATGCACATTTGTCCAGTGCATACTGCAGGCCTTGGTGACTAGATTTAGAAGAGATTTTGAAGCTCTTGCTCCTGAAATGATCGATTATTTTTAAGGGGAAAAGCCATCATTTAACATGCAAGTCAATGGGTGAGAAGCAAAGTTTGCCAGCCGCTGCCAGGCCTGGGTGTGACTAACTTCGCACCACCAGTCACAGAGTGGAGTGGGTGGGGCTTAGCGAAGGGTCCATTGACCATATTCACACAGCGGCCATTTTACGTCATATTTGCGAGTTGGGAAGAAATGCCCGGGGTGGCATTATTTCATTAACGTAATAGCAAAATGGCCGCCGTGTGAATATGGTGAATGTTGCTGATAATTTATGCGATTCGATTATATTCCGATTATTGCAATTCACGATGCATTGCGATTCATTTACTTCCATTATCTTTTATTGATAATAAAAACAAATGGAAGAGATGCGTCACTGTCAACTGGAAGGTTATTTGCCAACATAAAAAAAAAATCAATCAACTTTTTTTGTAAAATAATACTGACTTATAACACTTCTCATTATTATGATAACCAACCAAAATCTAGCTGCTGCTCTGTGCAATTAGCAATATGATGATTTTTTTTTTTAAGAAAACATTTAGAAAAAAATAAAAATATTTGTATTTATTTTTTTAATAATCGATTTCTGACATTTGTGAATCTATTCATAATCGTCCATGTCAGCATCGCAATTACTCTATGAATCGATTTTATTTTCCACCCTACTAGATACAGAGCTTTTCTTTGTGTGCAATGCTGTAACACTCCTAATATCATTGAGTGAATTTATGTTTATGACAAAATAGCATATTGTCACACTTCATCACAAGTTATGTTTCCATACATACTTCCATACATAATTTATTAACCACATGAATGAAAACATAGGCGAATATACGGCTCACAGCGCGTTGTGTTGTGACACGTTGTGATGCTTGTATATCGGCAATTCTTTTAGATCGGCTATTTTTGAAAAAAGGTACTGTACAGGCCACTAGAAGACGTGGTCAACTAAGTGATTAAAATGTATTTCTTTCTTATTTCCTCCATCTCTCTTACCCTCTAGCGGGTCCCTGGTCAGTCCCAGCTGGTTGATGATGTAACGAGGGATGTCCGTCTTCATTAGTTGTCCCTCCTTGGCGTGATCTTCTGCTGCCTCCAGGAGATGGTAGAACTCCTCTGGGTTGAACTCCTAACATGGCGACATGAAAGGGAATGAGACAAACAAGCTAATAAATACCTGCATCTAGCCGACTGACCTGGTTGAGCTTGTAAAGTAGAATGGAAGAATTGTATATAGCTGGAGTGAATTTGTCTTACTAAAACAAAATAACTTTCCCCCTCTCTCATTTAACTAGAGGTAGGTCAACAAAAGGTTACAAGCAAAGGATTGATCACACAGAATTGGAATAAAGACTTCCTGGCTGTGTTCAATTATCTACTTCGGTGGTTCTCAAACATTTTCATGTCAAGGACCCCCAAATTGATTTTGTCAAGATCAGCTATTTTCGAATAGTCTAAAAATAAAATGGACCTGTTCTGGAACCCCCTCAATGACCCCTGGTTCCCTGGTCCAACCAGTGACCCTTAATGGTCATACTGACTCACATAACATTGTATGGGCAATCAATTGGCAGGGAACAAGTGACAAAGGCACTTAGAGTATTTCAAACAAAGTCTGACCACGTCTATCAACTTCAATGGACTTTAATCGTGGTTCACTGATTAGCACTGTCACTTCACAGCAAGAAGCTGTGGGTTTGAACCCGACTGGGGCCTTTCTGTGTAGAGTTTCTACGTTCTTCCCATGTTCATGTGAGTTTCCTCCCACACCAAAAGACATGAATGTTAGTGACATACTGGCATTGGCTTATACTGTAGCTGGAGTTGCTGGTCCCGTGGCACTGACCAGTGGCTGCTCACTGCTCGTAATAGTTAGCATGGTTTAAATGCAGGGGACAAATTGTGGGTAGAAAAATGTACTTGGTAACTAAATGAAACACACAAACATACTGTCACATAACATCATGGAATCCAACTAATCCCATCATGTTTAATCATAAAAACATATTTCATCTTTCCCTACCATGAGGGCATAGGCTTAATCCACTATACTGTAGCTATGGGGTTGCAACGTAAACACCATCACTGCTAACACAGCTAACTTTAAATTGATCCCCTGAAAACATCATTCTGCCTGATGAAGCTGCCCTTTAGTGCTGTCCTGTGGGTTTCTATTTCATTGCTGTTGCTAGTGAGGTGGAGGGGAATAACATTTTGATTAGAAAGCAGAGCCCCAAGCAGCCAGGGTCATTTTCTTCCTACACGTTTACTCTCTTGTATCTGCTAGCCTAGACCAGGGAAGAAATGAGCCTGAGAGAGGGAGAGAGAGAGAGAGAGAGAGAGAGTGAGAGAGAGAGAGAGAGACAGACACACAGAGAGACAAAGAGACAGACAGACAGACAGACAGACAGACAGACAGACAGACAGACAGACAGACAGACAGACAGACAGACAGACAGACAGACAGGCAGACAGACAGACAGACAGACAGAGAGGGGGGTGGATGAGAGGCAGAGGGAGATACGAGAGAGAGAGGGAGAGAGAAAGAGAGACGAGAGAGGAAGAGACAGAAAGAGAGATATTTATAGAGAGAATACAGAGGTGAAATAACCTTCCCTCTCTGATAACGTGCTCTGCTCTTGGATTATATTCCTCTGCTACCGGCCTCCAGACCATGTCTCAGACCAAATCAGACATGCAAACCCACCTGAATGCTAAGTAAAGTCCTTATAGACTTCACACAGCATGATGTGTTTGTTTTCTCTATAGTCCTCTGTAACGGTGCAACATTTAATCAAACTAATCCATGTAATCGATTACGAAAAATTAACGTTAATCGATCATATAAAAAAAAAACGATTAATAATCGGTACCTATTTTGGCTATGTCATTATGGGCAGAAATTTTCTAAAACTTTCCAAAATAGTGGAAGTAGATCAGCTATTTTTGCACAACACCGTTGAGCGACAAAGTATAAAATAGGCTTATGTTGGTAACCGATTCGTTGGTAACCGATTCGTTGAAGTATACCGTATATAACCTTCGATAAATCGAAAAAGCAATCGCTAGAATAATCGCTAAGTTAGTTGTAGCCCTAGTCCTCTGAAACCTATAGTACCATGAAGATGTAAAGTCCCCTCTACATTCTGCCTGACCCTATCAACCTCTCCGCCTGGTCGCCGTGGCAACTGAAAGACGAGCAGGCGAGTAGGGGGCGGGGTCGTGTTGGTGACAGACAGACCATCAATCAGCAGTGGTGGAATAAGTACTCTGATTTTTGAAGTAAAAGTAGCAATACTACAATATAGAAAAATACTCTGTTACAAGTAAAAGTCTTGTATTACATTTTTTTTTACCATTTCAGAATTTGTTTCAGATTTCAGATTGTTACATAACGTAACAATTATTAAAAGACAGAAATAAGTGCAGCTGAGAAAGGAAACCCTGGTTCTCACCTAAAATAAATAAGTAAGTAAACAGTAAGTTGAACATAGTAATCAAACATAAGACACGACAAACGACAACAGCTCTATTTCATATTTAGGCTGTTCGAAAATAGACGATCTACAAGCTCACAACGCTTGTAGATCTGCTACTGTAGAAACATATAGAAGATTTCTGATTAATTATAAAATATGCAAATGTAACTAAAGCTGTCAAATAAATGTAGTAGCCTGGCATGGACAGACTAATATCACTGCCCAGGGCTATCTCATTTTTAGCTCTGGCAGATTTGTCTGGTTTCCAGGCTATAAATGTAGTCAAGGAAAAAGTGCATTTGCCTCTGCGATGTACGTAGCGGAGTAGAGGTAAAAAAAAAAAAGTATAAATAAATGGCAAACTAAAAGTACCTTGAAATTGTACTTAAGTACAGTACTTGGAGTAAATATACTTAGTTACTTTACATCACTGTCAATCAGGGAGTGTAAACTCAGGTATAGGCCAAGCCTCCCCATGTATGGAGAGAAGCTATTACCACTAAGTGAGCGGCAGTGAGTTATGTACGCATCAACACAGCAAGGACACACAACTGCATCTCCCGAGTGGCTTGATGTACTGCCGTGCAGACTGACAAGTAGTGTTGGAGAGAGGAATCCTTCACTGCTACATGTTTACTTGGGGAAAATGTCCTGCATATATTTCACCTCAGCGGAAAAGCGCACAGTAGTTATGTGGAGAAGATGGATTCAAATGTCACGGCTTCAAAGATTCCACAACCTATGTTTCGTATGCGGTGCAGTACAGTATACTGCATCTGTTATGCATCCCATACAGGATGCTGTCATACTATATATAGACAAGCATGGCAGTATTACAAATGCGTAGATCTGAAAACACTGGTTGTTAGCAGCCATTCTGAAATGTGAAGCTCCTACCATTTGTGTTAAGCTCCTACCATTCGTGTTAAGCTCCTACCATTCGTGTTAAGCTCCTACCATTCGTGTTAAGCTCCTACCATTCGTGTTAAGCTCCTACCATTCGTGCGCCAATAACAAACTCTGTTTCATCGTAACATAGATCTTTTCCTCTTGACATCTTGATTTATATATTCCACAGATATCATGCAGTACACCTGTATGGAATCACATGCAACTATCTTTTCATTTACTACATCTGTAGTTTGTGTGCAGTCATTTCCCTATACAGGCCAATTCTATACCCTAAACAAAAGTTTGAAATCCACTGGTCTAACACACTGTTTCTCAACGTGTGGTTTGAGGGTGCCCCCAGGTAAATGAGTGATAGCAAGGAATGAAATGGACCCTTACAGGTCTGTAACTCCACTTATTACTCTTATGATCCTTTTTGAGAGCAATAACAATTTGAGCAGGAAGGCTCAATTCAGCACAGCAGCAGCCTCAGTTGGAGTATGGAATCTAATTTCACCCCTGCAACCTCCACCCACACCACCACGTCCTCCACCTCTAGCTCTGTGAAACCTCCTTGAGGGAGGGGGAGCAGTACTTGTACCCAGAAGATGAAGAGGACTATAATCATCCAGGCTGGCAAGGGCTTTGTAAAAAAAAAAGGCCTTTTCACTTTATTCAATAAATGGCCATTTAATTCCTCCATGTCTGTGTTGTGTCTCTCTGATTAAATTTGGAGCTTGTGTCTCAGACAGCGTTTTATGCCTGATTTATACTTAGTTGTGCACGGGTGTTCTCGCACCGAAAATAGCTGATCTACACAGGCAACTATATATAAACCAAGCCTTAATCTTTCACTGCTACATGTTTACTTGGGGAAAATGTCCTGCATATATTTCACCTCAGCAGAAAAACGCACAGTAGATGAAGATCGATTCAAATGAGGCTGCAACTATCAATTATTTTCATAGAGATTATTCTATTGAATTGGGTGGCGCAGTGGTAAGGTGCCTGCCCACCACCACGGAGGTTGTGGGTTCAAATCCACCGTGGTGCATTCGGCTTTGTCAAGCCTCTACACGGAACACAATTGGCCAGTGTTCGGGGGAGGGAAGCCGGTCGGGGCAGGTGATAATTTGACTGTTTCACTGCATGTAATCCTACGGGCTGAGGAGTCATGTCAGCAGGGAGTGTTGGGCGTGAGGAGTAGGACGAAGGCACTACATCCTCCCGGTGCGGGCTCCTCACTGGCAGGTGAGTCAGTAGGATATATAACAGCAGTGACAACACAGAAATGTGTGTGGGGAGGAATCAATTGGCAGAACAACTAAATTGGGGAGAAAAAGCGTTAAAAACAAAAAGTTTATTCTATTGATAACTTTTTTGATTAATCGAATGATCGAGAAGCGCGTTTTCAACTTTCAACAACGATGATTAGTCTGATTAACCACTTAAGACCTATTTTAAATTTCGGCGCACAACAGTATCGTGAAAGAAATTACGATTATTTGTTTTTAAATCGATAACGTTGATTAGTTTGATTATGTGTAATCCTACTTTCAAAATCCCAGCAGGGAGGGATGGAACTCACCAAGCACTCTAGCAGCCTGGCTGGGCGAGATATGATGATGAACAGCTTCTTCACCAGCTCAGTGACGAAGGTGAGCTCTGAGCTCTCTGAGCGCTCATGGGCCTGTGAGAGAGGGAGAGAGAGAGAGAGAGAGAGAGAGAGAGAGAGAGAGAGAGAGAGAGAGAGAGAGAGAGAGAGAGAGAGAGAGAGACAAAACTAATGTCACTGCCAGTCAAGGAATGAGTGGTGTGGAATTTAACTGGAAGACGTTTTCATTATTATGCTGGTGTGTGTGTGTGCGTGCGTGCGTGCGTGCGTGCGTGGTTTGTGCCACGCTGTTCTGGCTTAGATCAAAGGAATAAACTTAGTATACTTTAACCACACCATACAGTATATACTTTGGGAGTCCCCTAGGGTTCTATACTAAGTCCCCTCCATTTTTTCCCCTACACCAAATATGGGCTTAAGTGGCTTTCGAATCAGTTAATTTGTATACAAAAATAATTTAAAGGTTGTAAAAACAAGAGCTTTAAGATCTGATCAATTGAAAAAAAATCGCTAGAATAATCGCGAAGAAAATAATCGATAGTCTACATACGTATGTATACGTATGTATGTGTGCTTGTGTGGGTTTCTTATTAGACGTATGCTGGATCACATTCCTTCATACTGTACATGGAGGAGTGTGAATCCCAATATGCGTTCGTCACGGCTCACTTCGTGCAGCAGTTTCTCCAGGTTCTCCTGCAGCTCCAGGAAGTAGACGGAGGTGATGAGGCCCTCGCGCGATTTGGTCAGGCAGTCCCGGGACAGCTCGGCTATCTGATGGTGGATGAAGCTGAGGACGCCGTCGCCCAAGGGCATCACACTCTCTGGGGTGTAGCTGTGGATGAACTCTGCCAGCCTCTCCTCCATCTGCGCCGTGGCCTAGACCAGGATCAAATGGTGGTTAATGGACTAATCCTGTCCCGTGATGTTTTCCATGTCAGAAGGATCCAGACATTTCAGTGGCATCACATTACAGATTTCCTCTCTATATCAAATAACGGATTTCACCAGTTAAAAGTGCTGTAAATGATATTTCTTTGTTGAAATAAGTGTTCAATAGATAGTAGAATAAATATCCCCATAGCAATCATTGCTATAGAGTATTTGTTCTGTAACACGGGTCTCCCCATCTCTACAGCCCTTTAGCAAACAGAAAATAAATGTTCAGGTACAGTAGGTACTGTAGGTACACCAATTTCATCCAATCAGGAAAGGCAACTCATACAGAATACAGGATAAACAAGTGAAATTGGAAGTGATGATATAAATAAATTAGCAGACAAAATGGAACTGGAACACAAACTGATAAATTATCTTTGTGGGGTTCTCTCTCCTGATTGGATGAAATGCGTAACCACCTGAAAAGGTGGGTTACAAACACTATAGAAATGACTACTATCAGAATATAGATATTTACCTTTTAACAATAAAAAAAACCTTTAAGCCAGAGTTATATTTGCACATTGTGTCTCACACTGAAAATAGATGATCTACAAGCAACTCATTTAGTATAAACTAGGCGTTAATCTTCACCATATGGCCGATGCTGACATATTTGGAAGATATGGACTGAATTTGTCCTTTGTCTATATTTCATTTGAATAAAACATTGGTCTTGAAATAACAGCACCCGAAAAAAATCTCGAGTGTTGCCTCAGCCATCTGTAAATTTGTAAAATGTTGTCAAATATGTGTTTTCGTGTGACACAGGCCTGCTGACAAGCAATCAATATGAGTGCTGCAATGCACACCGGCCCTGCAGAATAAAACGTGCACTGTGACATTATCAGAAATCTTTATCCGTGGAGTTTTTGTTCTGTTTGTCTGCAAGTGTTTGCCTAGCTGCTTTGTACCACAACTACACAGTAAGATCCTGTGAAAATGGAACCAATTGGACCCATAACTCCAAAGAGAGTACAAATGGCAGGGGTCCATTTGGTTCCATTTCTAAACTCTACTGAGTTAAATGAACACTGAGGATTTTACTGTGTAGTGTGCAGTAGTACAAGTCTCTATTATTGGCGAGACATGTTGTCTGGGAGAAAGTACAAGGCTCAGTGCTCTGTTTATAGAGCCATTTTGGGGTCTGCTGTAGCAAATCATTCTCATTGTGATGCTGCATCTCCATTTGCAGTGCTGGGAGCAGTCTTGTGTGAGGAATCTGGGGTTAGCAGTAGTGTTTCACAATGCCTTAACGTGATAGGATACATAGTATTGTTGTCAGTAGTTATGTGTGTGTGTGTGTGTGTGTGTGTGTGTGTGTGTGTGTGTGTGTGTGTGTGTGTGTGTGTGTGTGTGTGTGTGTGTGTGTGTGTGTGTGTGTGTGTGTGTGCATAATGTATGTATAATAGTTGTGTAATTACTCTATACATATAGTGTGTGTGTGCATAATGTATGTATAATAGTTGTGTAATTACTCTATACATATAGTGTGTTTGTACACGTCACACTGACCTTAGGGAAGCGCTCCTTGTAGACATGATTCATCATCACTATTTCATTGTCATAGCAGGAGGGAGAGCGCCCCGGGCTAAAGAGAGGGAAAACATGAAGTATGTTACAAAAAAGTAAGACTGATGAATAAAAAATGATGAATTAAATTGTAGAGTGTAGACTTGTTGAAAAAGACAGTTAGGCGGCAGGGGGAGAGAGAGAGACAAAGAGATTGAAATGAGAGTCAATTTTGCATTCTTCACTTGGTTGCAGGGATAAATAATACACAGCAGCCCCACCATCCTAACTATTACACCTGCACACCTGTACACACACACACACACACACACACACACACACACACACACACACACACACACACACACACACACACACACACACACACACACACACACACACACACACACACACACACACACACACACACACACACACACACACACACACACACACACACACACACGCGCAAACGATTCCCAGATACACAGACTTTAATCAATCATTCCACAAACCTAGACACCGGAAGGAAAAAAAAGAAAAAACATTCTGAGCAGAAAAACATTACATTTAAATACAGATATTTTATATAACAGAGCGAATACAACCGCTACTAAGCTGTCTTGGTTTGATTCCATCAAAGAACAGAATAATGTGTGACGTGTTGTGGGCTTGTAGATATTTTCACAATTTCTTTAAATAGGGCATGAGTTATTACTTCATAATGTATTTTTGTAAGTTTGGGTCCGGGGAGACACATTTCTCTTTTGGGTCTCGAGCTGAAAAAGTTTGGGAACCACTGCTGTAAGGGAATACTTTCTGGGCCAGCACATTCTTTACCTTCAGTTGTAGGACCAAATTCTCCTTAACAGCATCAACCCTAGTGTCCCTATTCTGTGAAAATAGCAGATCTACAAGCTCACAACGCGTCGCATTGCGAAGATATTTGGTGCAGAGGGAAAAATTTAGGGGACCCCATCAACAAAGTATATCGTCGGTGTGCAGGACCAACCAGCTAACTCCATTTTCAGCTTTTTTTTCTTTTTCATAAATCAACGCTATTGAACACCCTTTACGTCTGTGTAAAAAACAACAACATCTGAACCAATGAAAAGTATTAAAAAGCGCCTCTGACGAAACATCCCAACTCCATTGGATCCTCAAACTGTCCGTCGACGGCACGCAACTCCCCCCTCTCCTCTCCTGCTGCCTTTGAACAGCACAGAGCAGAGCGCGCTGGCTGCGCAGTGAGAGAGGAGGAGTACCACGTAAACAAACTAAACGGCAGGGTTTTTCTCCCCGTGGTCTGTTAAAACTATGCAGTTTACCTGTTTATCAAACTTAGCACTGACACTAATGTTATGAAAACAAGTAATTATATTTCTAAAATCTATCAAGTGTTTAATGAGGAGAGCAATGTGAGAAGAAGAAAGGAGTTCATAGCATTTCTGTCGCGCTAGTTCTACTCAAACTCCAACTCTGTGAACCCCTCTTTGCAGAAGTTATTGTAATATTTAAAGTCCTGTTTATTATTGTAGGCCTATATAATAAGTGTCATGAAGCATCAGGGCATTAATTCACACGTTGTGATGCATTGTGAGCTTGGAGATCCATTGTTAGCTTTTGGGAATTAAGACCCATTTGAAACCTCTCCCTCAGCAGCGGAGCTATTGTCAGCTGTTCGGACTCTAACTCCATTTGAGCTGGATTTGTGTTCGTACGAAACTCCTAACTCCACTTGCGCTGGATTTGGGTAAAGTGGTGATAATATAATGACACATGCAAGTATTTGACAATATATAAAGTCACTATACCAACTTTGATGAGGCAGTATTGCTTTGTTTTAAAAAATATAAGGTTTTCTTCATTTCCTGAAAAATGTATATTTTGTTTTTTCATTTCCTGAACAATGAGCGTTTTGGAGTTAGCAGGTTGCTGCTGGACAGCAGTGATATGGGGTTTAAGTGGTTAAGTGAAGGCCGTACACTCGGGGGCCATCTTGGAAAGAGACCTGTGCAGCAAGTTCTGCCTACAAGACAAGAATCCTATTCTCTTTGAATGGGGAGTCATCTAACTCTCATTTGGTGTACCAATAATCATTTACATTTTATCTAGGAACAATGGTGAATTCTATACAACATGGTGTGTCAAAATATGTTCCAAAGGACACTGTTATCACTTTTTTCCACTGATGCTTGTCCGCATGTGCCATTCACTGCCTCATGAAATGATGAGATGTGAATGTCTTCAGCATTTCAAGTTTTCCTTTTCTATTCTATTGTATAGTATTGTCAAAGTTTATTGTATTTGTACTGCGTTATGTGATCTATCTATACTATAGTATTGCATAGTTATTCTCTTCGTATTGCATTGTTGAACAACTAGAGGGTCGCGCCCCTCCCCCCTAGCCGCTGCGCGGTGCTTTGTGTTTGTTGGTCTCTATAATATATAAAGCCATAATAGGAGATGTTCCCAATGGAGCTATGCCCAAATATGGAGTGTGTTGTCTGACCTCACTTGGGTCTCGTTGGGCGGTTATATAAAGCCATAATAGGAGATGTTCCCAATGGAGCTATGCCCAAATATGGAGTGTGTTGTCTGACCTCACTTGGGTCTCGTTGGGCGGTGGTCGGCGATGACGCTAAGGAACAACATGGCCGACTGTAATGTTGTGAGTTTGTGTTGGCCGCAATTAATTATGCTGCGAGGGGGCAGATGTGTGCTGAGCAGTATGAAGTGGCCTACAGACTGCGCGTAGTAATTCTGCACGTTGTGGCGTGTCTTGTTAGTGACATTGATATGTTGTTTTTGTGTTTAGTCCCACACAGTGGCAGGTTTTTTTTTGGGGGTTTTGGGTTTAGAAATGTATATATATACTAGAGGGTCGGGGCGCTGCGCGCCCCTCCCCCCTAGCCGCTGCGCGGTGCTTTGTGTTTGTTGGTCTCTATAATATATAAAGCCATAATAGGAGATGTTCCCAATGGAGCTACAGTATGCCCAAATATGGAGTGTGTTGTCTGACCTCACTTGGGTCTCGTTGGGCGGTTATATAAAGCCATAATAGGAGATGTTCCCAATGGAGCTATGCCCAAATATGGAGTGTGTTGTCTGACCTCACTTGGGTCTCGTTGGGCGGTGGTCGGCGATGACGCTAAGGAACAACATGGCCGACTGTAATGTTGTGAGTTTGTGTTGGCCGCAATTAATTATGCTGCGAGGGGGCAGATGTGTGCTGAGCAGTATGAAGTGGCCTACAGACTGCGCGTAGTAATTCTGCACGTTGTGGCGTGTCTTCGGGCTACGCGGCCCGAACGTCTAGCGTGACACGTCGTTCACTTTGCAGTGCCACCTTACAGGCACCTCACAGTGTGAGAGAGAGTTTTGTGCTCTCCTAAATCCACGGCAGGCTTTGAAAGTACCCACTTCAGAAAGAGGTGACGTGCATCACCTGATGTCAGATTACGTCACACTGGCCACATACAACGTTCGTACATACTGACAACCGACATGGCGCAGGATTCAAATTGTATATATAGATAGATAGATAGATAGATGTTTATGGACAGAGAGACATGCCTATAAGGCAATGAGTATACAGAGGTAGATGACTGTGATGAATGTCTGTGACTACCTCAACCTGCTTAGTGTATAGACATGTGTCACTATATTATGCACGGTTTGTGTCGTTTTTGTATGTTGTTCTTTGTGTTATTTGTACTGCAGCTTTTAGCCCATGACTGCAAGACAAATTTGTCCTATGGGAGACAAATAAAAGTGAACCTTGAACCTTATATAGATTGCAGTCTCCTCCATATTGTGCTGTCTCTGGTATAATAGGAAATGTCGAATAGTGGGCTGAAGTGAGCTGATTATAGTACTCAGTAACTCACTATAACAGGCAAGAATATAATGTAGGCCAGCTCATGCTTATGTGCTCAATGTGAAAAGTGAATATTAACGAGCACAGAGTGTGCAGTAGGCAGCCAGTAAGGGTGTGCAGCATCAAAAAGGGGTGCCTATGATAGGGTGACTGTAATAAGCAGTGTAGGAGGGACTTTATGGAGAGCAGAGTGCCCCAGAGATATTTGCTAATGGAGAAACAGTTGCACTCTGGAGACACAAGCACTGAAGGGTAGAGGGTACTGATTATGATACTGAATGTGTCTCAGAGGCATGGGAGACGAACACACACACACACACACACACACACACACACACACACACACACACACACACACACACACACACACACACACACACACACGTGCACATGCACATGCACACACGCAAGGATGGCAAGGGTGACTTGTAGTCTCTAACAAACCACCCAACATGGGGTAGATTTATACAAACACATTCTGATTTGTAATTATTTCTGACATCCAGGCCCAAATCGCTGGGTACCGTAACTGGTTTCCTCTATTTAGAAATATGGAAATAGATTATTGTTTGTTACAAAAGGTTGAAATTCAAAATGTCTGCTCTTGTTTACATATTTCACACATATTTTTAAGAACTTACTTAAAAACTATTTCTACTTTCTCTTGTATAAACATACTTGGCAAAAAAAACGAATTCAGATTGTGATACATGAAGGATCTAACGAAGAACTGAAATTAATACTAATGTCACACGACCCTTTCAAATATGAAGTATTTTCCACTGATAAAAAGGCATGGTTTTATGACTTAATGACTAGCTACTGTAGATGTAAGGTAGAGCAATGTTTCTCAAAAATGTCTCAAGATTTGCCAATATTTTTCAAAAATAGCAGATCTACAAGCTCACAATACCTCACAACACAAAACTCTGTGATTTTCAAATAGTCAAAAAAATAATTTGTTCCTCATTTTTGCTGGGGACCCGCTGGAACCCCCTCAAGGATCCCTGGGGGTCCCTGAACCCCACTTTGAAAACTAGAGAGGTAGAGGATCTGAGAGGGCAACCATGCACTGTCCTCCCCTCAGGCTGTTTTTTTCGCTCCTGACACCATGTGCCCTCTGACCTGAGACTCCGAGAGCGAGGGCGGACGTGGGGCGAGCGGCGGCCCCCGTCATCATCAGTGATGCTCTCGGTGCTGCCGAAGTGCTTGGACAGGAAGTGGAGCTCGTCCATGGTTGGCTGGAAGGGCAGCTGATGCAGTCTCTCCTGAGAGGAGCTGGATGACTGAGGAGAGAAGTAGAAGGGCGAAGGGGGTGGGAAGAAAGGATAGGGAAGCAGGAAAGGGACGGAAGTGAAGGAAGGAGGTGGCGGAAGACATTGTGCAAGAGAGCACAAGAAAGAAGGATAAAGGGACAGAGGGGAAAAAAGAGAGAGGAAGGGGGGGCAAGACAGAAAGGGTTAGATTCAGATATAGAACGAGATTACGTATGTAAAAAAAAAAAAGAAAATAATAACTGGGCTAAAATTCAGTTCAATTGTCAGTTAGTCTTGTGTTGTTCCACAAAACCAATAAAATAAAAAATATGAGATGGAAAGGAGATAGAAGTGTGGAAAAACTACACAGTGCTTTCCGAGAAGAGAAGAGAAGAGAAGAGAAGAGAAGAGAAGAGAAGAGAAGAGAAGAGAAGAGAAGAGAAGAGAAGAGAAGAGAAGAGAAGAGAAGAGAAGAGAAGAGAAGAGAAGAGAAGAGAAGAGAAGAGAAGAGAAGAGAAGAGAAGAGAAGAAGATACCAGGTTTCATGGAAAGGTTTGCTTTCTTCATCTCTTGGCTGTGGTCCCCCAGGGCTCTATACTTGGCTCCCTCCTTTTTTCACTCTATCTCACGAGATCCCTTGGCTCTGTCATCTCTACTCACAAAGCTCTCCTATCACTGTCAACTGTTCTCCTTCCCTCCTCTCTGTCACACAGGTTGAAGAGCGCATCGCTGCATGCCTGGCTAACATCTCACAGTGGATTTCTTCCCACCACTCCCCAAGTTCAATACAGACAAAACTGAACTACTCTCCTTCTGTGGAAAGTCATGACTCCTGAAGGATCCTTCCATTTCCATCGATAACACCGTGGTGGTTCCAGTTCCTACTGCCAAGGAACTGGGAGAGGTCCTGGACAGTCAGCTGTCCTTTTCATGTACAGAAACAACTACATGAATTTAATTTTACTTCCCAACATGGCAGTACACACTGCAGTGATCACACAATCCTGTAGGTTTGCACTGTATAGCATCAGACCCTTCCAGCCCAGCTCCTTATCCAAACCTCTGCAACTCCCTTTTGATGGTCTATACCAATATTCAACCCACCTAAATGTTCATGTTTTCACCCTTCTGTGTTCTCTTCACTGGTTATAGCCAAGCCCCCAGAACCCAGTGGTTTCATTGAAGCGGAATGGACATGCTGGCCATTTGAGGTACTGCAGCGTGGGCCACTGTCACGAACGAGCGAAAATGGTTTCGACCAATGGGCTCGACTCACGAGCGTGCGCACGAGCTTGTGCACGGGGCTACGCGCTTCTGTGACGCAAAAAGCGACAGAAGTGACAGAAGTGACGCACAGAAGCCCCAAATAGGCCTCGCCCACCACATTTCACAACCCCGGAAGAAGGGGTGATTTCGGCCCATGCGCTGTGTGAGCAACTCAATGCAAGTGGATGGGAGGGGATATCCGGTGCCCTCTCTATTATTTTTAGCTTACCTTTAGGTATAGAGCGGATATTAGCCCTCTATACTTGGCTTTTGCGTCAACGTTCTGATTGGTCAGGCTCGCCAAGGTTCTGATTGGTCAGGTCCGTCAACGTTCTGATTGGTCAGGCTCGTCAACGTTCTGATTGGTCGGGTCCGTCAACGTTCTGATTGGTCAGGCTCGCCAAGGTTCTGATTGGTCAGGTCCGTCAACGTTCTGACTGGTCAGGCTCGCCAAGGTTCTGATTGGTCAGGTCCGTCAACGTTCTGATTGGTCAGGCTCGTCAACGTTCTGATTGGTCAGGCTCGCCAAGGTTCTGATTGGTCAGGTCCGTCAACGTTCTGATTGGTCAGGCTCGTCAACGTTCTGATTGGTCAGGTCCGTCAACGTTCTGATTGGTCACTATTCATGACATCACTATGTTACTATTCATGACATCAATATTATATCATGAATACAAAATTAGATGGTTTATATAAACTGTAAAAGTCCGGAACATAAACACTCTGGGTACGGCTTATAAATTGTATAGATTATTTCATAACACCTACATATCTTTCTGGTACCACATTTATACACACGCACACACAAAGTTAATTTTTTAGGTACCCACTCTATCATCTATGACAGATCAGTTTTTGCCACTTACCTTGGAATGCATTTGGTGATTCGCTTCCAATGGCACTATTTAGTGCCACTGGAAGCCTTGAAATAAATTTACAGAGATTTAATATTGTTTCTCTAGTAGAAACACATATCTATGACAAAATATATCAAAGGCGCCGCTACCTTCACACAGGTGTGATTTTTTAACTCTATGGTTATAGCCTACAAGGCAACCAAGGGCATGTCACCCCTTTAACTTCAAGACATGATACACCCCTAGAAACTCTTCCCGCACACTCAAATCAGCTAACACAGGACACATGCTTGTTAAACTATGCAGATGTATGTTGGTTTATGTTGGTTCCTTGCTCACGTTATGTATTTTATTTAAATAGACATATACCACTTGCTAGTCCACAAATGCTAAGAATGTTATTTAGATGTACATGTTGTTTAGACAGATGTTAGGTTTGATGTTTACCTGGTATGCTAGATACTGGCATACTATTAAGAGAATAATATGTAAGGTGTCTGTAAAGAAAATGTAGTGGGTGGAAAGGAGAGAAACAATGAACAAGAGATTTAGAAACAGAAGAAAAGATAGAGAAACAAAGCAAAGAAATACAGCTATGGGCTACAGAACTAAAAGGGAAAGACTGCAGGCTATGTCATATACTTTTGCTGCAACAAGTAGTTTAGTTGCTGCGAACAAAAAAGATGACTCCATGCTAAAGTGTGTGTGTGTGTGTGTGTGTGTGTGTGTGTGTGTGTGTGTGTGTGTGTGTGTGTGTGTGTGTGTGTGTGTGTGTGTGTGTGTGTGTGTGTGTGTGTGTGTGTGTGTGTGTGTGTGTGTGTGTGTGTGTGTTGCCGTGGGCAGGTTTATGGCTGTGCTTTTAAACAAGACTTTTCTTCAGCGCAGCAGGGAGAAGAAAGAAACCAGCCCAGATCAATGAAAATGTCATCCCAAGGGGAGGCACCGGGGCTGGCCTACAGTACGCCACACAATATTTCTGCAATGAAATCCACTGGCGGTCACAGCCACTCCAAAATGCCACAAATGCACTGAACATGACTGTTGCGAAAGCATTGATTCCAGTCCACAGCATCAATTAAACACTTCAAGAAAAGAGGGAGGGGAAGTGGGAGAGAGCTGGAGAGAAAGAAAGCAGAGAGAGATGTTCACTGAGCGTCCGTGTGTTTACTGAGGAGGATTTGCCTTCATCGCCAAAATATGTCACTGGATTGTCACTTAGTTCAAGCACAGCCTGCTATTTTCTGTTCTTGTTAAGTTTTCTGTCAATTCTCTTGCCTTTCACCTATTTGTGTCTCTCCATTTTCACAGCACCGCCCTGCCTCACAACCTTGATGCAACTTTTTCGTTTTTTTTGCATAAATTTCTCCCACATGATGCAACCCTCCCCCTCCCCTTCCTCCACCCTGCTCCTCCTTTCATCTGTTCTGCCTCACATGCAACGGTCCTGCCGTAACTAATCATGCAAGTAATGAACCGTGGAAGAGCTGAGAGAGCACTGACAGTGAGGGGGAGCACAGGAGAAAAAGGGAAAGAAGAGGACAGTGTCTTCAAATACTTTGTCAAAAATAGCTGATCTAGATCAGCTATTTTCAAATAGCCGAAGTATAAAAACAGGGCTTAAGTGGTTAATACATGTTAAGTATTAATAATCTAAGTCTGCAAATTAACTAGTAACTAAAGCTGATATATAATTGTAGTGGAGTCAAAAGTACAATATTTGCCTCTGATATGTAGTGGAACAGATGTTCACATAATATATATCTTTTTAAATGCTCAAGTAAAGTAAATGTACCTCTATATTGGACTTAAGTACAGTACTTGAGTAAATACTTTCCATCGCTGGAAGAAGAAGAAGAGAGAGGGAGATAGTTTAGAGCTGTCTGCTGTTTTGCTCCTACAGAACACACTTCAAATAAACCCTGTGGTTTTGTCCTCCTCCGCTCAGCTCTGTATTTGTCTGTGTTCTACGCTCTAATCCCTTGCTTCTATCATCCATCTCTGTCCCTCTCTGGGTAGACAGTGATGGAGGGAGGAATAGATAAGAGATTGTGACTGCAGGGCAGCGTTGCAAATTGGTTACACAGCTTCTCTATTACCCACTCCCTCTGCGTTTTCTGCTTCAGAAAGGCCAAGTCATCAGCTGCAGATAAGAGAATATCTTAGCAACCAACTGGTTATTTTTAGTTCTGTTTTCCATGGGATAGATTAAGAAGCACTGGGGTGCTTTAACTAATTCCACTGAGACTTGTATAGCACAAAGTAAAAAGAACAAAGAACAGAATGAGTGCGAGTGCGTGCGTGTGTGGGTGTGTACAAACAATTCATGTGTGCATCACATTTTGCAGCTAGTGTGCCATGTAATCATTTCAAAGCAGAATAAAACAAGTAGTAGTAGAACATCTAACTTTACATCACATGTTAATATTAACTCTAATAGCAGTGCATACTAATTCTACACATGGTAATATATGCACATTGTTCCATAAAATGAAATGCATATTCATGTACAGGATAGTATGAAGCAATGAATGACAAATCAAAAATATCTCAAATTAAATTTGGTGTTTCATCCTCATGACTAATGCAACTACTGCAGATTTAGTAACTAGATTCATGAGGGAAGATGAAAGCCTATTCCAGATTTCAACACTTACTTATCTCCCTTCCCATAAGAATAATTAATGAATTAACAGATAAGGATGTGCTTTCAACATACACTAATGAGTTTTCACTTGTCACACGCTGGTGAAGAATGGTGAGTGAAGTTATCTTTGAAATGAATGTTCTGTCCATGCAAAAGCCTGCTACAGACACATTTTGATGTGAGGATTAAGCTCCCAACGCGTTGCACGGTGACGCGCTGTGAGCTTGTAAATCGACTATTATAAGTATAAGATAGGCATTAGCGTGCAATAATTTCATGTACAGAAACAATTACATGAACTTAATTTTACTTCCCAACATGTTAGTAGCTAATGTATTACTAATAGAAAAGAGATGCATGATGGATGATGTCACCTTGAAGGATACCACTATAGACTAAGTTTGACCATTGAGCTAATAGAGCCTGCCTGCTTGCTCAGGGGATAAATTGAATCTTGACCATCAGGTCATGACAATTCTTGTCAGATCCTGTGTCTAGGTGAGACATGACCTTTGACACGATCTAAATGTTTCAATAGAAGAGCAGGGAGACAAAATACAACCACCCCAATTGAATAAGTTATATTGTATTGCGTCTTTACTTTTAGTCTGTGAATTTGGTCAGAACTGTCAGCACAGCAAGCAGCGATTGCTGCATTACAGTATGTTTATTGAGACTAGGATGTCTATATGACGGTGAGTCAACTGCCTTTATGAAGTATTGTGTGTATATGCAATAACCAATAATAATACAATAACCTTGGTGCACTACACATGTAATATATAAACACACCTACCGTTGAACTAGGGGTGTTGGTGCCATATCCAGAAGAAGGCAGAGAGGCCAAGGACCATCTCCGACCATCAGCCCTGAAAAAGGAAAGGAAATAAAGAAAAGAGGGTGAAACTTTTATTACATGACCTGAAGGTTATTCCTCTCTATCACTTTCAGCAGTGAGAACTCCTATTTCAGTCTCTATTACAGACTCTCGTGGTAACAGAAACAGTGGCTGCACAGAAGCAATTCCACTTCTTCACTTCCTTTCAATCAAGGCAATTACGCCTTCACTCCTCTTATCTCCTGTCTTTCCTCGGGGCATCTCCAGACATCCCTGTCTGTGGCAGAAGTACTCAGATGTTACTTAAGTAAAAGTAGCAATAATACATTATAGAAAGGCCTTTCTAACTTTTGTGAAAATAGTTCTACAAGCTCACAATGCCAAATACACAGTAAATGTCAAAAAGTATAAATTAGGGCGTAAGTGGTTAATGTATTTTTTCTAAATCTGCAAAATTACTACTAACTAACGTTTTCAAATAATTGCAGTGGAGTAAAAAAAAGTTCAATATTTATGAGATGTAGTGGAGTAGAAGTATACATTTTTGAAAAATGGAAATACTCAAGTAAAGTAAAAGTACCTCAATAGTTTACTGAAGTACAGTACTACTGGAAAGTAACCATGTACATTTACTCTCCACCACTCCGTCTAAGTAAAGATGAGGGATTGCTACAGTAGTTAGGGTAACATCCTGGCACTTTGCTGGTCATCCATCTAAGCATGCTGTCAGGGTACGGTCACACTAGTGACGATGCCACAGAGAAAACTTGACAACGGGAGGTAAGGCCTTTACATACCGGGGGCGTGAAAAATAAACAATATGAAAATGCAAAATACTCTCCGGCAAATATTTCACACAATGTATTATTTCATATAGCTGATGCATACATGTTGATACCTTCATACGCGATGTGCAAGCTCAGAAAAATCGATGTTCTGAATTAACGAAATTATGTTGCTTTGTCGGAGTGTAATATTTGCATGCTGTGTAACACATGTATTTTTGGATGAACATAATAGATTTGACTGGTAGGTCTGTGTATAAAACCAATTCTGTCAAAAACAGACTTTATTGTTACAGTAGGTCGCTAATGTTGTGCTTGCATGTGTGTGCATTTGTGTGAGTAAAGACAAAACAATGACCTTCTAGAGGAAGCAAAGGAAAAATGAGCTGGTCCACTGGGTGAGAAGTTGCGTGGGCTATCCAAAGGACTGCTTCCTATTGAGACACAATAAAAAAAAAAACATCAAAGACACAGTATAGTCAACCAGAATGTACCACAAATAGACCATGCCCACAATAAAGTGAAGCCATTGGTAGCAATATATTCCTATGTCCAGTAATTCAGAAGAAATAGGGAATTCATATTTTAATTGGACTGCAAATAGTCAGTGGTCTTTGAAAGCACTGCAATGCATTAGAATCAATGGTATATGTTCATTGTCTCCGCCAGGAATAGCCGTGGGAAGATGTTTTAGGTTAAGGGTGCTGTATGCATGCGTGCGTAGTGTGTGCCCGGATTTGTTGCTTTTTTTGGGTTTTTTTTGTTACTTTAATTCGGTTCATTCGGTTCCAGAACACATATTGCACTAAATCCCCCCAAAATAACGACAAGCAACAACAGGCACATTATGCAAAACATTGTTTGATAATTGTATTTAATTATTATTATTTATTTATTTCATAGATTATTTTCAGGGGGTGCTGCAGCTCCCCCAGCACCCCTACTTCCCGCGGCTATGCCGCCAGGCCACATTCTCACTAGGCCGCGAAAGAAATGCCACTTGAAAGAAATTCAAATCAGCCTCATGGTGGCGCCATAACAGGCCGATTCGTGTTTTTACCTACAACTGCACTCATCTGTGTAAAACTTTGTATGCCACTCCCTAGAGGCCAAGGAAATACCTTTGCCCTGCATTTTTCACATCTGCCTTTCATAGCGCCACCAGGTGGCCAACTTATGTAAAACTATTTTTTTTATATTATTCCTTCAGATTTTATCCAAATTTCACACAAATTGGTATACATGATCTCTATAGTCATGTGATCAAGAGGGATCTGTTCGATTGTTCATATTCCCTCCTGATTGGCTAAGGTTACATCTTAAGACTTACATCTTAAGTTTGCAGGAGTTGCCCGCTTTTAACAAAATGCTGCGAATCATAAACGCAGCGTCCGATTGCTGAGGAACAATATTGCCATATTATAGCGCCACCAGGAGGCCGATTTTTGCAACATTTCTTTTTTTACATTACTCCTACAAATTTTGTCCAGACATCACTATCGTCAATCGGTACACATTATCTCTATGGTCAAGTGATCAAGAAGGATCCGTCCGATTTTTTATATTCCATCCTTATTGGCAAATTCCCAACATTGCTGGCCCACAATATGCAGTAAATATATTATATTTACTTATCTATGATACAATATAATATTACAATGTATTTTTACTTACCTATGATACAATATAATATTACAATGTATTTTTACTTACCTATGATACAATATAATGTTACAATGTATCTTTACTTACCTACAGTATGATACAATATAATGTTACAATGTATATTTACTTACCTATGTGTCCAGGCAGTGGGGAGTGTGGTCGTGGCAGAGTAGGGGATGTGCTGGTCAGGATGAGGCTTTTCCGGTTACTGGTCCGACAACTAGCGCACGCACACACGCACACACACACACACACACACACACACACACACACACACACACACACACACACACACACACACACACACACACACACACACACACACACACACACACACACACACACACACACACAGAAAAGAAAACATCAATATCCGTCTACATTTAAAGCTCAATATCAAAGGGAAGACATCTGGCAGACACTACTCTCAGGTCATTGAGAGAGTGTGTGTGTGTGTGTGTGTGTGTGTGTGTGTGTGTGTGTGTGTGTGTGTGTGTGTGTGTGTGTGTGTGTGTGTGTGCGCTTGTGCGCGCGCGTGCGTGCGTGCGTGTGTGTGTGTGCGTGTTATCTTTCTGTTTTCATATGTAATGGAGGGAGGTGCAGCTGTGCATGCGAATGTGTTTGTGTTTGTGAAATGTTTATGTGTAGTGCGATATGTAGTGTATGTATTAACATGTCTGCAACAGGCCAGAATGCAAGGCTTTATTGAAGACAGGCCGCCCAAGTAGAACAATGGCAACAAAAAGCCTTTTAATTTCCTCCTGTGCCAGCCCTGACATGACTCCTGTCACGCAAGATAACAGAAGAAGGGATAGAGAAACCAAGTGAAAGAAATAATCTAAAAGGTGCAGGTAGAGGCTGGGATTACTCCACCATAAAGGCTTAACCCTGTCAATGGTAGACAATCCAAACCATTTAAACAAACCAATATACACAAACACATATCCTACTGTCATGCCCCATGACATATTTGTGAAGAGGAAGATTTTCATGGGTTGAGATTTGCAAGAGGCGTGTCTGCAGAGGTTCGAATTCTGACTCACACACTCTTTTTTCTATTGCACATTATATTTTAGGAAAAAAATAAGTATAGTGCCATGACCTGAGCAGCATTATGTTCTTTTCTGCATTGGCAGATCATACCCAAAAATCCAATGGGACTTAACCCATTAAAACCGGGAAAGCATCTGTGTCATTTTAGATTTTAGCTATATACTGTATATAGCACATTAGTTGAATATTCAAAAATAGCAGATATACAAGCTCATAACGCGTCACTTCGTGCCATGCTATGAGCTTGTAGATCTGCTATTATTGAAGAATCTTGAAAGTTTGTGCAAATCTAATTAAAGCGAACATTTATAACTCATATATTTGCTTCTGGGGGTTCCTGGAATAAAAGATTTTGAGATGGGGGTCGGCGGACAAACACAAAGTAAAAAAATAAAGCCATTAACGGGAAAATGGTTTAAGTAGTACAATATAATATCCAAAGCTGTGAATAGAAAATGACATGCACTGACAGCAGCGCGGTCCTTTAAGCACGTGCACCAGTGAACCATCTCTGAATGGAGAAGCCTACACGGTTGGTGTCATCATCTCTACTGATGAGCTCCTGTCACAGCAAAGTAATGAAGAGCGGCCTGATGAACCGCACTGCAAAGCTTTCTCCATGTTGCATCAGCCAATGTGCCGCTCTGTGCAGACACACGTAAATGATGAATGAAATGTTAACTCAGAGAAGGTACAAATCGAACCAAATGGACCAAAAGGGTCCATTTGGTTCGATTTGTACCTTCTCGGAGTTAAGTGAACACTCAGGATATTACTGCGTGCATAGTGCTACACACGTACACGTCGACACACACAAGTATACAGTGACAAATACTACAATACTCTTTTGAATAGGCAAACAAAACATGTGCATGTGCACTTACTAACATGCTGACATAAGAATATTAAATCAGAAACAACAATACTCTTTTGAATAGGAAAACAAAACGTGTGCTTGTGCACTTACTAACATGCTGATATAAGAATATTAAATCAGAAACATACAGAATACAGGCACACTCACACACACATGCACGTACACTTGTGTACATAACCCATTATGTTTTTTTCAATGTTCAACACCCCCTATCTTCTCTTCCTCTTAATCCCCCCCCAATCCCCCCCCCCACCCCACCACCAACATTTCTTTCCTCCTCATTCTTCAGCAGTTGTTCCTAACACTATCAGTGGGTACAGTATGGTGCCTCTGTGAGTTCCCGCTGAGGAGTGCTGAGTACTCAGCCTTGTGGAACACAAGAAGGGCATGCTGAAATATTTAGGGGAAACACATTAGGTTTGGATGGAGGGGTTGGAAGCGGATTAACGCTGTCCCTTCCTTCCAACAGTCCTCACACATCAAGTACAGAACAGATCTTGACAGAGAGGGAGAGAGAGAGGGGGGGTTGAGGAGAGAAAGAGCTACAGTTAGATGAGGGATTGGAGATGGAATGGTAGGTGGTTAGTGGTGACGTGCTTCACAGGGGGCCGTGATTTCCTGTTGGGTAGTGTAGTTTCCTAACGCTTCAGCCGGGTACCGCGGCAGAATAAATTAAGTTTTCTCTAAACACAGAGTTTTTGACAGATGTGTCAAATACTTTTTTTCTTTTTTGGAACACAGTTCTTTTATTAAGCGATTTTAAATGGGACAAAACGTTATGACCCACGGGGCCATGTTTTGACGCCAGACTTCGGTACTCTATTGTGCTCATTGCTCAAATAGCTGCTTGCATAATATAATATATTTATTGCAGCTATAATATATATACAATAATATATTTCAAAATATATATTCATAATTTTATTATATTCTTTACTTGAGAATTAGCCTATTACATTTAGTTTCACCAGTGACTCATCAAACAGCAGTTGTTTGTTTTTGGTAATGTGCCATCCATAAAAAAAAAACACAAGGTGGATTTCGCCATCTCTCCCTCCATTTCTCGGCATCTCTTTCAGTACTAATACTTTTCCTGCCCACTAATCCCCCTCTCCACCTCTCTATTAATCATTCCTGGCTTCTATTCCTCCCAGTTTGACTCTCAACTCCTGCTTAATTATCCTTCAACTCTTAGCCACTTTCACAAATTCAGCCTTTCAAATAGACCCTTCCCCATGCGCTCATGCTCGCACACGCACACGCACACGCACACGCACACGCACACGCACACGCACACGCACACTGTGGGTTAGGGGGGTAACAGAGAAACAAAGATGGTAACGAAGTGTCTGCCAGCTACTATGTTTGACAACACTATTAACAAAATGCTCAAGGAGGTCATCTGGCCTGGAGCTTTTTTGCAGTGATAAAATGTTAAACAGGCGTGCTGTTCTTTAGTCTATAGTCCTGCGCCAGGCCCCATCTTCAGTGTCAGAGGACATATTATTTAGAGCTTTGCTATTTGCATACCTGTGCCAATGGGCTAGAGATATTTCCAGTAAATAATAATTAGCTCTGGAAGTGTGACATTTGTTAAAGTTTAACTGTTTAAGTGGTACGGAGTTGTGTTGTTGATTTCACTCAGATGTGTGAGTGAGTGATGGACTGAGTGTTATTTCACAGAATAATCTTAGTTACTTGCATAATTTATACTTATTAACTTAGGTTAATGTCACAGAAACGCTTCAGAGATTTATAACATTCCTGTTTAATGATTTTTTTTTTCTTCTAATTAACAGGTAGTCTACTTCTATTGTACCTTAATCAAAAGAAAAGGAATAAAGTCAAATAAGTACTCTATGGAACCAGGTCTAACTCAGTTCATGATAAATCTTCTGAAATGCATTACCATCAAATTACTTATTTTACCCGTGGTACCCGTCTGTCTGTCTGTGTCCCTTTTATGCCCATACAGTATATGGAGATTTCTGTATCTGTGTCTGTGTCCCTTATGCCCACTAGAGGTTTAGGGCCTGTATTATACTTCATTGTACAATGGTGGCATACAAAGATAGCTGATCTACAAGCTCACAATGCGTCGCGATGTGAGCTTGTAGATCGGCTATTTTCACTATACTAGAAGTTCGGGCAGCTAAGCAGTCCTCACATCTAGAGTTCGGGCCGCCACTGCGTGGATGCGCCATGCCGCTCATGGGTGGCAAACCTCGCACCGGAAGTTTGATGAAATACATGGCAGTGAATGGAGCCGGCTGGACCAGCTCATGAACAAACATTATTTCTGAACGATTGCGACCTTTGTCATATAATCGGTTCAAGAATGTAAAAGAAGACATGTCACAGGTTGTTTTCTAATCACTTGCTTTTCGATGTGCACAGAACATAAATTTATTGAGGCATCTAAACAGTGGCAGGTATCGTTGCTCGGCGGTATCGCGAGATTTGGTTGCCAGACAGGAAATGGTGGACAGTCTCGCGATACTTGGCACGTTCAGAAACGTACTTTGTGCTCTTTAGATACCTCTATAAAATTATGCAGTGTACAGGTCGAAAAGCAACACAGCAGAAAACAATGTGTGATATGTCTTCTTTTATTTTCCTGAGCAGTTGTTTGTTTTTGGTAATGTGCCATCCATAAAAAAAAAACACAAGGTGGATTTCGCCATCTCTCCCTCCATTTCTCGGCATCTCTTTCAGTACTAATACTTTTCCTGCCCACTAATCCCCCTCTCCACCTCTCTATTAATCATTCCTGGCTTCTATTCCTCCCAGTTTGACTCTCAACTCCTGCTTAATTATCCTTCAACTCTTAGCCACTTTCACAAATTCAGCCTTTCAAATAGACCCTTCCCCATGCGCTCATGCTCGCACACGCACACGCACACGCACACGCACACGCACACGCACACGCACACTGTGGGTTAGGGGGGTAACAGAGAAACAAAGATGGTGGACAGTCTCGCGATACTTGGCACGTTCAGAAACGTACTTTGTGCTCTTTAGATACCTCTATAAAATTATGCAGTGTACAGGTCGAAAAGCAACACAGCAGAAAACAATGTGTGATATGTCTTCTTTTATTTTCCTGAGCAGAGTATTTTATAAAGGTCTCAATCGTTCAGAAATAGTGTTTGTTCATAAGCTGTCCAGCCGGCTCTCGTAGACTCCAATGTTATCACACAGAAATTCTGGTTTGAGTTCGCCACCCAGTGCAACGAATCTGTCGGCTGGAATGGCTGGATAGAGAAATGACGTTGGCGACCTTTCCTTACATAAGCTTGTAGCTTGTAGTTGGTACATATGCCCATATATGAGCATAGCAGTCGGATCGGTGGTTCTAGACAACCGGATCTCCGTAGATGCCTATATATGGGTGTATTGGTCGGACGGCGGTTCTGGACAACCGCCTATCCGACCGTCTTGATGCCGGGCACAGCACTCCCTCGGGTCCTCTGGTGACGCGTGCGCCATGTTTTAAGTCGGTCGGACGGACAGTACTCGAGATAAGTGAACTACAGACACATAGACGGACAGAGATGCACATATTTATAGTAGGCTATATCATCCATCTTGTCATATTTTTTATTGCTTAAGTAACTATGGTGGGGCAGGGTTCCAGCTTTATTCATTCATGCATACATGAATGATGGTGATCTAAATCGGAAACTTAAAAAGCTAAGCACAACCAGAGAACAGAACAAATTGTTCTTGATTGAATATGAATTGACGTGAGGCAGGAGGTACGAAAGAAGAGGAGGAGGGGAATGTTGAGTGTTACCATGGCAACACATTTAGAGTCATCCCTCACAAAAGGCAAACACCACCACAACCTGTCAGAATGCTTCTCCCCATAACTACTGAAAAAAACTGAAAACAAGCTTGGATTAAACATAACAGAGGGCATCGCCATGAAACTAAAAAATATGATGTCAAACTGTAAATGAAATGAGAGAGAGAGAGAGAGAGAGAGAGAGAGAGAGAGAGAGAGAGAGAGAGAGAGAGAGAGAGAGACAGAGAGAGAAAGAGAGAGACAGAGAGATAAAGAGAAAGAGAGAGACAGAGAGAGAAAGAGAGAGACAGAGAGAGAAAGAGAAAGAGAGAGACAGAGAGAGAGAGAGAGAGAGAGAGAGAGAGAGAGAGAGAACAAGAGTGATTTAAAGGGAGAGATTGTTATACTGTATTTATGAGCATGCTGTTGGGTGCACATGAAGTGTGCGTGGTAATCCATCATAATCCAAAGTGTAATCTATCATGCATGTTCAATCTGTGTGTGACAGAGCAGCAATGGTCAGCTGGGTAATGTTGTCAGTCAGACATAGTGTGATCCATTGGGATCAATGGGGCAAGCTGGCTACTACTGCTGTGATGATGATGATGATGATGATGATGATGATGATGATGATGGGTGGAAGCTCTGAGAGACAGTCAAGAAATAAACATGTATGCATGGGACAGACAGAGAGAAAGGGCAGATAAATAGATAGACTGACCGACCGACCGACCGACTGACCCACACACACACACACACACACACACACACACACACACACACACACACACACACACACACACACACACACACACACACACACACACACACACACACACACACACACACACACACACACACACACCCTGGCCTGTCTGTGTCTCTGTCAGTGGCTACAAGGCTCCAGTCCGCCTGCTGAGGGGGGATCAGAGGTTAAATCTGCTGTAATGACGAGCAATTATATCTGCAGGTCATCTGCTGGCACACAGCCATATGTCACACACACACACACACACACACACACACACACACACACACACACACACACACACACACACACACACACACACACACACACACACACACACACACACTTAAACACATCACCCAGTCACCCCCGCCCCCCCATAAAACAACAACAACAACAACAACAACATAAAGCTGTCGGCACACACTACTCCAGTAAAGATGAAAACAATACCCTTGTGAACCAATCATGTAATAATACAATTCAACACAGTCTACAGATTACTAAATAAAACCCAGTTGAGAACAGAATTCAACACAGTATGAAACACATTCATTCTGCGATGATGTCACACCACGGTCGTGCTACTATCTAATCTGTTCAAATTAGATTTTTTTACATAATCAGTATTCACTCAATTAGACAACTCACCATCTGTCATGATCTTCATTCACATCATAACATCAATTTACCAGCCTCTCTGTTTCATACAACTGACCCCCAACACACACACACACACACACACACACACACACACACACACACACACACACACACACACACACACACACACACACACACACACACACACACACACACACACACACACACACACACGCACTCACCCATGCATAACACACATTATGGAATGGGTTTCCAAACTTTTTATCTTTACACCCAAAAGAAACATTTGGTGCCCCCCCCCCCCCCCCCCCACAGCACCCAAACCAAAACACACCCAAAAATACCATATGAATGAATCACCTAAGCCCTATTTCAAAAATAGTAACAATGTGCATGCGACACATTGTGAGCTTGTAGATCTACTATTTTCACAATTTAAAGTTTTTTAGATTTTCTTTTGAATTTTCTTTATTTCATTTTTTGAAAGATGTTTGTTCTGAAAATCTATTTGTTGTAACATAAAAAGGGGATATTTACTCACAACCCATAAAAATGGGTCCATGACCCAAAAATGGGTACCGTACCATAGTTTGGGAAACACTGCAGGCATATAGCATTGAGATAGCGTTTTAAATGCGTTGTGTTTTACTGCCTTCCCTAATTATTTCCTAAATGACTTGTCAACGGGGGGCCGTCCTCTCCTGTGAAGCTCTATTCGCAAAACAAAAAGGACCCCGACAGTTTCCATTATGGCCAGACAGCTGAGCAGACTCAACATAATGAAAGGCATAAGAACCTGGCAAGCACAAAATGATGTGCAGAGTACGGTAAGTACACAGCGGCTCCAGGTTACAGTATGCACTATCAATTAAAAACTTGAACCCTAGCTTCCCTACTCTGGCAAGAACATTCTGCAAAAACAGCAGAATTTCAAATCTGAATTTGTTTGTGTAAATCTACCCCAGCTTTGATTACAAGTCACCCTAGCCATCCATGTGTGTGTGTGTGTGTGTGTGTGTGTGTGTGTGTGTGTGTGTGTGTGTGTGTGTGTGTGTGTGTGTGTGTGTGTGTGTGTGTGTGTGTGTGTGTGTATTGAGCCATGGGGGACCCCAGTCAACTAAGGTTTTAAGGGGTTAAAGGAACAAGAGACAGAGGGAAGAGCCAAACCAGGAAGGCTTGACAACACTCACATACATGGTTATATAGTGTAGCACAGAAATGATACGGAAGCAGGGGACACCATATTTGCATGCATGCCTACACCTACTGTATGTATGACAGGTGTGCATGAGTGCTTCTGCATGTACAATGTTTCCTCATGACTCTGTACGCCTGCACTGTTAATTTAACTCTGGGACTATACAAATGTAACCAAATGGACCCGTAAGGGTGCATTTGGTTACATGTGTATACTCTCTGAGTTACAAATGGATAAAGTGATTTGTGATTTAAATCTGTGTGAGAGAATCAGTGACACTGGGTGTGTGTGTGTGTGTGTGTGTGTGTGTGCGTGCGTGCGTGCGTGCGTGCGTGCGTGCGTGCGTGTGAGCAGTGTCATCTTCGGCTCTAAGTGCTGACTCACGGGACAGACAGGACACCGGGCCATTCTGATCATTTACACCATCGATCCGTCCGGCCTCACTTCCTGTCACGTGACCACTCCCTGTCACTCCCTCAGGACCTCTCAAAGGCGAACGCACGCATTTTTTCCGAGGCAGCATGAAAGTGGAGGGGGGGCCAACGCCGCTGCCCCTTTAAAAGGAATATTATCCATGGTACTGTACAGTATATCATGCAGGCCTTTGAGAGTGCATGTTATTATGGGACAATCTAATTTCTTCTCCCCTGTTTCAAGCCATCCCTTGGGATTCTGATGCAGTGCTTCCTCAGTTAGACACATTACTCTACTAAATAGAGCCATATGTTGATTAAACCGTTTTATCTGGCATGGGGCATGACAGAATAAAAGGTAAAGAGGCAGATGTTTACGGGGATCAGACAATAGAAAGAATGATATTCGTTATATACGGTACATTCAAGGGAATCTTCGCTGGGGTGTTCTGTTCTGACGTGAGGAGATCATATAAACAGTGTGGAAAGTATCACTCTATGTCTTTTGTGTTCTCCCGCGAAATATGCAACTGCACGTCCATGATGTCAAACGTTTCACGTCACCAGGCATACACTTCCACATTTCGTGGGAGAACAATGGCAAAGTTAACCTCAGTCAGGTCTCTGAGTGTTTCTCATATGGATCGGTTGCTGCTATGCTATGCTATGCTATGTAGTAACAGGAAAGGCTTCAACATAGACGTACATTTCTAATTTCAGAGAAAGGCAGGGTAAGAATGGCTAATGCCCAAAACTCAAAAAACAAGTCAAAAGTAACATCAGTAGAATCAAAATGGTGGAAAGAACAAGAGGGGGGGTAACCAAGGTGAGGTAGAGGGGAAATAATGTCTTGTGGGGGGGGGGTTCACAAAAATCTGACACAATTCAGCTGGAAAAAACATCAGTATCCTATTTTTGATGACTCATGCCATCGCTGCTCCGTTAGTGGCAAGCGTCTGCTGCTCACTGTGGGAGGTGGTGCTTTATATCCATTGATAGGAGACAACAACTGTGCTGTTATGTCCTCTTTTTACTAGCTACCTGGATGTTTACTCAACAGACTAGAAGCTAAGCTGGCTATTTAAATGACTAGCTAGCTGGTGAAAGTGGCCTCCTGTATGCCTGCCTGGTCAGCTTGTCAGCTGATAGTCGGGCTGGTTGAATGGCTGACAGGACGACAAATTGAATGCATACTAGATACTAGACAGAAGACAGCAAGGTGTGTACAGGTGATTACTTGGCTGACCCACTGGGCAACTGGCTGGAAAACTAGCTAACAAAATACCTGACTGTTAAAAACCCTGAAAACTAAATCTGTAAGAGTCTCCAGCAGCTGCTCAAAATGTTACTTGCACAACGTACATAGACAACTGATTTTGACGTACAGTATATACAGTATGTACCTGTATACCTGTGTACTTCCTTGCACATTCCCCATTGCATACCTGCCTTAAAGGGGCTACACCATGAATTTCATTTTTTTTTAGGTTTTTAGTATTTTTTGGGCTCCCCAGTGTCTCTTGTACCCCAAAAAATATTTTTTTTTAACATTCAGTCATTCATGCTCATTTCATGGATTTCCTGAATGGGCGTGTCTGAACAGGCCATTTCAGAATGGCTGTGCAAGTGATGTCACTTGCACTGATTTTGCATTGACGATGGCCAGACAGAATTGCTCAGTAGCTCCCCCCTGCCCAATAGGACGTTTTGGTATTGCAGCTGAAAAAGCTTGGAATGACAGACAGTCAGATTGTGAGAAAAAATATCTGGATGTTTTTTAGGCTTACAACCTGTTTAAAACGTATTAGGGGGCAATATTTATATATAATATATTTTTTTTTAATTCATGGTGTAGCCCCTTTAAGAGACTTGTCATACCTGCCATTCTACCTACACCATGAACTTATTTGTACCTCATCTATAATATTTCTTATTTTCATTTATTTGTATTACTATTTCACTGTGTGAAATGTTTATTATTATTATCTCGTTATTCTGTATTGTTGTGTTAGCACAGTCTTTGCGGAACGTCTCCCACCGACACATCACTGCTTGTACCTGTATGTGTGAGTGACAAATAAACTTGATTCTTGGTTATTGGGGTCTTTCTGGGCCTGGGGCTGTTGTCTCAATAGACTCACAGGGGAGCTGAGCTCAGAGAGACACCCCACTGACAGCTAGGCTTCACATCTGGCATGCCATCTGCCAACTTGACATGCACCATTTTAGCTAGGACAAGGCTTTTAACAACCTACAGTATGGCATTGATTTTCCTATCTGTTGTATAGTGTCCAAAAAGACTGTTGGCAAATAATACATTTGAGAACCATTTCACCAAGACAAATCACATTTTCTTTGAAACCTTTTCATAGCATATTCAGGGTCACAAAAGTAATGGCATTATTAAACCTAGATAAGTAGTTTTGACAACATGTCTCAAACAAAACACAATCAGAAGGAACCTGACAGAATTCTAGAACACTATTTTAAGCCTAATTTATACTTTGACGTATGATGGTGTTGCTCGTCGAAAATAAAAAATATAAATTAGACTGCTGTGCAGTGCACATCTCTGCTCTAAAGCTGAAGGTGTGAAAGTGTATCCCCAGGGAGAATGACACAGCAACATAATGGAGAAAAATGTGACAGACCTGAGTCCATTCATATGTCGTCTCTGGACAGCTGTTAACCAGTGAATTCATATGTTATACTTTGTTGTCTCCGCCAGGCCGAAGGCGTGGCAGAGACTGTCCATCTGTCCGTGTGTGTGTCCGTCAGTGACCAGCTAATCTCCGGCACCGTTGGCCCGCTTGACGTGAAACTGTGCACACACACAACCTGGATGCCAGAGCAGAACCTCTGCCCCAAATTTCTCACATCGGCCTGTTATAGCACCACCAGGAGGCAGATTTTTGGAAAGCACATTTTTTATATTACTCCTTCAGATTTTGTCCAAACATCACGCAAATCGGTACACAATATATCTATAGTCATTAAACCAAACAGGTCTTTCATATTCAGATTCTAATCTGATTGGCCAACATTGGCTTCCAAAGTTTGCAGGATTGGTGTGTTTTGAACAAAATGCCTCAAATCATGAAAGCAGTGTGCGATTGCTGTGAAAGGAAGAAATGCCACCCTTTTCATATTGACCTGTTATAGCGCCACCAGCTGGACGATTTTTGCAAAACAATTGTTTTGAACAAAAATGCCTCAAATCATGAATGGTCTGATTGCTGTGAAAGGCTGAGGAAGAAATGGCACCCTTTTCACATTGGCCTACTAATAGCGCCACCAGGAGGCCACAATAACCTAACCAACCTGGCGGAGACCTGTGCTCCAAGGAGAACTTTTTCTAGTTAAGTAAATACTTTATACAACTTTCTTTTTCAGGATGCCAGGTTGAAAGAGGTTAACCATCGTAACACATGGAAATGACTGCGAATGGTGATTCAACATTATAGATACTGTATCACCTCATAAAGATTAAAACGAGTCTACTTCGATGAGTAATACTCATTTGCATCAGTGGAGATTCTCACTACATGTCCAACAGACATTAAAATGATTTATTATGATTATGGTTAATGCATTCATTTACAGAGGAGAAACAACGCCCACAGCTGACAGGCCTAGCAGCTAGATACAATGGTAGTAGGAAGATGAACCTACTGCCCGGCATTCTCAAACACTCCCATTGTAAAATAAGTGGATCATGTAACCAAATGGATTCAAACCTGGGTTTTGTCGAGTAATGTAGTTTGTAGTCTAAGATGTTCAGGTTCCTAACATCATGATCATGGGGGATGCAGCAATAACATATATAAAAATGTGGAGATATTTACAATTCTGCCAGAAATAGACTGCTACTTTAACATCATTAAAATTAGATAGTCACTATGTACAGTGCATACATCTCAATGTAA